>NW_026705220.1:672528-1008793 GCF_029867415.1 Vicia villosa | reverse complement strand
CTCCTTGCGAAAATAATATTATTGAATTTTGAATGAGGCTTAGATGTTATTTTATGAAGAATAGAATTATAAAGGTGAAAATTCAATTTCATATTAGAAATAAGCTTGAGAATTAGATACAAGTAAAAATTCCTTATCGTTGATATTGAAATAAAGTGAAAATGACAGACTGATTGTATGATCTTCACACACACACACACAAAACAAAAACATAAATATAAATTATCATATCAATAAAAAATTGGACTAAATTCGTCATATCCACCTCAAAGGATATGCATCATCAAGTCCATAATCACCCTTCAAGACAGTAAATTAGGTCAAAATCTATTCTACAGATTTGCATTCATCATGATGTCATTATTATTCATTGCAATTTCATCATTATTCGGCGTGGTTGGTTGTGGTGGCGGTGGTGGTGGAAGATGGCCATGACTCATCATTGCAATGTCTTCATTATTGGACATGGTTGGTGGTGGCAGCGCCAATGGTAGCAGCAGTGACTGTTCCATTTGGAGATGTTCTTGGCTTTCACATTGATGAATATTACTGTTTCTATCATCTGCTTCAATCCTTCTGCTAATCTCCTTAAGATTCTGATCAATCATCCAAGCAAGATGATTCAAACCAGCCACCGACATATCCTTCTGCACCACGTTCCCAGCACTGAGACATTCAAACAAGAACATGGTTCTCTCTTTCTCTCTGTTGTCTTTCCATTGCTTTTCAAATTGCTTTTCAGCCTTCGAAATCCTTTCTTTCAGAAAACTCTCCTGATTCACCATCTTTTTTCTTTGTTCGAACTCAGACTTTGTCATGAATTTCGAAAGCACGTTTTGTACTCCGGATGCCGAAAGCCAGATCTCAGGTTGTGGTTCGTAGGGGCCATAAATTATAGCACAAGCCTCAACACCGCAAAGGGTTGCTAGTTCATCAATCTTCTTCACTAAACCCTTCTCTCGATTCTTGTATGTTGATTTCCTTGCGTTATCATTCTCAATGAAAGCAAGCTTCACCTTTTTTCTAGCCATGGTTTTGACAAGAAAATAAGATGAAAGTTGATGGTTGTGATTTTTGTTTTCTGAAAAATGTATTGTATATAAAGGCCAAATTCGTTATACAGTACGTGGTTAGATGCATGTGTCTTTATTTTCCAACTGGCATTTTCTTTCAACGGTAAAATGCCTCTTTATGACATTTAATTTTTAACATTTTTACAAGGATGTATCTAGAATATAAATCTCTACATTCATGTACGTAGATTTTTTATAATATGCTTGGGATAATTCATAGTATTTATCTACGCTGGAACCACGTATGGGATATTTCATAGTGGAGAAGGATTGGAGTTTGTTGGGCTACACATGACATAAAGGGTGGGCTTCTTTTGATATTTTTTTTTTCATTAATATGCAAAGGGAGGTTTGTGTGGTATTAGAAGGAGATTATAGTGTTTCTATTATATTATTCTCGGTGAATTCTTATCTACCTAACACAAAAAGTTAGGTAGAGTTACCCTTAGTGTAAAATGCATTAAAAATAACCAAAAAGTGTATCATTTAATAAATAATTAAAGATGATAAAATTAAATGGCGTTATATGATTGGTTGAAGGTACACTACCCAACTTTCATAATAAAAATCTATTTTACTATTCATGTAATATTTCAATTTTTTTAAAGAAAGTTGTGTGTTTTATTGGAGTTTTTAATCAACTATTAAATTTTACTAGTATACATTTTTAAAAGTAATTTGCGTTTTCTATCGTATTTTTCATCAAAAATAGGTTTAAATAGTGTTTTTGTCCTTGTAAGTTAGCGAGTTTTTGCAATTAGTCCCTAAATCTTTTTTTTTTCAGGTCTGGGTTCTTATATCTCAGGTTTGTGTTTCATTTAGTTCCTGACGTTAGTCTTCTTTTAAAAAAAAGGCTGAGTTGGCAAACGACGCAGATGTGAAATGTCATTTATTTTTTATTTTGATTAATATTGTGCAGACGTGGATTGAAACTTAATTTAAAACCAAATTAGGGAATTTTGGCATTTTGTCCCTGCAAATTAGGTTTTCCAAATTTGGGAGGAGAAGTGTTTCACCATTGGAGAAGGGTAGAGGGGAATTTGAGACGACAACCACGATACAACGACGGTTAGTTCTGTTCTTCATGTGTAGCATTTACCTTTCATTCCTGTGTAGCATTTACCTTTCATTCCTGTGTAGCATTTTCATCTTTTGTGTAGTTAGTTCTATTCTTCCTGTGTAGCATTTATCATTCATTCCTGTGTAGCATTTATCATTCATTCCTATGTAGCATTTTCATCTTCTGTGTAGTTAGTTCTGTTCTTTCATGTATTCAAATCGTAGGTTATGAGTTTCACTTTGGTATTTCACTACGGGGGTGGTTTTTTAAGGGAGTACGTATTATACTAGACATGGGGCTGTGAGGAATTAGTAGAGATTGATCCTGATAGACGGAGCTTATTTGAGGCAACTGGTATAGTGAAAGACATTACTCATCTTGAGCATTCACAATATTTGTTATGGTGGTACAACAATGAGAGAGATAAGTATATTACAATGCTTACTGACATTGATGCTGATGAAGTATGTCAATATGCCATGAGAATGAAAACTGCAGTGCACATATATATTGATCCTAAAGATGTTGAAGGTAAACGTGTTGTTGATGCTAAAGTTAAAGAAGTTGTTGAAGGTAATCGTGTTGGAGATAATGTTGATGGTGTTCAAATAAATGAAGCTAGTGAAGGAAATGATGTTAGGGATAATGTTGATTATGTTCCAGTTAATAGTGAAGCTGTTGAAGGTAATGATGTTGATGATGTCCATACAGATAAAAATGAGGATAGTGAAGATAGTGACTTTCAAGTGGATGGTTTATCAGATATAGTAAAGATGAGAGGGCACTTTAGTTGGATGATTGCTTTAATGTTACTGAAAAACAAGCTACTCCAAAGAAAAAGGTCAAAGTTACAACAAGGAGACACATAGATACTCCAAAGAAAAATACAGTTGGTGTTGAAAATATAGTATCATCAAGTGTTGTGGACAATGAGATGGATGTTGATTATGTTAGTGATCATCTTGGTAGCAGTGACCCTGATGTATCTGGTGATGAAAAAGAACCAAGGTATCCAAGGTTTAAGATGGAGGAGCTGAGCAAAAGTTACAGGTTCAAGGTGGGGTTGGAGTTTGGATCACTTGATGAGTTCAAAGAGACAATTACATAATGGTCAATAATGAATGGGAGAGAGATAAAGTACATGAAAAATGACAGTGAGAGTAAGGGTAGTTTACAAGGGTAATTGTGGTTTTTTTGGCCCTTGTAAGTAAAGTTGGCAATAAACACACATATAGAATGAAGAGGTGGATTAGATCTCACACGTGTGGTAGGGTTTTGAACAACACTTCAGCCACATCCAAGTGGGTTGCTAAAAGGGTGGCGGCTAGGATGGCATCCTCAAATGGTGTTAAGATTAGAGATATTGTGCCTGAGATCAGAAGTAACTTTTCTGTTGGGATTACTTGGAATAGGGCATGGAAAGCCAAAAAAGCTAGGAAACACTTGTAAAATTAACATGACAAGGAGTGCATCAACAATTCAACCAAGGTTTGCATCTTTCTACTTTTGCTTTGATGGGCTTAAGAAGGGCTTCACAACATCTTGCAGGCCTTTCATTAGGGTTGATGGATGTCATCCTAAGACTAAGTATAGAGGTACTCTTCTAATTGCAGTTGGTATAGATCCAAATGATCAATACTACCTTTTAGTTTTTGGTGTATGTGAAAATGAAACATGTAGGCATGCAGTAGTTGCATTAGGTTTTAAGAATCAATGCCATGAGGAATTTGTGGATGATTATTACTCCAAGGAGACTTATGTGAAATGTTATGGCTATGCAGTAAGTCCTATTAATGGACAAGACATGTGGCCAGTGGTTGATATGGAGGAAATGTTACCTCCAGCATATATGAGGGGACTTGGAAGGCCTGAGAAATTAAGGAGGAGGGAACCAGATGAAGACCCCAATAAAGGGAGGACACAAACAAGTTATTGTTGAACAAGTTATGGTGTACATGGGCATAATGCAAGAAGTTGTAAGAGTCGAGTGGTTGACCCTGAAGCTCAAAAAAGGATGGTATGTATCATGTCCATAATCTGATATATATATATATATATATATATATATATATATATGTCTCAAGTAATCCTTTTAATGTTTTAATTTCCAAATAATATTCAGAGAAAGCCAAAGAAAGTTGCTGCTGGACAACCATCTACAAATACAAGTCAAGCAAGTCATCCTCAGACTCAACCAACTCAGGAACAGACTCAAGCAACTCATCCTTAAACCCAACTAACTCAAGAACAAAGTGAAGCAACTGAGCATCCTGAAGAAAATGTATCTCAAACCGATGTTGACATTGAGTTTGAAATGCTAGATGCATCTCTTGCATCTGCATTTGAGGCTACTTAGACTCAACCAAACCTTGCTACAACAGCTCAAACTGGCCCTACTAAAGCAACTCAGACTAGCCCTGCTGCAGCAACTCAGACTGTCCTTGATGCATCAAATCAGAATGTGTAACACCCTTCTAAACCCCGCGAAAAATAAATTAAATACAGAGTAAAACATGTAAAAGGATGTCACAACTCCTAAATAAAGATATCAAACAATAGTCATGCTTTTTACAGGGAACATAAATCAACCTTATTTGTTCAAGACATGTTTAACACAACAGAATAAAATTAATAGTTAAATAATATAAACTTTAAGAACAACATCGCCAAACCATCATCTTAATTCAACAAAATTATTCAATAGAATAAAACAAGAGTCTATTTAAAATAACTCCAAAGCAAATGTTCCCCAGTGTTACAAGACCAGAGCATGAGACCGACACGACTGAACTAAATGGATTAGCCTACAAGCTATCCTCACCAAGCACAATGCCGCTACTCTTTAATCTGAAAATGATCAACAGTAAGGGTGAGACATATTCATAATTAACAAATATTATGAGTTTATAAACAATCAAACTTCATAAGAAAATTATTCACCCTATCATACATATTCCAGATTTCAGAATAATTCATCCAACAATCACAAAACACACCAAAATACAACTCAGAACAACATATTATAACTTTGGAAATCTTCCATTCATGTTACGATAAGCATACATATGAATGCAACATGACAATATGCATGTGGTACCAAAATATGGGAACAACCCATCTCGCCGATCCACCACCATCGGGATACAGCTACCGCCAACTCATTAATTCCACACAATGGGAATTAGCTACCACTGATCCAAACACCACTGAGATACAGCCACAATATGATTATGAATGCATGCACAACATATAGCATAGTAATCATCACCACCGAATCAAAATGATCAACATCATCATAATGAACTCACCAAACAACACAGAGTATAATGAATTCACACCTCAACACCGTTTAAACAAATACATCACACATACTTCACACCGAATATAACGTCAAAATCACAGTTATATAATCACAACATCACCACATTGTCACATTAACCAACTAATGCACACTATGTACAAAGCACACCACAAGGATTTACAATCAAGATTTTAAAATAAAATCGAGCCACTGCTCATTGACCCAATTCACTAAATAGGAATTTTGATTTCCTTTCCAATGCTCAAAACGGTAGTTAAAATGACTAAACGGTTTGAAAGTTATGAAGTTTTTAAAATAAAAATATTTTCAAAAACAACAACTGTAACCAGACTCACCATGCAATACCCGGTTACGCATCAGCGTCACCTATTTACTATTTTCCAAAATTCGTCTGTAATCGGTTACAATCCTGCTTCTACCCGGTTACAGGACCCCAAAAATGCCCAGTTTATCTATTTTCACTGTCGTAACCAATTACAACTCCGCTGTTACCCGGTTACAGCGTAGTCAGGAGCAGAAAATCCATTTTGACAGTATTCCACTTCCTCCAATACATACCAAAATGTACCAAAATGATTTTCAACTCAAAACAGCATCAATTCACACATTATAACACATTTTTATCATACCATGAGACTATCTAACATCAAGTATGATTAAAAAACAGTCAATTGCATCAGAATCATCAAATTGACCTGAAGGGTTACAAAACCCCAAAACCTATAACACATACAATTGGAATAACTAATCTACCCATTCAATCCTATCATTCATAAACTGATAAAAGATGATAATCAAAATTAGTCCCCCCTTACCTTAGCCACAAATCTTTGCTTCCTCTTCCTCTGCTATTTCACGTACTCTTCAGTCTTCTCTCTTCTACCTTTTGCTTCTCTATTTTCTTTTCTCCCAATTCCTTATTTTATGAAAAATAGAATAACTTAGTAAAAAGGCTTACTAGTTAACACCTCTCAATTTGCTATCTACCACCTTGGCCCAACAACTTATATTCCATAGTTCCCAATAATTCACCAAAAATCCAATTAATCCAAATAATTAATTTAAATTCTAATTAAATTAAATAATGGAAAATATGGGGTGTTACAACTCTCCCCACTAAAAGAGTTTTCGTCCTCAAAAACATACCTCAAGTAAAGAGCTTAGGATAAGAGTCCTTCATGTGACTCTCCAGCTCCCAGGTAACATTACCACCTGCTGGTCCTCCCCAAGCGACTTTGACCAATGCTATCTTTTTACCCCGCAACTGCTTCAATTCTCGATCCTCAATCCTCATAGGCAATGCCTCGACCGTCAGTTTATCTCTCACCTGCACATCTTCTACTTGGGTTACATGAGAAGGATCTGCAATGTATTACCTCAACTGAGACACATGAAATACATTGTGCAAATTTACAAGTTTTGGAGGTAACGCAATACGATACGCTACTTCTCCCACTCTTTCCGTAATCTAGAACGAACCAATGAAACGCGACGTCAACTTCTTTGAATTTAACTCTCGACCAACACCATTCATGGGAGTAACTCTCAGACACACATGATCTCCCTCTTGGAACTCAAGTGTTCTCCGCCTCTTATCATGGTAGCTATTCTAACGACTCTGAGAAGCTTTCATCTTCTCCTAAATTATCTTAATCTCTTCTGTAGTCTGTTGAACAATCTCCGTTCCAATCACAACACTCTCACTAGATTCATACTAGCATAAAGGCGTCCTACACCTCCTACCATACAAATCCTCAAACGGTGCCATACCAATGCTCGAATGATAACTATTTTTGTAGGTAAATTCAATCAAAGGTAGATAACTATCCCAAGTACCAACTTTTTCTAACACACAAGCACGCAACAGATCTTCCAAAGACTGAATCATCCTCTCATTCTGACCATCACTCTACGGATGATAAGCAGAACTCAATCTCAATTTAGTACCCAAAGACTTCTGCAAACCTTCCCAAAACTATTTTTTTCATTGGCCTCAAAAGTAATCCTAGTGTAGTAACCAATTTCTTTTACAAATAGAGAAGAAATCTCTATATATATCCCACTAAAATGTTCATAAAGCATCAAACACCAACTATAACATCAAGAGGAGAAACACATAGTTACATAAACAAAATGAAAATCATTTTTCTCAAAGCTTCTTTTCTTTTATTGCTGACTCTTGATAAACAAAAGAAAATCATTTTGAGGCCATTGAATAAAATCTCAGTTTGGATTGTGTGGAAGACTATGATTGAGCAAATGTATTCTTTTCTTTTCTTAATGCATTTGGGTCTGTTAGAATGATATCAACTAGTTAACACTATTTCATTAATCCTTTATTTGTTAAGTTGCTTCTATAAAAAATGACGAAAGGTTTTCTTTTACTTTAGTTGAAAATAAGACTGCTACGGTCAAATCCCCCCTGTTCCGCAATTGGGTATATAAAATGAGGTTACCACATATATGTGCCAGAAACCCCGCGCTTAAACGAATCATATTCACTAACAGGCTACTCTACTATGTGCGTGTAAAGATAAATGGCTTAATGTGATTGCGCTCGAATGAAAACGGGTGAAATAAAGCAAAAAGAACTAGTTTGAGCTATAATATCATGATTCGAATTGGTCTCCATAAAGTGGGAGTTGTTTAGTGTCATTACTGTAACTTTGGTGTTGAAATTAAGCTTTTATTGTTTTAACAAGAATATCTCGCAACCGCGTACAATTTGATGTTGTGTCATATATTTGTGTTTAACCCGTGTTTAACAGTGATTATTTGCTTGAGGACAAGCAAAGGTTCAAGTGTATGGGGAGTTTGATAACACAAAAATACTTCGCATATTCGGCTTGATTAGCATGAATCAATTTACCGTTTTCATTGATTATGTTGGATTACATTGATATTTTTAGTGTGTTTCAGGTAACTATATTCAACTAAGCTTGTATGAGAGAAGAGGAAGGAATGGGAAGAAAAATGAGCTAAAAAACCACACTTTGGCACAAGTAACATAAGTAGCAGAAAAATCTCATGACAGAAGATTGTGTCGTTCGGCACAGCCTCATGCCGCCCGCCACAACTCCAAAGTTTGTTCCCCTCGGCACACATTGTATTACGACCCGCACAACTCCAAATTTCAGTAATTAAAATATGTGGTTTCCCCACATAAGAAGAGAGTGCACTAGAAACCATCACTCCTTATATTTTCTCACAAGACCTATTCTTCAGGATTGGAGCTCCACAGCATCACGATTCCTAGATTTTCTGAAAACAAGGTCACCGCAAGCATTATAAAAGGAGAGCAGTTATAAACAGAAAGGCTCTCGTCCAATTCGCAAATTTTCAATTCCCAAGTTTAGAGCTATTTTAATTTTCCTTAATTTCTTAAGCAGTCAAGTTGCCTTCAAACAACAATAGCTTTCTACACATAAGGGCTATTGCAATCGTAGTTTTAGGATTTATTTATCGTTGAATCTGTAATCTCAAGAAGAAACATCTACACTTTGTAGAGGATTGCGACTTGATACTCGGAGTTTAGCATAATTCCAATTTCCTTTATAAATTCCAGGTGTTAATTTTATATGCATTTACTGTTTTTATATTTAGTAATGATAATTGAGCTATTGGTTATTCACTGTTATTCTGTGTTTGAATTGAAAAGCATGTACGGCTAATTTCCTTGATATCGGTATGTAAGTCATAGAACCAAAGGGGTTCGGTAATAATTTGGCGTGAATATTCATAAAATACTTTTCTGGTTCTGGTATCCAAACTTAATTTTAAACCGTTTTGTTACGAGAGTAAAAGAAAAGCAAAGGTTAGAATCAACACTATGAGAGTTTGAGGTTTTAACCGGATAGTGGAAATCGAACATTAATTTTAAATACAGCGAGAGCGCACTACACCAAATTTAAGTTTTAGCAACGCAGCTACGAAAGCGCTTTTAGAAAAAGCGCTCTCGTAGGGTTCATTAAAAACAAAAAGTAAAAACAAAGGGAAAATGATGCAAAAAAAGCGCTCTGGTAGGGGGGTTATGAGAGCGTTTTTGAAAAGCGCTATGGTAGGGTGGGTTATGAGAGCGTTTTTGAAAAGCGCTCTGGTAGAGTGGGTAATGATATCAGGCTACGAGTGCGCTTTTATGTCAAAAGCGCTGGTATAGACCAAGCTATGAGAGCGCTTTTCAGAAGCGCTTTAGTAGCCTTTATTTCTAAAAAACAAAAACACACGTTTCTCACCCAGTACTGTTTCTCACTTTCGTTTTCACACGATATTGCGTTCTCCCCTTCTCCCCGCCGCTCTCCTCCGTCATTTCGTTCTCCCCGCCGCTCTCCTCCGTCTCTGTGTTCTCTCCGCCGCTCTCCTCCGTCTCGAACAGTGTTAGAACCCTATTTCGCGAACAGCACCATACCACCACCATCTATCACCGATTTTGTTCGATTGTTCCTTCATTTTCACGGAGTTGAAGCTCGAGAGTAAGAATCAGAAGGGTTTCTTGGAGTATTTCAGAGGCATTTAGTGAGTTTATTTCTCACTCTCAATAGGTAAGTTCAAATCTCAGTTCTTTCATCTCTAGCATTACCAACCTAGCTACTGTAAATAATAGGATTAGATAAACGTGAACCTTTACTATAGTCAAATTTATGGGATATATGGGTATTGTTGGTGTAGCATTTAGTGAGTTTTTTGAAGATCGAGACTGTATTTGTGTTGGCATACTGAAATGCCTTGAGAGGTCCTTGTAATTTTGAAACTGAGAAAATATTTTGTTTTCAATATCTTTTGTGCAGAAGAATGATTATTAGCTTTAGTTAATAGAGAGTAGATTTGGATTGAATGTAGCCTAGAGTGGTAAGAGTAGTTAATTTTTGATTCCATTGTCAGTGAGACTAGAAAGCTTTAAGTTAAAACACTTATGAGAGTTTATAAATTAGCATAGGATATAACATGTTGTATTGGTAGGTTTGAGTTTGAGTTTGTTCATGTAGATAAGTTGAAATGGTTCTTTTTCATGGTTCTTTTTTATGGTCTTTATATTGAAATTGTTGAGTTTTTTTAACATTGAACTATTGTTATGGTTTGTATAGTGAAACTGTTGGGTTTTAGCAGCCAATAGTCACGGCTCGATTCCAGCTCTGACCCAGCCGATAGTCTCCTCTCGTGTGACCGCGAATCCAGTAACCTCTCACGCTTCCGGCAATTGTTGTTTACTTCTTCAATTCAAGCTCCGTCATCATATTTCGGTAATTGCTTCAAACCTTTGATGTTGTGTTAGTTTCTTGATGATAATGAATTAGTTTGAGCATAATTCATAAGTGATGTTAGTAGGTCGATGGAGATTTATGGAAATTGATGAGTTTAATTTGTTGAATATGAGATTAGTTTGTGAGTTGTTGTGTTAACTTACTCATAATGCTCGTAAATCAAATAGTTGCATATAGGGTGTTTGTTGAATTAGTAGTGAAATGTTATTGTTAGAAAGTATAGGATAAGTATTTTTAGTATCGTCTCCTCAGGGATTGATGCGATATTATCGCCGTTCTACAGCTTAGTGTATTTTGAGTTAAGGTTTTGGATGTTTTTAGTGTCATGAAAGATAAATAGCATGAAAAGAAATTAAAGACAATAACTTAGGATTTAAAAACGGTTTGGTAAAACTGTGTCAAGATTAGTGTTCATTAGTTTGCTTCATATGTACTCTAATGATTATATATATGAACCTATTCATGATTAATACAATCACGTATCTTCTCGATACCGTTTATCTCTAAAGCAATATCGTGATTATTATCATATTCACCGTCAGATGATCTCTCATGCCGACAATCAACATGATAATCTTAAAAGCTTGATACTTGTGATTATCAACTCACAAATCTATCTCTAGAGTTTGTTTATTGATAGATGGATATCTTTTAGGTCTAGCTTTGAAACATATCTCTCAATAATGATCCAAAACAACAAATGAAACATAAATAACAAGATATTCACCATGTATTAATCATTAACCAAGTTCATACATAATAGATCAAAGAAAGTACATATTTACAAACTAACTACCTCTAATCTTGACACAAGATGAAACTTAGCCCTCCATATCCATGGAAGCTTCAACAACAAGCAACAAACCAAGATTTAGTGACATCAAACTCAAGAAGATCAAAGAAAGATGTTTAGAAATCTTGATTTTCTCTTAAGGAAAATGGTTTTTTTTCTTCTTCTCTTGCCCTAGCTTTTTCTCCAAGTCTATTATGATAAAAACTATGCTAACCACTCTTAATCATCAATTTTATGTGGCTAAGAACAAAAGTTGAAAAAGTAGGTCCGCTGAGCGGAGAAGGTCCGCTGAGCGGAGCAGAAAAAAATATCTAAATTGTCTTCAAGGTCCGCTGAGCGGACTTGCTGGTGGAAAAAACGCTGCCAATCCCTGCCTGGGTCCGCTTGGACTCCGCTGAGCGGACCTTCTTGCACAAAACTCCTTCTTTTTGCATTCCACCCTCACTGCAAGCTTGTTTTGATCATTCTTCTCATTCCATCTTGCCCAAAAGTTGTTAAAACCTAAAGAAAAACATTACAAGAGTTAATAAACTAACTTAATTTAGAAAATAAACACAGTTATTTATTTACATTCTATTATATCAAAAGGTAATCAAATTTGGCACAAGAGTTTAAGAATTACCACAAAACTTATATACAAAATATGCACAAATGGGATTCTAACAACTCTCCCCAACTTTGATCTTTGTTTGTCCTCGAACAAAGCTAGCTCAAAAACATACATCATCGAATCACATAAGGTTAGTAACATCAATTGAATGGTTCAAACTTGAGTTACATACCTACAAGATAAGTCTTCCTTGCTTGTACAAGATTCTAACATGACTATGAACCACTTTCTGAACACAAACTTTCAACACAATTGCATTAAAGAGATAATGTTCATGAATGAATCACCTAGGTTTCACTTCACAAAATAATTGAAGGACAATTGCCATGATAGCAAAAGGGACAAATCACACTCACTAGCAATGATGCACATCCAAAACAATTCATATATTCATCTGTACTATGCACACGAGACAATAGAGAAAAAGATCACTGAGGACTTCATTCGTTTGTAACTTGGCCTGGGTTCCAAACAAGTGATACTATATGTACACGACCATTGAAACAAAAAGGGTGAATGATCATGGAAAGCATTATTTATGTACAACACTACTAATATGTTACCCTTTTGTTTTTCACCGTACAATGCATTCTTTCCTTTTTCTTTAAATCATAAAATTTTTCCTCTTTTATCATATGCTCATTCTTTCTCAAATTTTTTTCATTGATTTTCCTTTTTCAAAGAATGCATTGCACCACCATTTTCTTTCTTTTCTTTATCTTTAAGAAACATCTCTCCCCAACTTTAAACATTTCTATCTATAAAGACATCAATGCTTTCCATTCAAGGTTCAAGTACTATTGGGTTAAGCGTTTGCCAAAGAAATTGTCAAGTGAATCACTTCTCTTTATCAAAATTCATTGTGTTTTCCTTTGAGTCACTTGACAAAACAAAAATTTAGGCTCAATATTGGTTACAAAAGATCACACACTCACGGGCGGGTAGCCTTGTTTAGGGTGGTTTTTCTCATACTACTCAAAAAATTTGCCTCGATCCCTTCTAAGCTCTAATGTCTCATACAAAGCAAGATTAAACATGAATCATTTGAGTTAACATCAATCACTAGAACACTCTTATTTTTGTACACAATGGAAGTCCACTCACTTATCTAGTTTTGTCCTAATTTTGATTCAAACACAAACAAAATTTCTAGAATGCAATGTGATAAAAACTTTGTGTAAAGCCCTTAGTTCATAGTCACCTTATAATCTACAAAGCAACAAAATTCTTACCTTGGTATGAACATCATCAAGAATATCATCATCACCATCCAAATTTTTGATGTTGACACACCTTATCACTTTTTCTTCTTTAGAGCATCACTTCTATTCCAAGACAAACACAAAAAATTATATACACCTTAACATATAATATATGTACACTATTCTACTACTAAAACACAATATTATAACAACAAGGGCATAAATTGCCCACACAAACACACATTACTTAAACAAAATACTTAATCAACAAAGGCATAAGTTGCCTACAAAATATGTTCGGGTGGCACCCACGGCCACCAAAGTACATCAAACCTCATCCTCATACGGATGGCACAAAAGTAGTTACTAACAAAAGCAATAGGAAATTATGCTACTAGTTCAACAACAAAAAGTAAAATCAAAGTATTATATAACTAAACATAAACTAAATAAACAACAATAAAAATCGACACTGGATATCCTCAATCCTCCTCATCATCCTGCTCCATGCCATCTCCTTCCTCTTCTTCCTCTTCACCATCCCCCTCTCTGAAAAATGGCCTCTCCGCAGGCCATGCACAATGAGCCTCATACTCATTAGTAGGAAAAGAGGGAACATCCGCCGGATTGACTTGGTGGCGATAGAGCTTGCAAAGAGAATCATGAATCATAGCTTGTGATCTTATGTTGGCATCAAAATACGCCCAATTGTACCTGCAAGCTAATTCCTCATTATACCTACCACCAGCAGGAGGAGCCATGTTCTGTGGCTGAGGATGCTGCTGGACACCTAGCTTAGGAGAGCAATGCCTGTGCACATAGCCGGTGTCCACAACACTAGTGGATTTCATACTTGCCACATTAGGAAACTCCACACCTGCTTTCCTGCAAAGTCCCATTATCAAACTTGGAAAACCAAGCTGAGCAGAAGGCTTCGTCCCTGACTTGGTGCCACTTGAAGCCACGATCCTCATCTCCTCAGAAATGATTTGAGCCACATCCACCTCTCCACCTGTCATAATCCAAAACAAAAGATAAGACATGTCAATGGTCAGGTCAGAAGTGTGGCTCCTCGGCATGACATTGTTCAGGAGGAAAACTGTGTACAGCTGCGCCATTTGAGTCATGTTCTTCCTGTCCATCTTTTGAATATAACCGGAAGGGTTAAGAGTGAACCCTCGGTGCTCAAAGGATAACAGATCAGCAATCTCCTGCATATTCCAAGTTTTTGCAGCCTTTTTCCTTGCATACTCACACTTGTCACCTGCAGCATGATGAGAAGGTCTTCCCAAAAAAGTGTTAATTGCATCCCTTGAAAAAGAAATTCCCCTACCTCTCACATAGGAGGTGTAAGTGTACACCATTCCCTCAATCGGAATCGCATTAGCATAGAACTCATGCACGATGTCCGCAATGATTTGAGAATCAGGAGAGATCAAAGCTTCCCACTTGCGTTCCGCAATGTTTTCCAGAAACTGATAAAAGTTACCGCTTTGTGGGAGGTCAAACACATTTTCAGGCCAAATCTTTCGACCAACCAACTTCTCAAATCTTGCCTGCTGCTCTGAACCTAGAAACCTATGTGAATCGAAGGGTGGTTGCGGAGCAGCTCCTGAGCTTGAACCTGTCAATTGCCTAGCTCGCTTTCCCCGATCACTTCTTGACGACATCTACAAAAAAACAACACAACATCGAATAAACATCGTCAAAAGCATCAATTATAGAACATTACATGTTCAGTTGTAGCATTACTTGGGCCCTAAACCATTGCATCAAACACAGGGACAACAGAAATAAAATCCTGCATTCTGCAGGGTCCGCTCAGCGGAGGGGGTCCGCTCAGCGGACCTGCGCAAAAAAACAAAAAAAAACAGTAGAGCACAGGTCTGCATCAGAACAACCATGGGGTTTCAAACCCCTTTTCCAGCATAAGTAAGCAAGCAAACAAACAATGAAAGAACGAATATTAACATGCAATTGATGAAACCCTAAAATTTAAAATCTTATCTAACCTAAATCTGAAATATAAACAGAGTTTCTTACTAAAGTCAAACATAAAACACACTCTAATCTTAATTCTACTACTAAATCACACTAATTTCTAAGAAGAAACATATCTATGCAACCCTACTATACTATAAACACAAGATTGCAACATTTAACACCACATACCTTGTCTAGAACTGAAGAAAAGTAAAATACAACACTTGATTGAAAAGAAATTGAGACTTGAAGGTTGAAAATGGTGGAGATGGAGAAGAAAGCAAGTGGAGGCAAGAGAGTTTCACAAGTGTGGTGAGTTAGGGTTCTGAACCCGCTCAGCCACAGACCTCTTTCTTAATTGGGCCTTTGGACCAGCTTGGTCCATTGGGCCCTTTTTTATTTTTCTGGTTTTTAGCATGTCCGCTCAGCGGAGGGGGGTCCGCTCAGCGGAGGGGGGTCCGCTCAGCGGATGACAGAAAACCTGGTTTTTCTGGTTTTTCAGCAGTCTGCTCCACCCGATATTTTCTCCACCGACTTTTCAAACATCCCAAAACACATAAAACAGAGATTACTTACAACGTTGGGGTGCCTCCCAACTAGCGCTTTGTTTAACGTCGGTTAGCTTGACGGTCCGAGGCGGCTTTACGGATCAAAAATCGGAACGGATTCCGAGCTTCGATCGACTTCACCACCAAGATACGGCTTGAGTCTTTGACCATTCACAGTCCAACTTTCATTTGTTGTCGGATTTTCTAAGACAACCGCTCCATAGTCTTTTACTTCCTTGATTCGGAACGGACCCGACCACTTCGACTTCAATTTACCCGGAAACAACTTCAACCTTGAATTAAACAATAGAACCATTTGGCCTTCCTTGAACTCCTTCTCCACAATCTTTTTATCATGACACCCCTTCACTTTCTCCTTGTAGATTTTGTTGGATTCATAGGCTTGTAATCGCAATTCTTCCATTTCAAGCAATTGCAATCTTCTCATTTCACCACTTGCCTTAGGATCAAAATTAAGCAACTTCAAGGCCCAAAATGCCTTATGCTCCAATTCTACAGGTAAATGACAACTCTTCCTGTAAACCATTTGAAACGGAGTAAAACCAATCGGTGCCTTGTATGCCGTACGGTAAGCCCATAAAGCATCATCCAACTTGTGTGACCAATCCTTTCTTGATGAAGAAATAGTTTTTTCCAAGATTCTTTTAATTTCTCGGTTGGAAACTTCGGCTTGACCATTAGCTTGCGGATGATAGGCCGTTGTTACTTTGTGCTTCACACCATATTGTTGTAAGACTTTTTCAAGATGTGTGTTGCAAAAATGTGAGCCACCATCACTAATGAGAATCCTTGGTGTTCCAAACCTTGTAAAAATGTTTTTCTTCAAGAACTTGATCACGGTTTTTCCATCCGCCTTCGGACATGCTATTGCTTCCACCCACTTTGAAACATAATCAACCGCAACCAAAATATACTCATAACCAAAAGACGAAGGAAATGGTCCTACAAAGTCTATTCCCCAACAATCGAACACTTCTACTTCTAACATATTTGTCAATGGCATTTCATTCCTTTTGCTCACTCCACCACTTCTTTGACAATTGTCACAACTTTGGGCATGCAAGTAGGCATCTTTGAATAACGTCGGCCAATAGAACCCGGATTGGAGAACTTTTGCCGCCGTTCTTTGTCCACCATAGTGCCCACCATAAGGTGAGTTATGACAATGCCACAAAATTCTCATTTCTTCTTCCCTTGTCACACATCTCCTTAACACACCATCCACACCAATTTTGAACAAGTATGGATCATCCCACACATAAAATTTGGCATCATGAAGGAACTTCTTTGTTGCACTTTTACTCCAATCTTCCGATATCCATCCCGATGCCTTGTGATTAGCCATGTCAGCAAACCACGGCCTTTCTTCCACCATGAACAACTTTTCATCAGGGAATGATTCCAAAACCTCTTCTTCTTTGTTTGTTACCTCCTCATTTACCAACCTTGACAAATGATCCGCCACCAAGTTTTCCGCTCCTTTCTTGTCTCTAATCTCTAAGTGGAATTCTTGTAGCAACAATATCCACCTGATTAGCCTTTGCTTTGAATCCGGCTTGGTAAGCAAATACTTTATCGCTGCATGGTCAGTGTAAACAACAACTTTCGAACCAATTAAGTAGGACCTAAAATTTTCTAATGCATATACAATAGCTAGTAGCTCTTTTTCGGTTGTTGCATAATTAATTTGTGCTTCATTAAGAACCTTACTAGCATAGTGTATAGCATGAAAAATTTTTCCTTTTCTTTGACCCAACACCGCTCCTACCGCATAATCACTAGCGTCACACATTAGTTCAAAATCAAGTTTCCAATCGGGCGCTATGATTATGGGTGCGGTAGTCAATCTTTATTTCAATTCATTGAAAGCTAAAAGACATGCATTATCAAAAACAAAAGACTTATCTTTGTTGAGCAAGTTGCTCAAAGGCTTTGCAATCTTTGAGAAGTCCTTGATAAACCTTCTATAGAATCCCGCATGGCCTAAGAAGCTTCGAATTCCTTTGACATTTGTTGGCGGTGGCAACTTTTCAATAACCTCCACTTTTGCTCGGTCGACTTCAATTCCTTTGGAAGAAACTTTGTGACCAAGAACTATGCCTTCGGTAACCATGAAATTGCATTTTTCCCAATTGAGGACCAAGTTGGTTTCAACACATCTTTTCAACACGGCATCCAAATTCTTCAAACAAAGATCAAATGAAGCTCCAAAACGGAGAAGTCATCCATGAAAACTTCCATTGTCTTTTCTATGAAGTCCGAGAAGATAGCTTGCATACATCTTTGGAAAGTGGCCGGTGCATTACACAATCCAAACGGCATTCGCCTATAAGCAAAAATTCCAAAGGGACAAGTGAACGCCGTTTTCTCTTGATCTTCCGGATTGACCGAAATTTGGTTGTACCCGGAGTAGCCATCCAAGAAACAATAGAACTCTTGACCCGATAACCTTTCCAACATTTGGTCCATAAAAGGTAAAGGGAAGTGATCTTTCCTAGTAGCTTGGTTAAGCTTTCGGTAATCAATACACATCCTCCAACCCGTCACGGTCCTTGTCGGAATCAACTCATTCTTTTCATTTGTGATCACGGTCATTCCTCCTTTCTTTGGTACCACTTGGACTGGACTCACCCATGCACTATCGGAAATAGGATAAATCATTCCGGCTTCCAATAGTTTCACCACTTCCTTTCTTACAACTTCTTTCATTGTAGGATTCAGCCGGCGTTGAGGTTGAGCTACCGGTTTAAAATCCTCCTCCATCATAATTTTATGCATACAATAGGCCGGACTAATCCCTTTTAAATCGGAAAGAACCCATCCTATTGCCTCCTTGTTAGCTTTCAACACATGAATTAATTTCTCTTCCTCCTTGTTAGACAATGAACCACTAATGATCACCGGCTTCTTACCACCTTCTTCAAGAAAAACATATTTCAAATGAGGTGGTAACATCTTCAATTCTAACTTAGTTTCCTCCACCTTTGGCTCATCTTTCAACTCCTCCATCTTTGCTTCAAAAGGACTTATCTCTTCAAAAACATCAAGATCTCGCAAACACTCTTCAATCTCTTTTTCTTCTTCTTCGTTGAGAACATCAAGAGCTTTGGTTAATGTTTTCTCAAGAGGATTGAACACATGAGCTCGACTTTCAACTTGCATGATAACTTCCTCCATAGCATCAATTCTAAAACAATCACTTGTATCATTTGGATATTTCATTGCTTCTGAGAGATCAAAACACACTTCCTCATCTTGGAACCTCAATTTCATCAAACCATCATCAATGTCTATCATCATCCTTGCCGTCTTCATAAAAGGTCTTCCTAGTATCAATGGGGTATCAACATCTTCCTCCATATCAATGACAACAAAATCAACTGGAAAGAAGAACTTGTCAACTTTCACAAGCAAATCTTCCGCTATCCCAAAAGGCATAGTTGTAGACTTATCGGCTAATTGAAGTGTCATTCTTGTATTTTTCATATCAACAATGCCTAACCTCTTGACCATGGATAAAGGAATCAAATGGATACTTGAACCCGTGTCAACCAAGCCTCTTCCAATATGAATGTCACCAATAGTAACCGGCAAAGTCACTCTTCCCGGATCTCTTTCCTTTCTTGGTAAAGTACTTTGAATGATTGCACTACATTTAGCATCTAAGACAACCGTTTCGGGCTCAGTGTAACTTCTTTTCTTTGTGAGGATGTCCTTCATAAACTTGGCATATTTTGGCATTTGCTCTAAAGCTTCACCAAAAGGAATATTAATTTGCAACTGCCGAAATATGTCCAGAAAACGCGCATATTGCCTCTCATTATCTTTCTTTGAGGGAGCATAAGGATAAGGTAGATTCCGAACAGGAGGACTCATAACTTTCTTCTTTCCCTCTTGAATCTTTCTCTTTTTCTCTCTATTTTTTTCTTTTTCTTCCTCACTTTTTTCTTCACTCTCATTTTAAACTAAAACTCCCTCACTTTTCTCCTTTTCTATCCTAACTTCCTCCTCCTCAACCTCCTTCTCCACTTCACTTTCAAGCACCCTCCCACTCCTAGTTACAACCGCTTTGCAATGCTCCTTAGGATTGGTTTGAGTGTTTGCCGTGAATGATGGTCCGGTTTGCTTCTCGGCTAGTTGTTTCGCAAGTTGGCCGACTTGAGTCTCTAGATTCTTTATTGCCGCTTCATTACTCTTTTGATTCGCCATTGATGCTTGCATGAATTAATTTAGAGTCTCCTCCAACTTTGAATGCTTGTCTTGAGAAGGTGGTTGTTGTTGATAAGGATTTTGTCTTTGTTGATAATTATCTTGTCTCCACCCTTGGCCATATTGTGGTGCATTAGGCCTTTGTTGGTATCCACCTTGATTTTGGTAAGGAGCTTGTCTTTGTTGATAGCCTCCTTGATTTTGATTCGCCATATAATTCACTTCATTCACCGGTGGACAATATCCGGTAGGATGGTCTCCACTACAAAGCTCACACGAAGCAACTTGTTTGTTCTTGTTAGGATCTTGTAGCTCTTTGAGTTGTTGAGGTAACCTTGCCATTTGTTTTGTAAGCTCCTCCACTTGTTGAGAAAGAAGCTTATTCTGAGCAAGAATAGCATCATTGGTTCCTAATTCAATAAGCCCCGGTTTCTTTTGAACAACTCCTCGGTTATGTTGCACCTGATGATCATTTCTGGCCATTTTCTCAATTATCTCTATTGCCTCCTCTGCTGTCTTAGCCATCAAGGAACCTCCAGCAGTAGCATCTAACAGAAGCTTAGGTTGTGGTTGTAAGCCATTACAAAAAATGTGAATCTGAGTAAGTTCATCAAATCCATGACTAGGACACTTTCTCAACATTGACTTATACCTTTCCCATGCCTCATTGAGAGTTTCATTCACACCTTGAGAGAACACTGAAATTGTTGTTTTTGCTTCAAGTAACCGTGACTGAGGGAAGAACCTATCAAGAAACTTTTCTTCTAACTCATTCCAATTTGTCATGGTTTGAGTGGGTTGGTCTAGATACCAATCCTTTGCTTTGCCAATTAAGGAGTGAGGGAATAATCTCTTAAACACCTGCTCTTCCTCTCTTTCAGGGGCTCCTACTGCTCCAGCAATTTCATAAAACTTTGTCAAGTGTGTATATGGGTCCTCATGATCAAGACCTGCAAAGGGACTAGCATAAAGTAGCTGAAGAATGCCAGTCTTCATTTCAGAATTTCTTGCATTGTTGTCATTTCGTGCAAACTGGGCTGCTCTTCTTGGACTGTTAGCACATGGTGCTCTTGGCGGCGGCGGTGGTGGTGGTGGTGGATCTTGTTCTCCATGCCCTGCCATCTCTTCTTCTATAACTTGTGGTGCTGATGAAGTAGTAGCTTCTTGGGCTAATCTTCGTTCTTTGGCTAGTTTCCTTCTTCTTCTGGTTTTACTGTTCAATCTCCTTGCGGTTCTTTCAATTTCTTGATCAAAAAGAAGCTGATCTGCTGGTACACTCCCACGCATAAACCAGAGCTGAAACACTACCCAAAAAGTGAGCAAAGACTAGGCAATAATAATAATATTTATACTCAAAACACACAAAAACTATTGCCATGCTTATAATATCTTAACGCCAATCCCCGGCAACGGCGCCATTTTGTTAGAAAGTATAGGATAAGTATTTTTAGTATCGTCTCCTCAGGGATTGATGCGATATTATCGCCGTTCTTCAACTTAGTGTATTTTGAGTTAAGGTTTTGTATGTTTTTAGTGTCATGAAAGATAAATAGCATGAAAAGAAATTAAAGACAATAACTTAGGATTTAAAAACGGTTTGGTAAAACTGTGTCAAGATTAGTGTTCATTAGTTTGCTTCATATGTACTCTAATGATTATATATATGAACCTATTCATGATTAATACAATCACGTATCTTCTCGATACCGTTTATCTCTAAAGCAATATCGTGATTATTATCATATTCACCGTCAGATGATCTCTCATGCCGACAATCAACATGATAATCTTAAAAGCTTGATACTTGTGATTATAAACTCACAAATCTATCTCAAGAGTTTGTTTATTGATAGGTGAATATCTTTTAGGTCTAAGTTTGAAACATATCTCTCAATAATGATCCAAAACAACAAATGAAACATAAATAACAAGATATTCACCATGTATTAATCATTAACCAAGTTCATACATAATAGATCAAAGAAAGTACATATTTACAAACTAACTACCTCTAATCTTGACACAAGATGAAACTTAGCCCTCCATATCCATGGAAGCTTCAACAACAAGCAACAAACCAAGATTTAGTGACATCAAACTCAAGAAGATCAAAGAAAGATGTTTAGAAATCTTGATTTTCTCTTAAGGAAAATGGTTTTTTTTTTCTTCTTCTCTTGCCCTAGCTTTTTCTCCAAGTCTATTATGATAAAAACTATGCTAACCACTCTTAATCATCAATTTTATGTGGCTAAGAACAAAAGTTGAAAAAGTAGGTCCGCTGAGCGGAGCAGAAAAAATATCTAAATTGTCTTCAAGGTCCGCTGAGCGGAGGGGGTCCGCTGAGCGGACTTGCTGGTGGAAAAAACGCTGCCAATCCCTTCCTGGGTCCGCTTGGACTCCGCTGAGCGGACCTTCTTGCACAAAACTCCTTCTTTTTGCATTCCACCCTCATTGCAAGCTTGTTTTGATCATTCTTCTCATTCCATCTTGCCCAAAAGTTGTTAAAACCTAAAGAAAAACATTACAAGAGTTAATAAACTAACTTAATTTAGAAAATAAACACAAAGTTATTTATTTACATACTATTATATCAAAAGGTAATCAAATTTGGCACAGGAGTTTAAGAAATACCACAAAACTTATATACAAAATATGCACAAATGGGATTCTAACAGTTATGTTCTTGATTATGATCAATATAAGGAGTAGTGTTGATGTTGTTGATGAATGTTGGTGTTTATACTTGGTTTAGTGTTGGTTTGGTGACTTTTTTAAAGGTGCAACAATGCTGAAAATTGGTAATACTTGGATAATGTTGGTGTTGTTACCACTTGTTGATGATATTTCATTTGAATTGATGATGATTTTGTGGCTTCTTTAATGATGATATGATGCATACGTAATGCTGGATTTTTGAAAATTGTTTTGATGATGTTGTGGATTTAAATTGGTATGATTGACCCGGTTACAGCGTAGTCAGGAGCAGAAAATCCATTTTGACAGTATTCCACTTCCTCCAATACATACCAAAATGTACCAAAAATGATTTTCAACTCAAAACAGCATCAATTCACACATTATAACACATTTTTATCATACCATGAGACTATCTAACATCAAGTATGATTAAAAAACAGTCAATTGCATCAGAATCATCAAATTGACCTGAAGGGTTACAAAACCCCAAAACCTATAACACATACAATTGGAATAACTAATCTACCCATTCAAGCCTATCATTCATAAACTGATAAAAGATGATAATCAAAATTAGTCCCCCCTTACCTTAGCCACAAATCTTTGCTTCCTCTTCCTCTGCTATTTCACGTACTCTTCAGTCTTCTCTCTTCTACCTTTTTCTTCTCTATTTTCTTTTCTCCCAATTCCTTATTTTATGAAAAATAGAATAACTTAGTAAAAAGGCTTACTAGTTAACACCTCTCAATTTGCTATCTACCACCTTGGCCCAACAACTTATATTCCATAGTTCCCAATAATTCACCAAAAATCCAATTAATCCAAATAATTAATTTAAATTCTAATTAAATTAAATAATGGAAAATATGGGGTGTTACAACTCTCCCCACAAAAAGAGTTTTCGTCCTCAAAAACATACCTCAAGTAAAGAGCTTAGGATAAGAGTCCTTCATGTGACTCTCCAGCTCCCAGGTAACATTACCACCTGCTGGTCCTCCCTAAGCGACTTTGACCAATGCTATCTTTTTACCCCGCAACTGCTTCAATTCTCGATCCTCAATCCTCATAGGCAATGCCTCGACCGTCAGTTTATCTCTCACCTGCACATCTTCTACTTGGGTTTCATTCCTGTGTAGCATTTTCATCTTTTGTGTAGTTAGTTCTATTCTTCCTGTGTAGCATTTATCATTCATTCTTGTGTAGCATTTATCATTCATTCCTATGTAGCATTTTCATCTTCTGTGTAGTTAGTTCTGTTCTTTCATGTATTCAAATCGTAGGTGTTATACCCCAAAATTTGCCCACTTCTTTTTTCAGGAAAGTTTCAATATGAAAATTAAGAGTCTCATATAAACATGGATTTTTTCAAAATATCCTGACATATGAAGAACTTGGTTTTCAGAATTTTTCTTACACAGTAACTTGGCTTACAGTGGAATTTATTCTTACGCAAACGCCAAATACTGTTCTTTACTTCACAAATACTATTTATTTATTTTACAGATAAATAGTACTAACACAGTTCATGCAGGGTTAAATCTTTTTGCAGGCGCAAAAGCAGGAAACTCACACTGTACTGGTAACAATTGTTTTTGTTTTCCCACTAACTTTTGTGCTATATTCCATTATTTTCAAAATCTTTTCAAATCTATCCTTTCAAATTCAAATCTCAACTTTATTCTATCCATCTCTCTTTTCCCAACAATACCTTACACTTTCTTTCAAATCTCACTTCCATTCAAATTTCCTTTTGTACGGAATCACATCATTCCCCAACGTCTCTATCATCTTTCCATTCTATAAATACCTCTCCTTCTTTTCACAAATCTCACATCAAATTCTAAATCATCTTTCAAATTTCTACTTCATCATCCATTTTCTTTCTTCTTTCCTAGCAAGAATGGCAAAATGGATAGAGACACTGTTTCTTACAGTCATCACCATTGCTACGGTGATCATGACTTTCTTCTGCCTACACAGTCCTGAGAAGTGTGGACCTGCAATGGTTGCATTCCCAATCCTCTACATGTTATTGATCATAGCATGGTTCATCAACCGTCATTTTTAAAATTTGTCGTGTTTCTTATTTTCTTAAACGTACCGTTTATTCGTCGTACTTTTCAATATAGTATGTAATATTTATACTGTCAGTATTAAATGTTGTACTAATTGTCATAATATTGCTTAATTACTAAGATAATATTTTGTGTATTTTCTGCCAGTCAAATATTTCTATTTCTGTGCATTAAATAATTTTCAGGTTATTATCGGTAATTTTGCCCGCATACCGTAAATATCAGTTATTTATTATGTTTCTGTTTTCTAACAAGTCATGTAAATAAATTTTCATGCTTCACACCAAACAAAAACAAAAATAACAACAAAAAAAAAAAAAAAGAAAATTAACTTTGACGGTTGATTTTTCATTTTAACTGCTGCTTCAGTACACGAACAGTCGGTTGACAGACAAACTGCAGACAGTACAATTCACAGTGATTTGTACAATCAATCAAATCAATCATTCACAATTCAAATTTCCAAGATTTTTGTGTTAGAAGTCTTCTGAATATCACATGATTAGCAGAAACTCAACACTGCACAAAAATCAGGTACGCTTAACTGCCTCCTATACAGACAGTCCCTAATCAGGGTTTTTCTTGTTTTAACAGGAGCAACAAGTTTTGAGAGCTCAAATGGATTTCATATACATCCATACATCTCAAAGTACCATCATACAAATTTTCAAACTTCAATTCACTCAGACGCACCGTCAGCAGCTCAAACAGTCAACAGACGACCCGTTTGACCAAAAAAGTCAACTGACAGTCAAAAATGAAATTTTTTGTCAAAGTCCATATTTTGTCAAAGGATTCAACATTTGATCATTGGATGATCACAATTCATCAAGGAAAGATCAAAAATCAACAAAACCCTAAGATTCAAAATTAGGGTTTTTGCCTGAAAAGTCAACTCAACTTTGACTGATCATAACTCTCTCATCCTTCATCCAAAAAATGTCAACCAAAGCTCATTTTGAAGGAAATTCAATTATCTTTCAAATGCAATTGATCCCATGGTCATAGCATTCACCATTTGAAAAATATGGCCAAAGACATTACAGGTCATTTTCAAAGTCAACAAAAAGACACTTTTTTCAAATGGACACACAAGGAGAACCAAAAATCATTTTGATATGAGACCAAAGACATTGGTTAGAGGACTCTTTGAGGTTTCCAAAAAGTGCAAGATCTCCTTCATATGACAAAAATTGAAGGATTTACACCTTGTTGAAGTTGGCTAAATTTTGGGAAAATGCATGAAATCAACATTGCTCAAAAATGTTTTTTTTTCCAAATAAGTCCAAGTTTTTATGGTCCAAACATCTTTGCCATGTTACTATGGGCCTCCCACGACCAAGACAAAGCCCACATCTTTATTGGCCATTTTTTGCATAATTTTATCTTACTTTAAGATTAAAATTAAAAGGAAAATGCATGGATAATGGTTGCTTGGCCTCCAAGTATGACTCACTTCAAGGAATCTTCATTTTTTCTGCAAGAATTGAAGAGCAAGACAAGAGCATTGAATGGAGTCAAGCTTGGTCAACAATTCAAAGATTTTTAATATTTTAAAAATCAAACTTTCAACAAAGACAACAAAGCTTCTTAGCTTGAGTTCCAAGCAACTTTGGGCTATAAAAGAAGCATCATACTTCAGCAAAAAGGGAGGACACACGAAATAGGGCAAGAGTATAGCAAGAAATATCACAAAAATTCTCAAAATTTGCATATACTTTGTAATTTTCAAATTCAAATTTCCAATCAATATCAATACCAATAAACACTTCTAATCATCTCCTCAAACATTATAGAGTAAGATTGAGCTCTAAATATAGACATATGAGAGTCGTATAAAGCACTTAAAGCTCTTCATGTACATATGAGTTTTATTTTCGTTTTTGTATATGCAACTAATTTCACTGCAAACTAACCACCCTAACATCCTTATGGGGACCTATATGTGTGATCTGGGCCTTAGCATGAGTGTTCCAACGTGAGGATCAGGCTCCACCATTAAAACGAGTCCATGAGTGTTTAAGCTTCATCTTCTTCGTATCCATAGCTAGGAGCTTCAAACCTTAAAACAAATGACATATTTGGATTCAGGACACTCTAATTAGTGGATCTGGGTCACTTGTTTCTATTGCTAACTCGTATTTTTTGCAGGTTCATAGGTTGTTAAAAAACTGGAATTTTAACGTCCAAATAGGGGAGGTTAAAAACCCCCGCTATTTGAAGCTGAAAACCTCACTTCTGGAGGTTGAAGACGACCACGCGTCCAAGCGTGGTTCGTCTGACTTTTCAGCGCGCCAAGGTGGCCCTTCCCTCAAATCTTATTCGCTGGTCAATCCAGCGTGGGCCCCTGCAAAGACTTTGAATCCCCTTGGATTCAGTGTACACCATCATACCATGCACCTACAAATCTGTGCCCTTGGATCAATCTCAAAGCCAATCCAACGCCTCACACATGCAAGCTCACCATGCTCCTTCATTAATTGCCACACCAGATCAGTATCCTTATATTTTTAATTTTATTTTCTATTTTTATTTTAGTTTCTTTGATAAATTAATTAAAAATAGTTAAAAACTTCCAAAAATTCCACAAAAAATATTTTAAACTTCTAAAATAATATATTATTTTATGAAACAAAAATATTTTATTTTTCTTCAAAATTTCAATATTTTTCATAATTAATTAGTATGTATTTGTATATTTGCTTATTAATTATTTTAATTAGTCAAAAAATCATAAAAAAAATTGTTCTTTGTGTTAAATATTGTTTATATATCATAAACTAATTTTGTACATATTTAGGATAATTTTCTCTTTAAGTTTTAATTATTTGTGTAATTATTTGCATAATTATGTTTTGATTAACTTAAAATATCCAAAAACAAATTTCAAAAATTCCAAAAAAATTAGTTTTGTTCTAAAATCAATTAACAAACCTTTTGTACATATTTTTAAACTTATTTGCTAGGTTTAATCATATTTCCATCTTTTCTTTATTTTAAATTAATTAATAATGCATTAATAATATTTAAAATAAATCACAAAAATACAAAAATATGCCTTTTATTTCTTGCAATTTAAAATTCCTAGATAAATGTATAGGATGTCAAATTCATGTAAATAGGCTAGTTTACATTTCCCGCACAATCGATGTAATAGCGTAGATTTACTTTCTGCACTTTACATTTCCGCATTTTAATTTCCAGCACCCATATAAACTGCGTGTATGTCAAAGATAAAACTGAACCGTCAGATCACTAACTTCAAAGATAAATATCTGAATTCAATCACAATCACATTTGCACCTCCTAGGGTAACCCCTTTTCACTCTTTTCAAAATCAAAGTTACATTTCTACTGTTTCGAGTACAAAATCGAACCTTTTGTTTATATCCGACGAATGGATAGATTTTTAAAGGGAACAAGGATAAAGACCTCCTAACTCAGGGTAGACCTCCTAGTTTGCTTGCTCAAAATCAAAACAAACAAAATTCTCATACACTGTTGTTTTTTTTTTAAAACGAATTTTCCAAAAGACAATATTTTGTATACATCCAAACACGGATCATTACAAAATTAACGATCTTTTCAAAACATCTTTCGAAAGATAAACAAGCATTTGTATATATCCGCACAAGGATCATTACAAATTCTATTTGCAAAGGTATTTCAAAAACACAGGTAAAGCATTCCGAATCAATTGAAAAGTAAAGCAAATGAGCTAAGCAAACTAAAGAGCCCATGGATAACCATGGATACAAAGGGTGCTAACACCTTCCCTTTGTATAACCTACCCCCTTACCCAGAATCTCTCAAAGGTCTTTTTTCTGTTTCTTTTATAAACCTTTCCTTCATTGGATAAAATAAAAGGTCGGTGGCGACTCTGTAAACTTTTTCAAAAGTGACGCGAAAGCGTCCGATCGACAAAAAAGAGTCAGTTCACGTATCCCACCCACGGAGGGGTATGGCCCGAAAGGACGGTCCACACATCCGAACAAGTTAAATTCTCCCGATTCATGGGCATGTTTTAGTTGTAGGTCGAATGACCACTGTTGATTTAAGTTGATGCGATTGATGCATGTTTTAGTTGTTGTTGTTGTATGTCATTCATAACGTTGCATACATTGCATGATTAAGTTGGACTTGATGGCACAACGTTGAAAGTTAAAGGCTTATGCCTTGTTGAAATGCCTCGATAAACTGGCATATGTTTAAGTTGGGAGTTCTACTCCGATGGTACCACATGCATATGCATAGTTGAGTCGCATTTGGTCGCATTTTGAAGTTGTCGTTATTATTATGTTGTTCGTTGATTGTCGTTTTGTTGTTGTTATAAAGTAGCGCAATTGTATGATTCTTATCTAATATAATAATTATCATGCACTTGTTTATATTATTCGATATCTCACCCCTTATGTTTGAATGTTACCCTCTGTTGGTAACGTGCAGGTAACTAAGAAGAGTAGCTGTTACCGTTATTAGTTTGAGTTGGTGCCATTCGCTTTGATACGTAGCACTCGGGGGGAATAAAAGTTTGTTTTGTTCTTTGTTGTTTTTAATTTGACTTTTAAGTTGTTATTAGAGAAGTTAATTTTAGTTGTTTCTAGTTAGACAAAGATGCTATTAGTTGAAGTTTAAAAGTTGTGAATTTCGCTGCATGGTTTTATTATGTTCATTCGTTTTGAAGACTAATTGCTTGTTATGAGTTTCTTCCTGTTTATATGTGTTATGTATCTGTTATAATAAGTTTTAATGCGATTGTTTTCAAGTTGAAATGTAATACCTCATGTTGGTTGGAATTTTTAGCACTCTGATTTTATTATAAACGTTGGGTAGATTTGGGGTGTTACAGGACGGGTGCCACATATTGGGGACGAGGGTTTCAGGTATAAATGTTACTTTTTATTAGGTACCATGTGTATTATGGTTGGGATAAATTAGGTACCTCAAAACTGTATTAGTACATTTTTAATTACCTCACAATTTAATTCAGTAGGGATGATTACAATTAAAATGAACCAGTAGATAGAACATTATGAATTCAGTAGCAGAAAATAAAATACCTTAGATATAGCTGGTGCATACGAATGATAATGGAAACAGAGTAGTATTAATAACAGGTTTTGTAATCTCTGCATAATTGCTAGCAGTGTCTTTTTAAAATAGCAGAACCAAATCCATAGCATATCAGTGGCAGTAGCAGAAAATAGAACAATAGCAGACAAAAATAATTTAGCAGTGTTGGATAATATTAGGAGTGTTCCGGGAATAGTCCGCTAACTGTTGTTTTGCGATGTTTTGTGTTGTTGTGACGCAGTGAATATTTGTGAATTGCGGTGAAGTGAAAGAAATAAAGCGACGATAATTTATCAAAGATTATTGATATTTTCCGGAGATATAGGCGAATGCCTCGTGATGTTATTTTGTGAATTTTGTTGTGAATGTTGCATTTCATTCATGTCGCATGAATTACATTTGTTTTGGTGACGGCCTGAATTTGGCGAAACAGTGACGAAAGCTTATGCCTGATGGAATGCCTCTAATAATTGGCAATTGGCAATGGGGGCTGAAGCCCTGGGTACCACATGCATTTGCACTTGTCGTGTCTCATTCTTTTGTATTGTTTATGACGTTGTGTGATCTAGTATCAAGCCTTTACTCATCAATTGACCAAACAACCCAAAATGCCATTTCCTTCGAATTCAATTATACTATCATATGGACAATTTGGTAATTAGCAAAATAACCCTTCAATTTACAATCAACAATTGACACTTGGCAGCCTGAATTCTTCTTCAATTCAAAAATATATTTGGGCTCTTCCTCTCATTTATTTTTGCCCTTCTCTCTCATCAAACCCTACCTCTTCTACTCTCTCTTTTCTTTCAAACCCTACCTCAGCCGCCTTCATTCTCTCCTCCCATTCTTCAATACAGAAATCAAAATTTCTTCTCACTCTCACGAGCATCTAAAATTTGTAAACAATCTTAGATATGCATTCTTCTTTTCTCTTACTATTTTGTTTCAATTACTTTTGCAATATTTGTTGATTCTGTTGATGTGGCATTGAAGAAGAACAATGACAATGTTTTGGTTTTTCAGGTTTTGATTTCCACTGCTTCTTTCTTGCATAAGGTTTTTCAGGTATTAATATACATTTGTCTTGATTCGAAAAACCCAGTGACATGCTTTTTTTACCGACAGGTTGGCCACTGAATGTTGTTTGTACGAGTTTGTTGTTGTTTGTAGTGTTCTGGAGAAATAAGTTGCGATTCACTGATTTTTTTATTTTCATGTTCATGTTCAGGTTCGTTTCCTTCTTCCAGATCCAACTGTAAGTGTGGCTTTAAATATCTATCATTTTAGTAACTTTGAAAAATGACACATGATTTAAAGAAATTTCCAGACGTCGTGTTCATGTTCACTTTCTATGCAGTCAATCAGACTAGATGTTGATAGATAGAGAAATTCTGAGACTTGGTTTATGAAAGGAACATTTGAGAGGTGAAGGCCATATTAGTTTTCATTTTATTTACTTCATGTGTATGCGGCGGGCAGGCCTTTTGATTTACTTTCTGATTGGTTGGTGTTGATGATGCTAACAGGTTTGTGTGATATGTTGGAATGCCATAAATTTTGCAAATGGTGAACACCTTTGACGCAGAAAGAGAAAACAAGGGATTTCAACAAGCATTTGATCTAATGTGAAGATGTTGTTGATTATACCCCTTATAGCATATTCAGGTTCACTCACACCAAGCATTTGTATGTCAACTTCTTCTGAATCATAAGTTATCTTCCTCATGATCTTCTATAATGGTGTTGAGTTATTGCTTTCTTTCCTATTTATTTTAGTAAAGTTTGTTAATGAAATACGTTTTCACATAATAGAATTTCTCGAGTATGTTGTAACACTAACAATTATGTTTTGATGGAATGGTAAGTATTGACATTGAATTCCAAATTGTAGTTCATTGAGTGGTGGTGAATAATATACACACCACAAGTGAAATATTGAATTCTTTTTATTTTGTTACATATCAAGTTTAGAGCTGACGGTGAATGGAAAATTGATTTGTTGCATCCAATGGTTAACAACAATGGATATATGAATAATCTTCTTGTCATAGTTTGGACATGTATGATATTTCTTAACCTATGAATTCATATACTTACATTATGATTTTATAAAATACTATACATTATGATAATCCTAGGTCACTTTCATGCCATCTATGAGTTTGTTTGACAGTCAAGTTTTGGGTATATTTTGGATTGTACTTAATGCATGTCTAAGATTTGACGAAGCTACTTGGCCTTCTTTATCAGCTGATGCAAAAGATTTTGTAAAAAGGCTGCTGAATAAAGATTTTCGTAAAAGATTAACTGCATCCCAGGCTCTCAGTTTTTGTTCTCTTTTCTGTTGATTGTCGTGGTATTAAAATTTCTCATCTTATAATCTGATGATCTTTCTAGATTATAACTTGATTTCATGCTTAGGTCATCCATGGCTGGTAAATCACTTAGAGGATAGAAGGATCCCGTTTGATATGATAATCCACTAGAATGTCAAAGTACACATTGACTCATCTTCTTTACACAAATCAGTGTTAGGGTTATGTACTGTCATTGTTTATGAAACTAATTGTTAAGATTGCTTGATGATTATGCTTAACATGTAATAGTTTCAGGTTGTTGCAAAAGCTTTGACATTAGTGCAACTAGCATATCTCAAAGAGAAATTTACTATTTTAGGGCCAAACAAAAGTTGACTCAATATAAATGATGGCAAATAAACATATATTATCATCATACATGGAATAGTTTACAAAAATGCATATGCAATATCTGTCCAAAAAAATGCCCTTAATATAAATGTTAGAGAACCAACCAAAGATATCACCATGCAATAAATGTTTGTAGCCATGCAGATAACTTTGACAATAATAAGATACTACTGTATGCTTACTTGGGTTGCTAATTCTCAAGTTCTTGGAAGTATAAACCACCACTTAATTAATTTCTATAACAACCAATTGATAGACTTTCTTTAGTTCTTGGAGTTCTTGAAGTTGTAGGCATTGGCTACACTGGGGTGAGTTTACTTCATTTCAATTCAAATGTTTTAATAGCTATGACATCATTATAAAAAATAATTAATATGTATCTTTTATTTTGCAGTGGTTTGCATACAAGAACCAAAAAAATTGGGGTGAAATTTGGAGAAAACTAGGAAGCATATGGATATGATGTTATGTAAGCTTGCTTCAATGCTGATGATGTTGCAGGTTTACTCAATTGCTTTAATTCTTATATGATATGTTTCTGTAGCTGGAGATTACTTTTAGAATTGATTACTGTTAGAACAAGATTTGTTCTGATCAATATTCTTAGTTTTGATGATAACAAGGATATGAATTTTGTGTGAGATAATGTGGTACTCTAATACATTGCAATTTCCCTTTCAGGAAATATATAAGGAGTATGCACAAATCAGCGCTCAGAAGCTTTAACTCAGAAGGTTCAGCATGCAACATCAGAACATGGTCTGGCAAGACATCAGAAGATGGTCAAAGCAGAATCAGAACATGGGTCTATGGAAGCATCAGAAGAACTTGAGTTCAGAAGCAGAAGCACTGAAGTTCTCATGGTATCACGCTCAGAAGCACTTCAAGGTCAGAAGACAAGAAGATGCTATGCTCCAAGCTGTTTGACTCTGATGATATTCAAACGTTGTATACACAAACATCAGATCAGAAGAAAGTACAGGTGGCAGGCTACGCTGACTGACAAAAGGAACGTTGGAAGCTATTAAAGGCAACGTCAGTAGACACAGCGTGAATAAGGCTCGAGGTAGTTGACAAAAGCGTGAAACATTAAATGCAATGCTGTACGGAATACGCAAAGCATTAAATGCTCCCAACGGTCATCTTCTCAAGTGCCTATAAGTATGAAGTTCTGATGAGAAGCAAGGTTGACGATTTGCTAACAATTAACTTGCTGAAACGCTGTTCAAACTCAAAGCTCAGAAACTTCATCTTCATCAAAGCTCACTACATTGCCGTTGTAATATATTAGTGAGATTAAGCTTAAACGTTAAGAGAAATATCACTGTTGTGATTATAGTTTTTCAGAAGCAATTGTAATACTCTTAGAATTGATTACATTAATTTGTAAGTAACTAGAGTGATCAAGTGTTGATCAGGATACTCTAGGAAGTCTTAGCTTGTGTCTAAGCAGTTGTAATTAGAGTGATCACGTGGTGGTCAGGATACTCTAAGAAAGTCTTAGCTTGTGTCTAAGCATTTGTTCCTAGAGTGATCAGGTTGTGATCAGGATACTCTAGAAGACTTAGTCGCGGACTAAGTGGAAAACCATTGTAATCTGTTGCGATTAGTGGATTAAATCCTCAGGTGAGGTAAATCACTCCGTGGGGGTGGACTGGAGTAGTTTAGTTAACAACGAACCAGGATAAAAATAACTGTGCAAATTGTTTTTATCGTTCAAGTTTTTAGACTACACTTATTCAAACCCCCCTTTCTAAGTGTTTTTCTATCCTTCAATTACATCGTTCCATCAATAAACCGAGAATTTGGAACAGTTTTTCTTGGTGACTATAGTGTTGCAATGCTGAGGTGCAATGTATTAGACATCCATGTTGATGACAATAATCAACAAGTATTTTCTACTGTATTTTTCTCGAACTCTTACTTTATCATCCAATAATTATAGATGTCGGTATTCTACTTCCATTTAAATTAACAAGATAACATGATTTCGGAATAGTATGGAAACTAGAGAAGTGTAGTTGTCATTCCTGTTTATATAATTGAAATCCGACATGACTGAATCATATATGATTTTAGCGTGATCACAGGTTCCAGGTGTTGCCGAGGCATTTGCCAGGACAATTTAATGGGTTTGTTAGTAGGACAGTTTAATCTACATGTTGAGTTGTTTTTACACATGGCCTCCAGGACAGTTTAATGGGTTTGTTAGCACGACAGTTTAATCTACATGTTAAGTTGTTTTTACACAGGGCTCAGTTTTTGTACAAGATGTCTTTATCTGTTTTTTTTACCACCATTACGTCAAACAGTTAACTATTTGTTCAATTTTATGTATATAACTTGATTATGACAGAAAATTGAATAGCATTGTGTTGACAAGCATAACACATTAACTTGATTAATGTATATACCACATTAACTTGGTTAATGTATATAACTTGATTAATGTATTCAAATTGGCACATTACTTTCTCATTTATCCACTTATGAATTTGAACTACCACATTATTGTCATTTATCCTGTCATAGTTATATATAATTGGTATGACCGCACCAGGGGTGGAGTTAGGCATGGATGAGGGCTTCAATTGCAGCCCCTGGATTTAATAAGTTACACCTAATAATCCTTCTTTTTGTTATTTTTATATTATTATTGTATAGAAGTATAGAACTACAATTTCCGAAAAAGAAAAACCAAGAATCATTCTATATACCTTAACATGTTAACCTTTGGCACTCAACCACTAAACTGCCATTGTTGTTATGAAATATAAACAAAGTGTAATATATGTTCCTAATTAATATTTCATAATTTTGTGTAATATTATTAAATTAAAGCAAAATATCCTTTTTGGTCCTTTATGTTAACCTCGGGGTTCATTTTGGTCCCTTAACTTCAAAAAGTGTCGTATTGGTCCCTTAACTCTTCAAAAGGTGTCATTTTAGTCATTTTTGTCATATTAGCGACGGAAAAACTCAAAAATTGGTCGCTAAATCAGTCGCTAATATGACAAAAAGGACTAAAATGACACCTTTTGAAGAGTTAAGGAATCAATATGACACTTTTTGAAGTTAAGGGACCAAAATGAACCCCGAGATTAACATAAGGGACCAAAAAGGATATTTCGCCTTAAATTAATACTCAATTAATTCTTTATTATGGTTATTGGCTTATGGATAATTTATGTTTATGTTATGATCCTTTCATGTCTAAATTTTACATTAATTTTAATTCCATTTCAAATTAATAATTTAAGATATAAATATTTTTACCCATGTGGACGAACGAGTCTTTAGCTATCTTAAACTTTTTTTATGGATCATTATTTTAACTTAGAACCTAATTTCCATACTACTAATATCTTATAGTAAAACTTTTTTTTTTAAAAATGGTTAATTTCCATTTTATATATGCAATTTAGTCAAACTTTTTTACTTCACATTTTTCGTATCGTTCAAAAAATATTGCACCGCAAATAATGCACCCGGGCGACAGCACGAGTCTCTGACTAGTTTTGAATTGAAATTAAACTGTTTTGGTTGAATATGTGAATTGATGTATATTGTGACTTGAACCTGAATATATTGTTTATCATAACTCTATATATATTATTTGATATCTCACCATTTATTTGTTTCGTCATTGCCTTTATATTGGTAAAGTGCAGGTGATAGCAGTTATGTAAACAACCTCTGGTTTACAGATAAACAACCTCTGGTTTACCTAGTCACTATCCAATGCAACCTTTATCTTAGAACTCCATCTAAGACAAGAGAAAAGTGTATAAATGTGAAGAGGTAATCAGTTAGAATGACCTAGTGTGAGTAGCAAATTCTAACTGACTAACTGGCTAAAACATAATAGCAGCAAAATATAATACAATGTATAAATCTTGCAAATATAAATGAACAAAACAGGTATAAAAGCAAGATGTTATATGGAATGTCATGACATCAACTCATGACATCGCGCCTGCAGAACTGGAATGAAGATTCAGTTTGATTCTCAACAGATACAGAATATTCTATGAATATTATGTAATCCAATATGGCGCAAATTTAAAGGTCAATAAAATCAAGTTAGAATATTGAAGAATCAAATCAGAATATTGAAGATTCAGCAGTTTCTAATTTAGGAGATAAATTAGGAAACTTGTGATTGAAGACCTTTCTGTTAGCAGAAGATATCTGAAGATTTGTAATAGCCAGGAGTGCTGCGATTTGTAAGCCCAAATCCAATTGGGAATAGGTTATAAATAGGAACCTTTGTAACCTAATTTAATATAAAAAACCGTGTTTAGAAAATATGTAGTCATTAGGGTTTCTATAGGTAGACCACCCAGGCTGTGGGATGGCTGCCATGTCCTTCTCGAAACTTGTAGGTAAGAGAAGTTATTGTTCTCACTTGAAACTTGTAGGTAAGAGTTGAGTATTATGTTCTTGATTGAAGCTTTGAAGCAAGATCAAGTTAGTGTTCATTGTTAATTGTTTAAATAGCTGTTGCAGGGTTGTAACAGTTAGGTAACACTAGGGAGTGAGCAGAGGTTCTCTTGTCTTAGATGGAGTTCTAAGATAAAGGTTGTATTGGGTAGTGACTAGGTAAACCAGAGGTTATTTATCTGTAAACCAGAGGTTGTTTACATAAAATAGTACTACTAATAGTGAAATTTCCTTCCTGGCTTGGTAGCCCCTATAGTAGGTAGTTAAACCGAACTGGGTTAACAATTTAATGTGTTATTTATCTTCTGCATTGTATTGTATGTTCAATCTTGGATGTTGTAACATCGCGTATAACATCAGGTTCAGGTTTGATAACGGATCCATTTACAGAACCAATGAAGTTTACAATCTGGTTATGTTGACTGAACAAACATGATCCCAGTACTCATGGACTCCTTCTTAGGGGTAATTAAAAATTGGGGATCTTTATGTTCTGCCTTTGCTAAGTTAATAATAGATCAGATATGTTGACATCGTGAGTGACATCCTGAATCTGTCATACCAGAATTTCAATTGGTATCAGAGCAGGCATCATGTATGTTTCTGGATGAGATCCATGAGGGATACTTTCTGGTTGCGCTGAAGGTAGAAGATTGTTTGAACAAGGAGTGTTCATATTGTATGGTCCCTTAAAGTGGAGGATGGACCTATATGTGGAGTATTAGACCAACCTGACCAGAGCTGCTGATGTTGGAACAAGAAGAAACGTATCAAAACCTTCATGCGGGAGTGAAAATATTGATAAGGTAACCTTTGTATCTATGTGAGTTTATCAGGTCAGGATGTTGGTTAGGTCTAGTCTGTTGCTTGGTGCAGAAGCAAGCATTATGTAGGGTTGAGTTACAGTCAATCCTTAGTTGTCATGCTTACAACTGATATTTGGAGTAAGCATTGTGTGAATTCTGTTGAAGTATGACTATTTTCCGCTGCATAGTCTCTGTGCAACCCCTATTGTATAAGAATGATTCTAGCGTTATTTATATTCAACTGAATGTATGGCAGATCCTTACAGCTATAATTAAAGTGTCAAAGATACTTGAGTAATCTCTCAAGTCCATTTATAATAGCATGGTTTATTAGAGCTGTTGAATATCAACTGATCAATGATATCAATAATCATCTGCAAGTGTGAACCCTGAAGAATTTCAAGGCTGGAGTGTTCCTAGAAGGAGGAACAAATGTCTCACCGGATGTTAGCACATTAAGTACTGGTATGCAGCTACCAACTGAAGAACAGATGTTCTGGTGCTAAACTGATGTAGTGTGAGAACATTGGTTTGGAATCTACTCCTGGTCTGGAAGAGGAGACATTTGATTATAAGTTGATCAGGACACGATCAACATGTTCTTCTACTCTAAATCCCAGTTTATGGAGGCTAGAAGTAAAAGCTCAATGCCAAAGAAAACTCATGAAGGTATTCCTTTCTGATCCTTTATGTTTAAATCAAGATGAGCTTACATATGGTATTTTCCTCTGATAAATGGAACCAAATATGTGTATCTTCATTCATAACCATAGAGCAGTTGTTGGAGCTGAATACTATGTCTCAACCACGGTGAAATATGGTCAAGAATGGTTACTATCCTAGTTGTTATCCAGAAAGGGTAGTGTTATTTGGAATCAAGGAAGCCAGATGGCTCAGAAGAATCTGACTAATTCAGTGTTATGTTACAACTAAGTCTGTTCCAGAAACCTAAATGAGGGAATCTCCTCTATAGGTACAGACTATGACATCCATCATCTCAAAATTAGAATGAAAGTCTGAAGAAAAGCTTATTGATATGTTGGCTTTTGTATTCCTTGATATGTCTGGATGTTGCTGATAATTGCACTATTTTGTCTCCACCCCAAGTGCTATAAATTAGATGTTAAAGATGTTAACCAAGAACCATAAAGGATAATGTCACGTCAGATGTTACAACATCATCTAAAGATCTTCAGTTTCTTTGTATTGTGTTTGCCAAGAGAAAAGTGTATAAGTGTGGAGAGGTAATCAGTCAGAATGACCTAGTGTGAGTAGCAAATTCTAACTGACTAACTGGTAAGTACTTTGACGGGAGACTTAGTACTTATTGGGTGTAGAACCTGGATGCAAGACTGAGAAGAAGAAATCAGTCAAGATGAACTAGTGTGAGTAGTAAATCTTACTGAGTAACTAATAAGTACTTTGACGGGAGACTTGGTACCTATTAGATGAGAAGTCCTTCCAGTTATGTATTCAAGGACTAGTGTGAACCAAAGGTTTGTGTTCACTACTATCTTCACAAGTTAAGGAGTGTGGCAAGAGTATCTGGTGAAGCATACTGATTCTGTTAATTATCTTGATGGGAGCTGGATATTTTGCAATGTCTGTATGAAGAGCTCAGGCTTATATGCTGAAGATTGATTTATGGTTATATAATCATAGTTTCTTCTACTTCAAGTTGCAGAGTGTGGCAATCTGAATCTTGTGTAGCAAGTAAACTGAGGTTTCTAAACTTGGAAACTGTGGCAAATTCCAAATGAAGGGAGCTTCAAGGACGAACATCAAAGATGTCCTAAATTTGTATATCTCAGGGGGAGTAAGAGAGTATGAAGATCAGCAAAGACAATGTTATTCTGCTTCTAATCAAATGGAAAGTCTTTCAAAGACTAATCTTTAAGCTAGAAAAACAATGTCACTCAAGATGTCAGAACATAACTCAAGACATGTTTATTCTTAAAGACCAGCAAGGATTATTCTTTGTATTATCATCTAAAAACATGTATTGATGGTGTGTATCACTTGTTCTGACTTAGTGCATGTTCCAACCTATGCACAAGTCCACCTGATGCAGTTCTTCTTCAAATAACATCTCTTGATCAAGACTTTTGTTAAAGTCCAGGTATGTTGTTTAAATTGCTTAGGTTTCTAGAGTCTTTTTCTTTTCATATTTTTTAGTCTTGTTTGAGTCTCTCATGTTCTTCTTTCGGATATGAGGAAAGTCTAGAGTCTAGGTTATGGTTTTCAGATTGTGACAATCATAGGGTTTAAGGGTAGTGTTCAGACATTGTTAAGTCTGAGGTCATTCTTTACAATTGTTTTGTAAAGAGTAGAGTCTTGTTTCGTGTCGTGAACACAAATTGTTCCTTATGTTCTAAGTCATTCTATAGAGATGTGTTATCTCTATGGATAGTTAGAGTTTGTTTGAGTTTAGGTATTGAACGAACTTGTGTCTTGGGTGATGTCAACATCATAATGTGCTATTATCCTGGAAGAAAGTCTAGGAATGTGCATGCGAAGTTTGAAGAAGCGACATTATTATCTAAAGTTGCAGTTCAGACATAATGTGGATTAGAATGGGCAGGTTCTGATCTTGATGTTAGTAATGTGTTTTGGCAATACATAATTACTTTCATAATGAAGACTTCACTACGTGAAGATGACTATGAAGACAAAAGTTCTATGATTTGATCAATACAGCTGAATATAAGGAGGATCCTTACGGTTCAAGATAAAGAGCATGTTAATCAATGAGTGATATTGAGAAACATCATCAAGAAGGATTTCAAATTTTCCTAAGAAGACCATGATCTGATACAAACATGGTAAGGTTATACTCAACAAAGTACAAGAAGTGGCAGTTCTTTATGTTGAGGTTGTGGCAACCTCTCTGTGGGTGCATCTAATGTCAAGAGGTCGTCAGTTGATCATTTTTGGTGGAGATAAGTTAATAGACAAGGGTTTGTTGTAGAAAGAGATATGAACCTTGTGGAATATACTGGTAGTACTAATGTCAGACACAATGTTATAACATCTGATTTCTGGTGTGAGTATTTAATGTAAAGGAGCAACATTGCCATAGTGAGTGTGTTCAGCAGGATAGTTGAACAGAGAGTGAGCTCTTGAAGGTATGAAGATGCGTCTTATGTTTTCCATTCATCATTACAAGTTTTTTCCTTGAAGAAGCTCAGACTATCTCAGATAGGGGGAGTGACTTCTTATGTCAAGAAAAGTGTTTTGGTCAAAAATACTTTAACATCATAAAGAAAATGTGAAATTATTGTCAGGTATCTGTGAATGGTTGAATCTAACCATGTGCAACTGGAATCCATAATTCTTTCTCTGAATTGATGAGGTGACAGTATGTCAACAAGTGTTGGAAGGTTCTTCACGGTTGCGTTAAATAGTCTCAAGGTGCTCAGAACAACAGAGGTCTATATCTATGACTAGTGAGTCAGAAGAGTAAGTAGGAGGTCTATTACTTGGTCCATAAGGTGCTTGTCTTAATCTGCTAAAGAATCTTGAGCTTTGTGCTTAAGAGGTGAAAAAGTGACAATGTCTGACAAGATGTCATGACATGTTTGAAGACATTGAATCTACTTAGTCAAACAAGAAAATCTGTCTTGAAGTTTATCTCTACACATCAGTGGTCAATGTAAAGTTCAATCAATGACTATGCATGCGCTATTTTTAAAGATAACTCCTATCAGAAAAACAGTCAAAAACTGCTTTGGAAAGATTAATTGCTTTTGGAACTGTTTCCTATTTAACCGTTTGACCATTGGACAAGACCAAGAAAATTGTTATTTCCTATAATCTCAAATGGCTATATAATGGCGTCTCCACAGATTACAGAAATCAAACTCTCTCAAGATGTCTTTCGTGTGTGTCCTCATAAGTCGTGTCTGGGTTTGGTATTGTGATGGTTTGCTTTGCCAAAACCTGTTCGGAAAAAGAAAAACACGGGATGGGGATGTTGTTTGTCTCTACCATGAGTTTTTTTGCAAAAACTACAAAGATGTTCCATCATACACAACCCTCAGTGTAGGAACTATTTTCGTTATGATTTGTGATCTGAGTTATGAATACAATTGTGATTTGTGTTCTGAGTTACTAGGACTGGTGGACAGTTTTCACTCAAGTTCTCTCTTAGGCTCTAAGCTAGGATTTAGTTTCTAGTTAAAGACTGAGAAAGGGTTCTCATATGCCACCATTGGTCCTCCAAGACAAAGGCCTTCTCCCATCGTCTTCCTCATGTACATCAGTGTTGCATGAAGGTGTTCCACTACATATTATGACATTGGTCCAATATTTGTCATATTATGGCTAAAAAGGGGAGAGAAGTATCATCTGATTTTGCTACTGTCAAAAGAAACAAAGGATTTTGTAATGTAAAGACAGTGCAGACTAAAGATGTTATGATGTGGTTAAAGACATGAAGAACAAAAGAGCCCAATTCTGAGAATGTAAAGATATGTTCTTCCTTGTTGTCTTGTCTTGAAAGTTGAAGCATTTATGTTTTGCTGCGTTTTAATGTATGTATAGTTTTAGCCAAAATATGCCAAAGGCGGAGATTGTTGATGTTTTTATTGGCTGATTGGCATATATGTTTGGCTAAAACATTATAGCAGCAAAATATAATACAATGTATAAATCTTGCAAATATAAAAGAACAAAACAGGTACAAAAGCAAGATGTTATATGGAATGTCATGACATCAACTCATGACATCGCGCCTGCAGAACTAGAATGAAGATTCAGTTTGATTCTCAACAGATACAGAAGATTCTATGAATATTATGTAATCCAGTATGGCGCAGATTTAAAGGTCAATAAAATCAAGTCAGGATATTGAAGAAATAAATCAGAATATTGAAGATTCAGCAGTTTCTAATTTAGGAGATAAATTAGGAAACTTGTGATTGAAGACTTTCTTTTAGCAGAAGATATCTAAAGATTTGTAACAGCCAGGAGTGTTGCGATTTGTAAGCCCAAATCCAATTGGGAATAGGTTATAAATAGGAACCTTTGTAACCTAATTTAATATAAAAAACCGTGTTTAGAAAATATGTAGTCATTAGGGTTTCTATAGGTAGACCACCCAGGCTGTGGGATGGCTGCCATGTCCTTCTCGAAACCTGTAGGTAAGAGAAGTTATTGTTCTCACTCGAAACCTGTAGGTAAGAGTTGAGTATTATGTTCTTGATTGAAGCTTTGAAGCAAGATCAAGTTAGTGTTCATTGTTAATTGTTTAAATAGCTGTTGCAGAGTTGTAACAGTTAGGTATCACTAGGGAGTGAGCAGAGGTTATCTTGTCTTAGATGGAGTTATAAGATAAAGGTTGCATTGGGTAGTGACTAGGTAAACCAGAGGTTATTTATCTGTAAACCAGAGGTTGTTTACATAAAATAGTACTACTGATAGTGAAATCTCCTTTCTGGCTTGGTAGCCCCTAGAGTAGGTAGTTAAACCTGACTGGGTTAACAATTCAATGTGTTATTTATCTTCTGCATTGTATTATATGTTCAGTTTTTGTTGTTGTAACATCGTGTATAACATCAGGTTCAGGTTTGATAGCTGATCCATTTACAAAACCAATGAAATTTACAATCTGGTTATGTTGACTGCACAAACATGATCCTAGTACTCGTGGACTCCTTCTTAGGGGTAATTAAAAATTGGGGATCTCTTTTTCTGCCTTTGCTAAGTTAACAACAGATCAAATGTCTTGAAATTGTGAGTGACATCCTGAATCTGTCATACCAGAATTTCAGAAGTGATCATCTATAGGCGCTGCTAGTAATCAACATCAGGTAGAGGTGGTGGCATGCCGTCGGCAGGTACCCCAACATCGAAAGGCATAACATCATCTGCATGGTCAACAGGTTAGATGATGCGATGGTGTGATATAGTGAGGTACCACTCTAGGTAATCATCCTCACACTGTGAGTCGTACTTAACCCTCATTGTGCCATATATAACGGCACAGGAAGAGCCGGTGATGTTACTTTGAAACCACCTGTCAATGCCCGAAGCTGGAGCATCCATAATTGGTCGTGGGATGCTCTAGACCCAACCATATTGTCGTAGACACCTCTTAGGAAAGTGTCTAGCGATTAAGGTCTCCTACCACATATAACCACAAAATAAAGATGATCCATCAAACTCACAATTGACTTTGTGACCTGTGTATGGTGTCTAAACGACATCATCTATTGTCAGCGCATCAAGCCTCATCTTGTACTCCGTAACACTACCTGGATGTGCTTGCCTGGCCTTGCATCTCCTAACTCATGAAGTGCCCGCCTCTATATGATGCACCCTCCTATCATAGGTGGTGGGGAAATGCTCGTATATCCATCACTGATAAAAGAACACAAACACAACAGATAATAATTAAGAAATGTTATTTGCAACAATTAAATAAGAACTACACTACAAATAACAATTTCTACTATACTTGGAATATACTCAAATAACTAGCAAGTTGTTTGGTCTAAAAAATAGTTGCAACTCCAAGTCACTTTTACAAAAAATGCTTTTAACCTCGGACGCGAAATGAATATAATCTCGGTTACACAAGCGAGTAGCGATGGGCGACATGAAAAGTTGCCACTGATTACTTGGTGATTTAAAAACCGGGGGGAAAAGTGGCATTGGTCATATGTTCGATCCCTAGTAATTGCATTTTTTGATTTTTCAAAATTGCGCTACTTTTTACTAGGGGTGGCAAACGGGATTGCCCGTCCCGTTTAGGCCTGCCCCGCAAAAGCCCGCAAGAAAATGGTGCGGGGCGGTCATAGTTGAGGGTGCGGGCCCAAAATCTTGGCCCTCCCTACAAAAAAGTGAAGGCGGGGAGGGCAAAGCCCGAGGGCACTGCACTTGTAAGCCTAAAATTGCAAAATTTATGTTAATGCACGTGCCCGTAAAAGCCTTCATAAAAAATGGGGCGGGGAGGTTAAATTAGAGGATGAGGGCTTAAAACCTAGGCCCTCCCCTCACAAAAGTGTAGTAAAAACAAGCATTCCTAACGGGTCGGGCCCATTTTGCCACCCCTACTTTTTACCTCGGTTTTAAACAACAATCGAGGGGTAAAGTCCTGTTTACAAAATTTTAATTTTAACCTGTATTTTTTTTCCGTTTTAATCTACAAAGCACTAATTTTTTTTGACAAATTCTAAATCTTCCTCATCATCATTAACACCAACACCTATAACAAAAACAAAAATAAAATCAATAGAATCCTTAAACATTAAATCTCACAATAAAAGAAACAACAACAACCATTCTAATGGGGAGATTAGCCTGGTGAATCGTATTCGGAGCCTGATTGGAGATTTTGAAGAGTTTAAGCTTGTGCATGAGTATAGAGAGTCGAATGAGTGTGCCCACCTGTTAGCTATTGCAAGTAGGAGGATGAGTGGGGATTTTATAATCCATCAAAGTATCCTTACTTTTTTAAGTAAGGCTTTAGATAGTGATATTAGAGGAGTTTCTGCTTCTAGGAGTTTGGTTGTTAAGTTGTTCTTTGGGCTTAGGCCCTCCATGCTAGCAAAAAAAAAAAAAAACAAAATCCATGGAATCTTTAAATGTTAAATCTCAACGACAACAACAATAATTAAACAAAATCAATAGAATACTTAAACATTAAATCTCGAAACAGAAGTAACAACAACAACAATAGTAACAACAACAACAATAATAACAACAAAATCCATGGAATCTTTAAATATTAAATCTCAACAACATCAGCAATAACGACAAATAAACAAAATCAATAGAATCGTTAAATACAAAATTTATACAACAACAACAATATTAAACATTTTACTTGATAAGCGATTGAAGAATTTATACTAGATGGGTAGAAAAGAATAAATTCCTGCTCTTGCTTTCATTATCATTGTTTTCAATATGTTAAGATAAAATTTTAGCACTTTGCATCCAAGATGGATAATTGTGGCATTCACATTTTGATTGGCTAGTGAGAGTTCGTGCGAATCATTAATGTTTCATGTGGATTGATGAGTTGGAAATGTCTTGACCATTGTTACTTTATAACTGGACGACAAATATTCGTTACTTAATTTTTTTATCAAATTGGTCATAAAAAATACGCTACTTTACCCCTCAGTTTTTAGCGAAATCGAGGTAATAGTTGATCAAAAAATTTAAAAAAAATAAAAGGTAATATTGGTCACGGGTTCGATCCTTAGAAGCTGCATTTTTTTTATTTTCAAAATTGCGCTATTGTTTACCTCGGTTTTTAACAAAAATCGAAGGGTAAAGCCCTGTTGAAAAAAAATTAAAAAGTGATAAAGTGTAGTTGTTGGAATTCGAAGACATGTGGAGTGGAACTGAAGTAGTAAGTAGAAAATCTCCAGTCGCATGGGACAAAGCCTGTGAGCCAAAGAATGTTGGTGGACTCAATATCACATAACTACCAGTTTTGAATAAAGCAACAGTGGGAAAGTTGCTTATGAATATCCAAGCAAAAACTGACAAACTTTTGATTAGGGGGTTGGATACATACTACATCAAGGGACAAGATGTTATGACATGGCAGGTACCTCCTAGTTTTGCTTATGGATTATGAAGATCAGGGACACTTTCAGAAATACTAGACATTGGGCAGATGCGGTACAATAGGGTAAGTACATAACTAGCACAATGTACAAAGAACTCAAAGGCAGTAGAAGTCAGGTTCAATGGAAGAAAGTCATATTCAATAACTATGCAAGGCCTCGAGCGATATTTACCTTTGGATGGCTCTAATGGGGAATCTCCCTACTCGGGACAAGTTATGCAGATTTGGCATGATTGTGGAGCAGAATTATTGTTTTTGTGATAATGATGAAAGCATCAACCACCTTTTCTTCAGTTGTAAGGAAACCAAACAAATTTGAAGCAAAATGCTACAATGATTTGGAATAGGGAGACACCCTATGGACTGGAATGGAGAGATTAAATGGTTGGTGACTAAATCAAAGAAGAAGGGACTTAGAAGTCAAGTTGTAAAAATTGCACTAGCTGGGACGGTTTATACAATATGGAGAAGTAGAACTGAAAAGATTTCTACCCATAAAGATCACAATTCATGAATCATTGATGAGATTAGACACAATGTAAAAATTAAGAGTAGTATACATAGAAAACTACGTTCACATATTACCCAATATGCTTAGTTGAGTCAAGTTGGAATTACATGGATCTTAGCGATCAGTGTGTATGAACTATTTTTGGATAATGAGAAATTAATGCTTTGACTAAAAAAAAAGAGTGTTCCAAGATTTTTTATGGGCTATTGGAAAAATATAATGGTTATGTTCATTTGTGAAACAAATACTATATCTAAAGATGATAATTATACATATACCCGATGAGTATCCGCAAAAAATACCTACAATAGGTAGGTAAAAGCTAAAAATATAGGTACGGATGCGGGGATGGATAATTATCCACTAAAATAAGCAGGTGTGGATGCAGGTAAGGGTACCTTAGTATCCATTCCGCTTCATATCTGCACAATGTACCTTAGTATCCACCCCGCTTCATACCCGCACAATGTATATTCTTTAAAAAATAAATCACCATTAAATTATTATGCATTTTGATATAAGTTTTTGATTGTTGCGTAACTCAACAATAAAAAATTTAAATCTTTTGTTCATGTAGTTAAAAATATAAAAGGATATTTTTTAATTTATCGATTTATTTTTACTAGAATTGCAAATAACATATAGGAGTATGGATACTTAGATACCCATAGGATACGAGTACGAGTATAAAAGTTGGTGCCCATGAGGGTATCGTTTCGGATACGAGGATTTTTTCAAACTGTAAATATAGAGATGATACTATCGTACACTACCAAAATCATACCCATTACCATCCCTAATTATATTATATGTTTCTTTATTTGTTTAAAATTTATATGTTTTAATGTGCTTATTCTTAATAAAAAATTGATTTAGATTTGTGTAAGCTTTTGTTCTTAATATGAATTTAAAAAGTGTATTTTTTTTCTTCAAATTCTTAGCTACTCATAATAAATAGTTGGATACAGGTACCTTTATTACAAATTAATTAAAATTTTTAATTTATTTAAAAAAAAATAATTTAAAAAGTGACATGACAATAAATAATTTTTTTTAATGAATGAGACTATGGATATCCAAATAAACGTTTTAATCCATTCACATTTAAGAACGAATGTGCCAGCTAATCTAATTGTTGACTAAAATAGTCAAGAATGAGAAGATATTATTGCCCTTATATTTTTTAATTGACTTTTTCCACTCATGTCCATCAATAAATAATGAATAATTTTATTACAATTTAAAAATCTTCACACCTTTTTAAAAATGTGTTATACACTTATACTACCTGACTATTATACTACTTAACATGATACTCCTCTTTGAATTATATCTTGTTTGATTAAAGAAGCACACTCATTCATTATACATGATAGCACCATAAGAAATACAACTTTTAAATGAGCACCACTCATTCATTATACATAACAATATCATAAGAAATATACATGTTTAGTTTCCCATTTTTATTTGCAAAAATCAATATTCCTATCTTCAAACACCAAATTATATTTAAATGAAAAAATAAGACTAGTTGATTATTACTAAGAAATACTTTACCTACTACATTTTTTTATATACGTTTATTATTAAAAAATAAAAATAAATAAAAAAATTTCACAAAGGCGTGTTTTGCACCTGAGCACGAGCACACCGAAACGCAGCCCGGACGTGTTGCCGCAAACTAACCGTATTGGATAATCGTGGATAGGTCCGCAACTTTGTAAGTGGAGCGAGATTGGTTCTGGTTTTGGGTCTCTTTGGTCAAAATAAACAACGGAAGCACGCAACGCAACTCGTCCTCCCACAATAAACGTTTTCGTAAAGTCGGTGGCGTCATTCCAAACCCTAATCGCCACCGTCTCGATTCTGTTCTATGGTTTGTTTCTTCCTATTTCAGCTCAATTCATGCTAATCGAATCGGTTTTTTCGGATTGTTTTTGATTTCACTCTCAATTTCGTTAACTCGATTGATTTTCGTTTTGATTTGATCAGAATCATTGCTCCTGCGGCCTCAGTATGCGTTTAGCTTCGTTGTAGATAGATTATCTCGTTGTTGATTCGGTTTTGTGCTCAATTATTAGGTTTGAGGACATGGATTTGGTAACAACTGTCAAGGTATTTGATATGTGCTTTTACTTTTCTTTACCTGTTTATATTTATATTTATGCTTCAATTTCATATGTGCTCTTAGTTTTCTTTTCTTAGTTTTCTATACATGATTATATTTATGCTTCAATTTCATAAAGATAATCTATGAAGCACGGACACCTGAACACCACCTGGAACATGACACTGGTAATAGTTTGAAGAAGTAAAGAAATTAAACTTAATCACAAGTGTGGATATCGGTGTCGGACACAGGCACATCATAGATAACAGATTTTCATTATCAACTGATATGATTCCTTATGAATTTCATTGATTTTCCATGTGTTGTAATTTGAGGTTACTCTACTCTTTATTGGTTCAGAAAATGAGCTAGATGTGAGGTTTAGAGGTTTAGATGGCATTTTTACTGAACAATTATATATCAAATATATATAGGGGTGCATATTTTGACTGGTTGGATTTCATGTGTTATTTAGTTTTAGCTAACAGGGAAGCATTATACTAAGGTGTTCATTATGTGCTTTTACCTTTCCTTTCTTTTAAATCAATCACTGTTTTTTACATGACTTATAGTTTGTGTAAGTATTTTACACTTTGTGAAGAACATGATTTCATAGTTAGATGCTTTTTAAGTTTATTTTATTATGATTATGATTCTATTATAGAAACGAAATGAAATATAGATACATAGCTATTATATTTTTTCACTTGAATTTCTATTGCATTACTTCTGCAAACTCTGGCATATTTGAATTCTTGCTCTTTTTGTTCTTATTAGGTTTATGTTAGTGTTAAGTTTTTATTCACTGAAATGTTAATAATTATTATGCTCCTGACATCTCTTGTAGGAGAAATTAACATATTTCCGTATAAAAGAGCTCAAAGATGTGCTGACACAGTTAGGACTTTCAAAGCAGGGAAAGAAGCAGGTGCGGCAATTAAACTATTACCAAATCTGTCATTAGTTATTTATTTGGCTTTTTCTACAAAACATGAATGCTACTAACTTCAGTTTGAAGTCCATGTGCTATTTCCTTTTTAATCTTGAATTTAAATGATGTCTTGGAGTTTTGGGATGATGTGGTAATGCCAGTGCTTCTTCTTTTGTAGGACCTCGTTGATCGGATATTATCCATTCTCTCAGATGAGCAAGGTAAAATTATACCTGGATTCTTTGGATCCAATTCTATCTTTATATTTCTCTACTATGCTTTTGTCTGGGTTGTCATAATATAATACCTAGGTATTGGAAGTTTCAACAATAACTGCATATGAAAATGTAGATTCTATAATACGAATCATTTACTAAATTGGCTTTATCTGCATTGGTTTGTATATCTCTTCCAATATCCCATTGGAATTAGCGATTATAGTTATTATAGTAATTGTCCTTTGTGCAACTTTAGATTTAGGCCAAGGCCCTATTCCCCCGCAATGATTATCAGATAAATTCAAGCTGTTTGCATTTATCCAGGCTTCTCTTTGTACCCAAATTTCTTTTATTTCCCCCTTCTCTTTTATATGCTCCACAGTCTAATATTTTGAAATGGTGGTTATTTTCATGTGTTATTCGATCATATAGCGTTTGTTGTATTGTGCATGTAATTTATTTTGTGATCTTACTACTTGGGATCGGTTTCCTCGTGTTCCTTCATCCTCTCTCCTGTAAACTAAGAAACCTGTTACTTTTGTTCCAGCTTCCAAATTGTGGTCTAGGAAGAATGCTGTTGGGAAAGAACAGGTGGCAAAATTAGTGGACGACACATATAGGTCAGTTGTAGCACCTAGGAGCAATGGTTGATATCATTTTCTTGCTTTAAGCATGCTTTGAATGCATGTCAAAACTTAAAATGCTTGGATGTATTCACAGAAATGATGTGGTACTTCGTTATTAGGTCTGGTTTGGCTTGATTATGCTGCTTCTAGTATTCTTTTATCCTTTCGCTTGGCTATTACTTTATTGGAACTTTTGTATTTTGCATTTACCCAGGAAAATGCAGATATCAGGGGCCACTGATCTAGCATCAAAGGGTCAGGTTGTGTCAGATAGTAGTAATGTGAAGGTTAAAGCTGAAATTGATGATTCCCTTCAAATTCAGTCAGCTGCACCTATAACTACAACTACAACTACAACTACAAAGATTCGTTGTCTTTGTGGAAGTACATTGGAAACAGAAGATTTGATCAAGGTGAAACATTTAATATGGTTCTTCGTTCTCTATGGTCCATAAAATTGTATGCAATTGTACACACATATTTCTTTATTGATAATAACCATCTAACTACTGTGTCCATTTTTTTTGTGATCACGCGTAATTTTCATTAAGACCTCATGCATGTTGCTTACATTTGATATCTTTAATACTCCAACTTTTCTCATCTTAATGCAGTGCGATGATGCAAGATGCCAAGTGTGGCAACACATCAGTTGCGTTATTATTCCGGAGAAACCTATGGAAGGCATCCCTCCAGTTCCTGATAAATTTTATTGTGAACTATGTCGACTCAGTCGTGCAGACCCGTATGTCATGTTCCCTTCTTATTTTAGTTAATAGCTGTGTCATGGAGTGAATGATAATGGTTTGTTTGAATTTTTTTATCTTCATGAATTAGTGCTAATTTTTTATTTTTAAATTTATATTAAGGGTTTTACTGAAACAGTTTTAGCGGGAGGTTGTGATTGTAGTACTCAGCTGATGGTTTAATGAACTGGTCTTTCTTTGTAGTTGTGGCATGGTACCGGGTTGCATTGTTATAATTTTATTATTGACACGTTGTTATTGTTTCCCCAATGTGACCCATTAATAGTTGTAGAGGTTGTGAGTATGTTTAAGTTTACTCTTCTACAATACTGTTATTTCTTAATCTGCAAGTGACGTCTACAGAATACAGATACTTACTATTTAGCCTTTTTATGAAGGTTCTCTGTCCCTTATATTATTTAGCATTTTTACTTTGTTGTCACTAATTTCGTGCTTTCTGCTGTTCTCTCTCGTATAGGTTTTGGGTTTCAGTATCACATCCTTTGTTACCTGTAAAGTTGACCACAACCAGTATTCCAACTGATGGGTGAGTACATGGTGTGAATATATTGAAAATCAGACATAGTTGGTGAAGTTGTGTTCATTTGCTTTGTAGTAAAGTAAATGTCTTGTTTAATATACAGCATCATTCTGGCTGGCATACTAGAATTTGGGGGTTGGGACATTGCTATTAGTTACCGGGCATGGGTGCAATGCATATTTTTTGCTTGGCTGTAAACTTTTCATTAATTTCTATAAGGTTATATAGACAGAGACATGTATTTAATTCTATTTGCAGAGACTGTAATGGTATATCCATTTTCTATTTATGTTTTGTTGATTGAAATTCCATGGTGGTTGAATTTTCTTTTTTGAGGTGGAATTACTCCTGGACAAGAAACTTCCAATAAGTGAAGATTTCCTACTAGGCTAGTAAACTTCACTGTCTTCCCAAGACACAATCAAATGACTCTGAACAATTGTTTGCGTCTATTGTTATAAACTAAATATCAATGCAGTTTTTTGCTTGGTTGGCCTAAACCATATTTCTGTTTGAATTGTTCAGTTCCAACCCAGTACAGTGCGTGGAGAGAACATTTCAATTCACAAGAGCAGACAAAGACATGGTTTCAAAACAAGAGTTTGATGTTGAGGTTGGTTTGGATTTTCAGTGCTTGTAGGTTAATCCATAACTTTCTTGTTTGGTTTGCTTATTTTGAAAAATGATGTTTAGGCCTGGTGTATGCTTCTGAACGACAAGGTTCCATTTAGGATGCAATGGCCACAGTATACAGACCTAGCGGTCAATGGTACATTAATATTTTTCAATATCTCCTTGCTTGTTTTTTGTATCATGTTGTAGTTTTAGTTTTAATTTTCCCTGCTTATGTGATGCAATAGAATACCATATGTTTTCTTGTAATTGCATCGGAATTTGTTCTCATTAACTCTGACTATACAGGCCTTCCTGTTCGAACAACTAATAGACCCGGTTCACAATTGCTCGGGGCTAATGGTCGCGATGATGGTCCAATTGTGAGTTGTCATTATTATTGACTTGTATAAGTGTATAACTATTCTGACTATGGACTCCTTCACTATTTATGTTTTATTTATTGTTAAATTTTAATTGACTTATTATGTTTCTCCTTTGTCAGATCACAGCGCATACAAAAGATGGAATTAATAAGATTTCCTTAACAGTATGTGACGCTCGCATTTTTTGTTTAGGTGTTCGCATTGTAAGAAGGCGCAATTTGCAACAGGTAGATTGCGTTCTAAACTTCATTCTGAGCAAGATTTTTTGAATGACTATTGATACCTTGTGGTGCTGAATAATAAATTTGATATTTTAAGTTTTCCTTGTACAGTGTCAGTCCAAAGTTCCTGATATTGATCCCAATTCGTTGGTTTCCTTAAATTTGAAATTTAGAAATGTACTATGCTTTTGTGGATGTGATTATCTTCTTTGTTAATTTTAAATAACACCTTGCTGTCAGAAAGCACAACCATGTATGACCTTGAGTGTTGCTTCTACTCCAAAATTAAAATATTTTGACTTTTTGTGGTTGTATTTTGGTTACCATTTGGGTTTACGTTGTTAGATCACAAGATTTTTCTTTATGTTGAAATATCACATCAGCTAGAGGTATGGTTAAGCTGGCCCTTATATAACTCTGGACAATTCTCACCTATGAAACTAGCTTTTGGAGTTGACTTAGGTTAAAAGCTCAATGTCTAAGTTTGTACTGGAATCTATCCTAGATCTGTTACTGGTTGAGTTATACTACCCGCATTTGTCCAAGTTCTAAATGTCGAGTCTTGGGTGCTAGGGGGTATATTACGATACCACATTGACTAAAGATATGGCTGAAGTTGTCCTTGTAAGGTTTGGGTGATTCTCGTCCTCCAAGCTAGATTTTGAAGTTGAGTTAGGCCTAAAATCCAAATTCCAAGCCTTAACATTTTAACTTAAGTTGTTTCACATAATAATTTGTTGCAAGTAGTTTTACATACAACTACTTCCTTTGCATTAATGCCATACATCCGTCGTTAAATAGTTTAGTCTCTGTTGTCTAGATCCTAAACTTAATTCCAAAGGAGTCTGATGGTGAGCATTTTGAAGATGCTCTTGCACGCGTTTGTCGTTGTGTCGGGGGTGGAAATGCAGCTGACAATGCTGACAGTGACAGTGATTTGGAAGTGGTTTCAGATACTTTTGGCATTAACCTTCGTTGTCCGGTATGGCTTTTGTATCTTGCATTATATTTGTAAGTTTGTTATATATGAAGTCCTTCTAATCAGTTTTTTAATTAACATTTACAGATGAGTGGTTCAAGAATGAAGATTGCTGGAAGATTCAAACCTTGCATTCACATGGGTTGTTTTGATCTTGAAGTTTTTGTGGAAATGAATCAACGTTCAAGAAAAGTAGGATTGTGACAAATGACATGATTTGTGTGTTCCCCTCCATTGTGATTTTTTGTCTGATGTAGAATTGAATTGTTTCTGCAGTGGCAATGCCCTATATGTCTCAAAAACTATGCATTGGAGAATATCATCATTGATCCTTATTTCAATCGCATCACTTCTCTGGTAATTTCTTAAAAAACCATTTCTATGCTCATAAGTCTTAAATTTGAAAAATAAGAGTCGTCATTTATTTGGTTTTCTGGTACAGATGATTAATTGCGGCGAAGATGTTACAGAGGTTGAGGTTAAACCTGATGGCTCTTGGCGTGTTAAGACAAAGAGTGAAAGTGAACGTCTGGATTTAGGGAATCTTGGCCGATGGCACTTTCCTGATGGATCCCTCTGTGCTTCTACTGATGGAGATATCAAAAGAGTAGAATCATTGAAGCAAGTAAAACAGGAAGGTTTTTCAGACGGACCTGCAGGTTTAAAACTTGGCATTAGAAAGAATCGCAATGGAATTTGGGAAGTTAGTAAGCCGGAGGGTACAAACACCTCTTCTGGTCATAGATTAAAAGAGGTTTTTGGAAATCCTGATCATGTTGTTATTCCAATGAGTAGCAGTGGCACCGGAAGTGGTCGGGATGGTGATGATCCCAGTGTTAACCAGGGTGGCGGCGGGCATATTGATTATTCTACTACCAATGGAGTTGAGATGGATTCTCTGTCTCTCAATAATGTTGATTTACCTAGTGGATATACTGCACATAACACATCAGCTCAGATGGGTGGTGCAGAAGTAATTATTCTTAGCGATTCCGAAGAGGACAACGATATATTGGTGACTCCTGCAATTGCAACTAACAACAACATAAATGGTACTGTGGATGGTTACTCCATGCCACCACCTGGAATTATAGACCCATATGCTGAAGATCAGAATCTCGGTGGAAATTCATGCTTAGGCCTTTTTCCTAATGAAGATGATTTTGGGATGTCTTCCTTGTGGCCATTGCCATCAGCAACTCAGACTGGTCCAGGATTCCAATTATTTGGTTCTGATGGAGATGTCACTGATGCATTGGCCCATTTGCAGCATGGTGCTATTAATTGTACCTCACCACTGAATAGTTATGCATTGGCTCCCGAAACTGCTTTGGGATCTAGTAGCCACTTACAAGATTCTTCTGCTGGACGGTCAGATGCTGACTTAAACGGTGGTTTGGTTGACAACCCATTGGCATTTGCTGGAGATGATCCTTCACTTCAGATTTTTCTCCCTACAAGACCAGGTGAGTCATCTGTGCAGAATGAATCGAGAGATCAATCAAATGTCTCCAATGGTGTCTGCACTGAAGATTGGATATCCCTTAGTCTTGGAGGTGGTGCTGCCGGCAGTAATGGCGATGCTTCCACTCAAAATGGATTGAATTCTAGACATCAAGTCCCGGCCAGAGACGGCGGCACTAATACTTTAGCTGATACTGGTTTGTTGCACTCTGACCCATCTAATTAATAAATATTCTTTACCAGCTTGCATCTGTAGTCAATATCTTATAACTAATGTGTGAGTTCGGTCCTAAAATTTAAAGTAGATTATGATTACTTAACATGTCTCCGAGTAAACATAATCTTTGTTACTAAAATACACATTTTCTTATCTTGCACAGAAACCACTATTTATAATTCAATTAAGTTAAGAGTGTAAATAGTTTATTTTTATTCATTAAATACAAACTTTGTTACTATACTCATTACAGTTTCTCTTCATTAAATCGTGTGGTTTCTAATGACCAAGTAAATATGAAATCAATGGCCATAAAATGGCCTAAGATTTTACTCTTTCACGGGGACATCAATTAAGGAGCCCGTTCAAAAAACTTAGTTTGGGGCCATCAATTAAGGAGCCCGTTCAAAAAACTTAGTTTGAACAATGATTATCTTGGTTCAAAATAACAGTGGTGATTGGTTGGATTGGGCTGAAAAATAGCAAACCCAATTCATTTAGCTATCTTATAATGTCATCTGATGATTGGGTTGGGCTGGGTTATAAATTAAATCCAATTCATTGTAAATCAGTTTTATTGAAATTTCATCATGTACTAACCAAAACTAAAAAGGAAAACACCATTCGAAAACATAAAATACATGTTTTACACTTGCTTGTGTATGCATTTTTCAAACATTTTCGACAAAATACAAATTCATATTCTGAGTGTGCTAGGCCCTCAGCTGAAGTGGGCTTGAAAAATCATAAGTGGCCCGTTGTATGGAGAGTTTATATGAGAAATAATAGAAGCTAATGAGGTGGTAGAGAGAGAAGGGAAACAGTGTGAGTGGAATTATGAAAGGCATGAAAAGTTGTTTTCTGTTTGTAGGCAGATAATTCCATATTCTCTGAGGAGCACAGCTCTGTGGGTAGTTAGGGAGAGTTTCCTTGCTACTTTTTCCATCTTTTCATCAATATCATACAAGCATTTCAAATATTTTCCATTAAATCTATTTACTGTTTCATTACTTGCTTTCTGTTTTGCAACAGAATGTAAGTTCAAATTAAATATTAACATACGAAATGTTAGTTCAGATCCAGGAGAATGTAAGTTCATAAAATAGTTTCAAAAAAGATATTTGGAGTTGCCTGTGTGACTAGGAAAGTTTTGGCTCAGCAGATGGAGTTACCTTGTGACTAGGTCACAAGTTTGAGCTATAGAATTATTCTGTTTCAAATACGAGATAAGACTGTACATTAGATTGCTATGTATACTATCTTTTCCAAGATCATGCCTTAGTGGGATTTGTATAATACCAAGTTGTAATTTATTTTTCATTATATGGATTTTCAAATTAGGATTTGAAAACTGATCCAATTCCAATAACTGTTTATGGGGTCGTTTTATTGTGGAAGTTTAGTATAATCAGCATTTTCAAAAGAAGTTTACTTTAGAGGGTGTAAAAAAGATGCTGGTTATTTTTTGCATTGAGCACTGCTATACAAATGGTAAGATAGAAACCTTAGATTTTGTTGTGGATATATCCAAGGTATTCCATTCGACTGTGTTAGTCTTCCACATCATATGAATCTTAGTCTATGTTTGGTTCCACGTTTGGAGCATCTAGAGTTGATTCTGGAATCTGGATGTGTAAAATTGATTTTAACATGTTTGGTTGTTATTTAGTAGAATTGGTTTTCCCTCCAGACTTGAAACTAGGATTTGTAGCTCGAGTCCGAAATTGATTTTTACACTAAAATTTATTGTTTAACTCACTTTTATGTTAATATATCCAAACATAAATCACTTTACATTCAACTCGGTTTTAATAAAAATCAATTTTACAAAATAATTTTCACTCGAAATCAATAATTCCTTTAAACCCTATGGTAAAGGACACACGCTAAGTTTGTTAAGTGGTTTATCCTACTATTAGTGGTGTCAAATATCGGCCATGGCAGCGCCATATGTCGGGCGTTGTTGTGGGATTTTGCCTCTCTGCAATGGTCCGTCATCCACCATCAATTATACTGCCTACTATTAACCAAGTCAGCCAAATGGCCCATATTTTACTTATAAAGTATAAATTGCTATTTTGATATCCATGTTTAGCATTTTTTCTTGGTTAACCATTTCTCTTTGTGCAGCTTCTTTGCTTCTTGGTATTAATGATGTAAGATCTGACAAAGCAAGTAGACAAAGGTCGGGTAGCCCTTTCACATTTCGTCGCCAAAAGCGTTCTGTAAGGCCCCGCCTGTACCTCTCTATTGATGATTCAGATTCGGAATAAAGGTATCAGAATGCGTGTCTCAAGAACTTTAGGGACTCTTAGCACCAGATATTGTATTTAGAAATTGAAGGAAGTTGGAGGCATTTTTGGTCCTCGTAAATTGGCAGTTATGTGTTAAGGCATCTCTGGTGGAATAGCTATAAATTGGCCCTAACGATTGCACCTGCCCTCTTTGGCAAAGATATTGGCTGCAAAATCTCTGAATGCTTGATATTGAAGTTGATGGGTTGTGGCCAAGCTATTATTCCTTCAATTTTCGATTATCTACTGAGGGTATAGTGCTGGTTTACTGTATAGTTTGGCTATTCAAATTGGTAGTTTAAACTTTCTAATTTGATGGGTTGAGTTTCCCATTAGGAATATTTTATCTGCATTTTTTGGCTCGGCTGAGAGCAAATAACCTGTAAATGTCTAGCCTTCGGATTCAATAGTGAATTTAAGAAGCCTTTCTTGTTCAATGGCACTTTTCTCGACTTGTGCCCAATTTTACATCTGGATTTAAATATTTATTTGTAAATAGTTAGTCACAAAAATGTGTCTAGAATTGTACTTTTTGCTGAGGTTGATGAGAGCAGATCTTGATGTTGTTCTTTCTTCCTGTAAACAATAGTTTTGCAGGATAGCCCTTTAGATGTTTGAGATCTGACTACTACTATTATCTAAATGAACTATTTCAATGATCTGTCTAGTTGATGAAGGAATGGAAATTGACAGCAGATGTGTAACTCAATATATTAACGAGATGTTGGAGTATCATGGTTTGTTAAAAGGTACAAGTTATTCACAAAAAATGATCTGATGATAAAATGCCGTGATTTATATCTAATCATTTGGTAGTCATCGTTGTATTTTTCTCAAGTTATAAGAAATCAGCAAGAAAATAGGGTGTCTGATCTAATGTAATAATGGAGGTATTATAAAAAAAAACGGTTAAAAATGCAATTTATGATTTATACCTAAAAGCGACTCCATTGCAAGAACCATAAAAAGGACAAATATTTTATTTATTTGAGTGTTTTTTAAGGGAATGATGAGAAGATAAAATTTATGATTAATATATTTTGAATTTTGATAATATTATAAAAATTAAAAAGAGTGAAGAATTTATTTTAGTTTTTAAAAATAAAATTTACCATACATTTTTTGAGTTCGTATGAAGATACATATTGCACACTTCCGAGTCATTCTTTTTTGTTCAAAATTGTGTCAGGAGATGCATCTTCATAATATCATAATAATCTTTATTTCGAAATTCACTAATTTACATGCAGTGAATTTTACTGACATATATTTTCGGACGAGTTTTAATTAATATAGCTTACGTTAAACTCTTCTCCCTTCCTTCTTCTTTTGTTACACTCACAAACCCTTAAAAGAGCTTATGAGCAACATTCAAGTGCACCATTTTTCAAATTATAGCACTACTTCTATCTCAATGCAATTAATTAATCCCAAGACATTCCATTCAAATTTTGTACAACAACTCTCGATCTGTAAGTTTTTCATTTCCTATTTATGAGTCATGATGTATGTATTAGGTAAAATAGGCTGTTTAAAATGCAATAGGTTGTAGCTACATTCAAAATATGTAGCTTGTATAGACATGCATTCACAATTTCACATTTGTTGGTGTTTAGGGAATCATAGGTGATTTTCTGCATTTTCTGCAACCACGCATTTTTACGAAGATGCATCTCTGGAGTTTACTTGCCTTGATTTTGATATGAATTTTCGGTTTGTATTATAGGAACAATGGCTAAAAACAGAAAAGATTGAGGCACAATTGTGTATCCCAACATGCGTCCATTTGTAGGGAGAGGGCATGACGCTCAAGGCCACAAGTTTGTGCTAGTTCGTTTAACTCGTAAGCGTCAACTTCAATAGGTCGCGTGTCTCAGATTACGACCTCCTAAAGGAATATGTCTCTTGTTGACCCTCCAACTTATAAAACCCATCAGAATGAACCCCATTAGGAGGAACCTCGTCCGGAGGAGCCTGCTGTTCCTGATAGTTATCTAGGAGCCCTCCTATGAGACATCCTTACTTCATCTCTATGTAGAACATGTTCCTGGGCATGTCTGGGTAGGATAAACATATTTATTTATTTTTACATTACGTCTATTTCATACTAATTGAGTTGCAACTGAAGTTGATATATATATTTTTTATAGGAGCGTGAAACAATAAAATCTGTAAACCATGTCAGGAAGATTTTGAACCTGGAACAAAATGAAGACGCATGGTTTCAAGATGTGGTTGATTACTTTGGGATGAGAGATTTATGTGCCACTAGGTAGATGACCATCAACTATGGTATGTTGGCAATTTTTGTGGAAAGATGGCACAAGGGGATACCATCTTTCCACATTCTTCATGGTGAGATGTCCATCATCTTTGGTGATGTCTCATACCATCTGCATCTTCCAATTAGGGAAATATTACTAAACCATTCTCAAATTAACAGATCTAAGACACTTGAAATAATGGTGAGCTATTTGGAAACTGACCCAGGTGAGGCCTAAATAAAGCTTAATGCCATTAGAGGCGCTCATGCCTGATTTTCATACTTGGAGGAACTGTACAAATACCATCTAACTAAGGCAGTGGAGGCCGAAGGTGATGATGAGCAGGTTTTGTTCAACATACAATGTACATCGAGGCCATACTTCATGTACTTGGTTTTCTCGACAATATTTGTGGACAAAAGTGCAACAGACATTGATATAGTCTACCTGATATACTTCATCGACTTAGAAGGGATCCAAAAGTACAATTGAGGGGCAACATGTTTGGTTTATCTGTACTCGAAACTAGGTGAAACTTGTCTTGGAAAATAAGACAAATGACAGGAAGTTGCACACTGTTTACAATATATATTTGCAACCTTTATTGTTACTAAATTTTTTGTTACACTTGTGTTACACCTGTTACTAATATTTTATCTTAACCATTTTTAGGCGTGGATCATCTCTCACTTTCCTCGCATATTCTACTGGGAATCTCATAATAACTACAATGAGGATTGACTACGTGCTTGTGCCTTTAGCCCGTTCAGAGGGAATCAGGCAATAAAGCCATTTCAGGTGTTTATTGACTGCATTGTAGCAGATGACATATGCTTATGCTCGTACGACGATGACCACCAGGCACATCCCTTGGATGACATAGCCTTCTATTCAAGATAGTTGGCTTGTGGGGTACGCATGATGAATCCACATCTGCTTGAGTGAGTCATGCGTTAATTCAGGTTTCTTTAGATTATTCCAAGACCTCCCTCAGTGCCAAATCCTTGGATAGTCTACCCCAGATATTTTGATGCCATAATCGATGATTTTTATAATCATCTGGTATTAGATGATGCACGCAGTGTTCTAGTTGGTGATCCATGGGCTGCTGCACATGTTACATCCAATGATTATATCGTGTGTCACATCTTTACGTGATAGTAGATGCCACGTGAGCACCACCTAGACTAGTTCATCAGGAGATATTGGTAGAGGCGAAAGCTAGAGTTGACCACACCCATGACTTGTTGTCGGTATGTTACCGTATTGCGAGGATTGCGAGAGATGCCATATAGAGACAAGATTTTGAGGAAGGCAATTCTGGTATGGTTGTCGTACAAGTCATAATCAAGGCACGAAATTCCTTGCAATATAGGCGGCAAAGGAGAAACAAGCAGGGTTAGATATATTAGTAGTTTATTTTTATTTGTATTTTGTTAACAATTATATTTTCTGAATAAATTATGTATCATAGTAGGTTATTCCAGAGATGCATCTACATAATTACCCCGTAAAAATTAGGGAGACGCATCTCTGGAATAACCTCTGAAAGCATTTAGGGTGGATGGTTCACTTGTGAAGCACAAAGTGCTTTCAGGGGTTAATTTGGAGATGCATCTCTATAATTTTTTTGGAGGTGATTCCGTAGATGCATCTTTGGACCATCTTTTTTGAAAAATATGAGGTGAATGACTCACTTATGAAGTAATGAGTGCATTTAAGGTGCGTTTGGAGATGCATAAATTTGAATTTTCAGTGTGTTCACCCTTAGCCCATGGGGTGGATAAAGTAATGCCCTTTGAATAGTCAGAGTAAATAGTTGTTTAAATCTCTATGGGCCATGTTATATTTACATACATTATTTCCATTGTGTAATTACGTTTTTCTCACCAATAATGAATTGAGAATATTTTCATCGGCCATTTTGTAATATGATATACTTCACTACCACCACTTCTGCATCTTATTCTCTTTATTTCTTCAAACTTTTATTCTTTTTATCTATAGTAATAATAACCATTGAAAATTCACATGCACAAATGTTGATAGTGGAAAATTAGGAGTATACTCCATTATTTTTCTTTTTAATGTCTTTCCTAAGTCATTTTTTCGAGAGATACTCTGTCATCATAATAATGAGAATGTGATTCTATGTGCTTAACATGTATAATAGATTTTGATGTTGATAGAAGAAATAAAGCAAATTTATCATAAACATCATATAAAAAGAAAAATATTGAAGTAAATAAAAAAAAAGTTTCGAATGTGTGGCACAGAAGAATCAATTGCTAAGAACAAAATCAAAGAAACTAAAGATGTGAAAACTTGTTTGAACCTTTGCTTTGTTGTTTTATGATGTTTTAATCAGTAATGTGTAAAATAAGGAAGAGTGACTCTTAAAATATTAAGGCATTGCACACACTCACTTAAAATAATTTGCAAACCTTCATATTTGTAAAAACCTTATTAAAATGGATTTTGGATAATGACTAATCGATTGTGATGTTGCTTAATCGATTATGGATCATATACAATTAATCATGGATTAAAAATAGTTTAATAATTAATTAAGAAGGTTATCTAATTGATTAAGAAGCTATTACAACAAATATTTCTTTTTTCTATGACAAATTGATTGGAACGACCATCTAATCGATTAAAACAAAAGTCTAATCAATTAGAGATCGGATCCGGTCCAAAAATATTTCCGTTTTGAGCCATTTTTTCCCTCCTATATAATGGAGTCTTGTCTTTAAAGTACGAACATTATATTTCATATCCTTCTCCAATACTCATTATCTTATCGTAAATAGTTTTTATTAAATATACATTGTTTTAGTGCCTATGCTCCATCACCTTTAACTCTATCTTGAAATTCCTATTGGCGACCATAGGCGCTTTAAGGACTAAAACTCGGTGTCAGTCCAAAACACGTAAAATCTTGTTTTTCATGTGAATTATGTAACTCTTCTCAAGCAATTGGCCAATGCTTACAAGATTACATTTGATTCCTGGAATATATAGCACATCTTGATCAAGTAATGGCTACCATCCCTTCTCATAATCAAAACATCATTAATTAAGAAGGTTATCTAATTGATTAAGAAACTATTACAACAAATATTTCATTTTTCTAGGACGAATTGATTGGAACGACCATCTAATAGATTAAAACGACAGTCTAATCAATTAGAGATCAGATTCGGTCCAAAAATATTGCCGTTTTGAGCCATTTTCCCTCCTATATAATGGAGTCTTGTCTTTAAAGTACGAACATTATATTTCATATCCTTCTCCAATACTCATTATCTTATCGTAAATAGTTCTTATTAAATATACATTGATTTAATACTGAGAGAGAGAGAGAGAGAAAAAAACTTATATAAAGAGTTATGTAGTTATGTTATTGTTTGGATATTGTAATTCAAGAGTTTAGTACTATTGTGCATTTATAATTGACTTTGAGGTTGCAAGTTAAATTTGATAAAAAGTTTGGTGTAAGAAAATTTGTTGGGTTATTTATGTGTAAAAGTTCAAGTTGTTGATAGTGAAAAACTTAAAAGATAATTTTTAGGGAGTGAAATAGGTTGTGTGATTTAAAACCGAACCAATATAAACTTTGGTGCAATATCTCTAACTCTATCTTTTTAAATTTTAGTTATTTATTTTTCTATTGTTTAATTTTTGCTTCTACTCCCTTCTTAAAATTAACGTTTTGCGAAAAAATTCAAAAATCAAATAATACAATTCATCTCTATTATATTTGAAGTCACTGTGTCAACAATCTTATTTCAGATTATCTTTTTTAATAAACAGGCTACCTATGCGTATTCTAAAAACAAAACCCTTTTTCAAATTATTTTTCATATTTGCTCTATTTTTGTATTTAAAGGTTTTTGTTTGTTTATCATTTTCTAGAACTATATAAGTTGGATTTTAAAATTAGAAAATTAATCTTCTTAGGTTTTGAACAAGATACTAAAGGATAAATATGTTAATTTGTAATTCCTTGTGTCGAAGCAAGTTGTTGCTCGAACACAAGGTGTGTCGAAGTGTGTAACAGTTTGTTACACATAAATCTGTTTTAGATCTAGATAGATTTGATCTAGATTTAAAATAGAGTAGATTTGATTTAGTTCCAAAATAAGTATTTTGGGCTTTTATAGTTTTGGGCTTTGGCTTAGGGAGAAAGCTAACCTAAATCTATAAATAGGGAGTGACCCTCATTATTTTGTAATAAAATCAATAACTTGTATTCACAGAAGTTGCAGTTGCAAGTGAATAACAAAACTTCCACAGTTTGTGGGCAGAGAGAAACTCTGCAGAAAATACTTTCTTCTTCTCTTTTAATTTCCGCAAACCCTAATCATGCTTTTGTTCTTATTTTCTTCATTGTCATCTTTAACGATAAGGAATTACTCAAAGGTTTTGAGACTCTAATTCCAACAAAATCTTATTTTATATTGCTAATCATTCTACTTCTATTTCAAGAAATGTCATTTTTAATGAAAAAGTTTTTCCTTAAATTAACCAACATAATTCTGATTGTCTAACGCATTCAAATGATACTATTAACATTCTATGGGTTTATGAAGATCATTTACATTTACCTCACGCTCTCTTGAATTTATCTCACGAACATTTGCACTTACCAAATAGTTGTTTGCGCATACCAAATGGTTGTTTGAATTCAATTTTTGAAAAACATGGAACTAAACACAGAGTTTTGATAAGCATATCATTCTTTATGTAAGGAAATTCATACAGATTCCCACCCCATCAACAATATCATCATAATTTTATTTGAAAGTATTGTGTAGATTAGACACGGTTCAACCTAATAAAATAATTAGAGGTCTTATTTAATTATATTTAAATAGCGACAAATATTTTCTGAAGGTTCTATTTAACTAATACTATTTAAATGTGAAATTTTTTAAACCCTGTGTTATGCTGTAAAGCGTCTTACATGTTCTCAAAGACAGCTATACCCACCAAATTTATAATCCCATCTCAGAGTGACACCTCTAATTTTTGCCAAAAAACAGTTCAAATTTTAATTTTCGGATTTACCCTATTAAATTCTAGAGTTCAATCAATGGATAAATCCATAGAACGATATTGCATGTATCATTGTTAACCTTTATGTTATGTCCCAATTTTGATGTCCGAACTTTAAAATCCGAATATTTAATGGAATATTTTTTTCAATTTGCAGGAGTTTTTGACCTCCTCATATTTTTAAATGCGAAAATATCTAAAAAGGGAAGGGTGAATGAAGTGTCTGTATAATTATATTAATATATGTTAAGAAATGTGGTTGACCTAACTCAACCCTACAAAATCGGCTTGTAGAGTGAGGATTTTCCCCATTTATAAGGACATGTTCAGACCATATATTGTTTGATATGAGACTTTTAACATACTCCCTCATGCCTAGGTCTGGACATTTAGAGCATGGAAATAAATGGTCGGTGGCCCGATAGCAGAAACCTGATAGTAGGTGGCCCACCAGATCTTAAACACTGCTCTTGATACCATGTTAAAATACGAGAGACGAAGAGACATTTGAATAAACCGTGTGTTTTAAAAAGCACTACATAGACTTTATTATATATATATATATATAGATCTTATAGATAATTAGATGATATAATCGACGTCAGACTATTCTATATACAAACATTCTTAACATTATATATTTACAAATATCCACACTCCCCTTAAGCTTGAGCATATAAGTCAAAAGCACCAAGCTTGCCACATATATAATTAGTTTTGGGACTTCGTAGAGGTTTTGTAAACACATCTTCCAATTGATCACTATAATTGGCAAAGGTTGTGAGGATGTCGCCTAATTCAATCTTCTCTCTGACAAAGTAACAGTCTATCTCAATATGTTTGGTCCTTTCATTGGTCTTGCTTCTTCAATTTTAAGTTCTCTGAGCAAGTGTTTTAACCAAATGAGTTCACATGTTGCCATTGCCATATAATCTGGATCGACGCTTGATCTTGCAACTACATTTTGTTTCTTACTTTTCCAAGATATAAGGTTTCCTCCAACAAGTACACAATACCCTGAGGTGGATCGTCTATCAATGGGTGACCCTGTCCAATCAACATTGGAGTATCCAACTATTTGAGTATATCCTTTATCTTCACATACTAGACCTTTTCCTGGAGCACATTTGATGTATCTCAGAATCCGGATAACAACATCCATGTATTCCTGACAAGAGGAGTTTAAGATCTGGCTTACTACACTGATTGCAAAAGAAATGTCCGGACGAGTGACTGTGATATAAGTCAACTTTCCAACCAATCTCCTATACCTTCCTGAGTCAGAAAGAGGCTCCCCCTGAATGGGTAGTAGTTTGACACTTGGATCCATAGCAGTATCATCTGGTTTAGCATTCAAAAAACTTGCTCCTTCCAAAATATCTATAGCATATTTTCGTTCGGAAATCACCAAACCATATTTAGATTGGGATACCTAAATACCCAAGAAATAGCGGACTTTACCAAGATCTTTTGTATGAAATTGATTCAAGAGATGTTGTTTCAACGAGAGTATTCCCTGCTGATCACTACCACTTATGACAATATTATCTACATTCACAATAAGACAAATACACCTTTGGGTTGAGTGTCGGAAAAAAAAACCAGAATGGTTAGCTTCACTACGGATCATTCCAAACTATTGTACTACAGTGCTAAATCTGCCTAGCAAAGCTCTCGGGGACTGCTTAAGACCATAAAGAGACCTGTGTATCCTACACACCATATTCGATGACCCCCCCTGAGAAACAAACCCAGGTGGTTATTATCGGCGGGAAAATTGGAGATTAAGCTATTGACTAACTTAACTCGCAAATAAAGTAAGAGTCGCCACCGATCTTTATTATTTCCAAAGTAATGGGAAAAGAGCGAATAAAACCCAAATAAGTTTTTAAAATAAAACTAATAAAACAAAGAGAGAAGGCTACGAAGGTTGGTCATGCAAGGGGAAGGTATTATCACCCCTCACATATGTGGTACTCCACAGGAACCTTTTTGAAAATCAGTGATAAAATAAAAAGTTGTGTGCAAAAGATGGATGAGATGATAAAATAACATTTTTTAGGGTTTTTATTTATGCTCGATAAGACGTCGCATCTTGTGCCTACATACCCCTTAAGTGCAATATGGAAATCAGAGCATTTGTAGTTCTGCTCACAAAGAAAACATAATGGTTTATTTAGACTGATTTTAAATGAAGAGACATTTTATCAGCTTAAAGGAGAAAAATCAACTAGTCAACTATAAACATGAGAACAAATGGATCTTTGCATCACAATGAAATAAGGGCTCCAACTTGGATAGAGATCAACAAGTATGCCACTAGCTGTTTCAAGTGGAAAAGAATCAACCCCATATGAATCAATATCATGGAGATATGAGAATTACATCTCAACTATGATGATTACTCATGTCTAATATTTTGAGAAAAGAATTTTAAAAGGAAAATGCAAATGGCAAAAGATTTGAATGAGGTTTGTGTTTTGTTAGGAGAACAATCTCAAGTGGTCCCCTTAGGCAAGTGGTACTAGAAAATTTCCTCCTTTAATTTTGAAAGAGTTTTAATATGCTTAAGTGTCTTAGCATTTATTCAAGAAAAGATCTGACGATCATTTGACAAAGTCAAGGTTTATTGCAAAAAAGTTTAAGTTTGAAAACAAGAAGGTTTTGAAAAGAGGGAGAATATTTTGAAATATAAGAAGATGGACAAGATATGAAGGGACTATCCTAAAGCATAAAGTAAAAGCTAAGGAATAGAAAGATTTAACCTAGGAGAAGTCAAACAAATTAACACAAGAATTCCCTTCCTTTGGATTAACCTCAAAACATAGCATCAGATGAACCAAAGCACTTGAGCAGATGAATAACCAATAGCCATAAGTTCAAAATATCCAATTAAGCATGTGTCAGATAAAACTTGAACTTGTCTCAGATAAACTTGCATCAGATAAAATTGTATCAGATGAATTTCCAAAGTTTCAAATCAATACAACACCTGCACACAAACAAAACAGCCATACAAAACAACCAACATATAAAATCCCAAGGTCTCAAATACATTGGTGTAAGATGAAAGGCTCCAAGTCTAGGTTATAATCCTAAGTCCAAATATCCAACTCCTTGAGCAAGGGATAGTATCCATAGTCCAAATAAGAGATTATGTTTTTTAAGGTAAAAGTAAAGCATAAAATAAATTGCAAGAATAAAGAAGGCAAGAATTAAATGTTAGTGTTAATTGTTAGTGTTAGAGTTAATAATCTGATTTGGGACAAACTTAGTGCTATGTTAAGCAATCATATATGTAATTATATAGAACTAGAATCTATGAGGCCGGTCAATAAAATTTATGTACATATTTGTTAGAGAAATGATAGAGATCATTCTCCTAAAACAAATAGCACAAGTCAAAACAAAGGTGATCAAGATTAAGTCAAGGAGATGAAGAAAGAGACCAAATTGAATCAAAATATGATCAAGATCCAAGACAAGCAGCAATATCAAGCATAAAAAGAATTAAAATGCAATTAAATGGATAAAAATATTTTTAAAAGATTTTTTAAAAGGAAAATAAAAGATGAAAATAGAAAAGTATATTAAATCATCAAGGAAAAATCAAACAAAAATCACCATAGGTCAGGGACTATCATTGGATTATATAATAACTTTTTTTAGAATTTTAAACTCAAGAGAAATGAAGAAAGTCATTAAAAATATCAAATTACAAAATAAAAATGTGAAAAAATATTCATCAGAAGCAAAATAATTCAATGTATTTTTGTGATTTTTTGGTATTTTTTGTAATAAAAATGAGTGAGTTATGAAATTTTAAATATAAAATCAATTTAAACAAAATAAAAAAAAATTAAATCAGAAAATTCCAGAGACGTCAAATCTGAATTCATTAATCCTGTTGGTAGATCCAAAGGCGTTGAAGCTAAGGACTATGGTGGAACTGGGTCAAAATGCGCGCATGAAACTAAAAAAGATCAAGCCAATCAGAACATTTCATTTGGTATGATTTCTTTGGTTGAAGGTGACACCTCATCATCTTCAACCTCCAGCCAATGGAATTTTTCAAAAAACATTTGAAAAACATGAATCTAGAAGAAGCAACCATAGAGGCTAAGACATTGTCTCTTTAGATTCGTCTTCTCATCGCCATTTCAACTGTGTCAACCAATAAAATTTATTTAAACTGAGCTATGAGAATTTTGAAGAAAACCAGAAGATATTTGAAAACAATTTTAAAAAATAAACAAGGTTAAAGGATCAAACAATGAAAACCAAGGATACAATGAGCATCAGCATATTGAGGACTACATTGTGGTGTTTTATTTGAAGCAATTTGAAGCTCGTAGCTATTTAAATGGAATAAGGTCGATTTGCTTTAAAACTTAATTTGGTTGGACCGATTTGGTGACTCTCACACCTTGATTTTAGTTGTATTAGCTTCAATGAAGATCAGAGAAGGTGTATGAATAAAAAAAGAAGATCTGGAAGCAAGGGAAATATGAAAGCGAAGTGAGTAATTTTGAACGTTTGGAGTGAGTTTAGCAACAATTGTTTGGCTGTCAAAAGCTTGTAAAATGAAGATAGGAAGGTCCCTATTTATAGGAGAAGCAAAAGGAATGTTGAGGTGTGGTGAATGATAAGAATTTCAATCAAATCGTGTTCACACTTGATGATAAGGAAAGTGTGACCTCCATTCACTCAAAACTAACTCAATTTATGCGTTTTGGATGTTAATTATCTTCTGGACAATTGTTAACCTTGATTAGAAGCAAAAACACATGCTAAATTGGCTTAACAAAAGAGTTTAATTGATTCAAAAGTCTGATCATGGTGCAAACTTCAGCTTCAAGCGACCACTTTCAAATTCATGGGGGCATCATGCACATGAGGCTTTTTGCACTCATTATTTTTTGAAATTGATAGACAACATCACAAATATCACAATGTGCCAAGAAAGTATTCATTTGGAATCTTGAGTCAAAATTTATGTCACTTGGAAAATGGCACGATGCAACTGATTTCATACTTAGAAAAATTCTAAGTCCAAATACCTTAAAATGACATGTAATGTTCCAATGAAGGGGTTAGACTCTTTTAACCATAGACTTGAAAACTTGACTTTTTAGGTCAAACCACCTTGATCAAACTTGAATCCTTTGATATTTTCTTGTAGTTCAAGGTGTAACACCCCTTTCTAATACCCCAAATTAAAGTAATAAACAAATATTCAGAGTGAACATGCATATAAACCAGGGGAATCACATCGACATTTCCAAAAACTAAAAGCTTTTAAAAACCAACAAAACATACATCCATAAATATACAATTCATCTGGTCATCATAATAACACATTTTACTTAACATAATTTATTAAGGATATGCATACACAACGGAAATAACAAATACTCATGAATTTCATAATGATTCATGTCCCATACCATGATCATATCACAAATAATATCCAAGACGGAATCATAACATCATATCCAAAATACTTGGCACTAATGCCTTTCACAACAACGCTAAATATCTTATGAAGTAGTAAGGTAGTATCAAGATACAAATCCGAATAAAACATGAGTTCAACACCACTAACCCTAACCCAGTGTTACATGACTAGAGCGTCGACTCACTACCTAATCAAATAACAAAACTCAGAGCTCTTCGACTAAGCCACGAACAAGCAATTACTCGTCTGAACCTGCACGTTACCAACCAAGAGCAACACTCAAATAGAAGGGTGAGAATTCAAATTATTATAGAAAACATAATAATGGGAAATGAAAACATAAACAAGCATACATTTCACAATTCATCACTCTTCTCAAAATAGACAATTCATATACTATATATAAATCATCATAAAAGGCAATCTCATAGATACAAAAATAATCACATAACACACAATGTGATCTGAATGTATAAAATGTGACTCAATGCATGTGGTGCCCTGTGAACCCAAAGTTTCACCGCTTTCCGATTCAATATCTAGAATCCAAGCAACGCTTCCGATCCGGACAAGATCAAAGCAAATACGCCTATCTCCAATCAAGGATCACGTCTTCTACGCCTGTTTCCATTCAAAGATCAACATATCTTACCATGTGAACCCAAGTTTCACCGCTTCCACCATAAAGTCGACCATGCTATGAATGTATGTACAAATACCAACATTATATGCAATTAATATTATCTCATCAATCTTAACTTACCGCATACCACAATAATCCAACTCTATGAATTATCCGCCAATTGTACACAATATTCATAACACAATTAACAATTACAACAAAGTACTACTACCATCATATATCCAATCACAATTATCATGAATATATTACCACACATCATACTAACAATTGTTATTCGCCATATACCAAAACATAACGCACACAAGACAATTATATGTTATTTCACATAACAACATCATGATTAATGAATCAAGTGCTAATAAATCCTATTCTATCATATAGAACATCACAATAGCTTCCTAACGCTTCAAACGGCGCATAAAAAGGAGTTACGGATCAAAAGTTATGATCATTTGAGTTTTCACAAAACAGGGCATTTTCGCCCAGCGGAAGAAATCTCTCGCCCGACGCTCCAAGGCAGTAGCTTGGTCACAAAAACCCTCGCTCGCCCGCTCGACTCGCCCGAAGGAAACCTGTTGATGCTGGCTCGCCCGGTGAAGCAAAACGCTCGCCAGACACTCTACACCAGAACCAGAAAACGCTGATGCGTTTTTCAGCATCCTAACACCATACCAAATCTGATTCTAACCATCAAAACTTAGTTCAAACATCATTTTATCAAATGTTATGGGTTCCTATTCATATTTATAGTCATGAGTCATCCATATAACAATTCAAACATGAACAATTCACAAATTCCTAATGATTTCACATGAACCCTAATATTTACATCTCATGAAATTGAAAGATGAAGAGATTACATACAAAACATACATAACATTACCCAATAATGAAATCCTATAAGAATTTGGATTCTAACTCTTACCTCTATTTCAAACTTCTTCAATCTTCAAGAATCTCACAATTCTCTTCTCTTCTCCCTTATACTCTTTCTCCAAAATGAATGTTATGGGAACTAACCTAATTTCTCTCTTACTATCTTTCTCACATAATTGAGACTAACCCATCCAACTATTCTTTCTAACTAAATTAGGCCCATTAGATATTATCTTATTATTCTACTATTTACTCAAATAGCTCAATTAACATAAAAACACACATTTAAATAATTATCATACCATATGACAATTAAATAAAAACAAACAATTACTAAAACACCAAATACTGCTAATTAACTAAATATCTAATAAAATTGGGATGTTACCCAAGGCACTATGATGCATATATGAACTCAAAATGATGTCTCCTTGAATGAATTAAGATTGAATTTGGCCACCCTTGAGGTTACTTAATGATGAAGACATGGAAATAAGCACATGAACCTTTGATTAATTGATGATGAATGGTGCTTGAGAATGACATGACCTAAGATTATAGGTCAATATTTTATGCATAAGCCTTTGAGAATCACTGATGATTATGCTTTGACTTTGAGAACCTTCAAACCCTAGATGAGGAACCATGATGGACGTCTATGATTAAAACCCTATCTTGCAAACAAGACATATTTTAATATTTTGATTAGATGTTACTACCTCCGTTCCTTTATATAAGAGACAATTCACTTTTCTAGATTCATTGAATAATTAATGTATCTAGTCAATATACATACCAGATACATTGATTATTCAATGAACCTAAAAAGGTTAACTGTCTCTTATATAAAGGAACAGAGGTAGTAGTAAACAAAAAACAAAAGATCCAAAAGGGTGCTTGGTGATCCCCAAGTGATGAGACCCACAAGAGAGCCTATGATATGAGAGTACCAAGCTTGTTATCTTGATGCAATGTGTAGATGCATATGAGGTGGGGATCTTAAGGGTAAAAATTAGGGTATGCCAATTGCTCCATATATACTCCCTCTTTAAGATCACCATGTAAAAAGGCATTTTGACTTCAAGTTGATGAAGAGGCCAATGTTGAATGGATGTAAAGGCTAGAAGAAGTCTAACAAATGCCATCTTGGCTATAGGCGAGGAGGTATCACTATAATCCAACCCGAAAATTTGAGTGTATCCTTTTGCTACCAAGCAGGATTTAAATCGACCAATCTTACCATCTGGACCAAACTTCACTAAATAAAGCCAACGACAACCTACTAAAGATTTCACAAGGGGTAGAGAAACTATTTCCCATGTACCACTGCTTTGAAGAGCACACATTTCATCAATCATTTCTTGCCTTCACTCATGGTGAGATAATGCTTCATCTGAAGTTTTAGGAATAGAAATAGAAGACAAAGAAGACAAACAAGTATACTGTAAAGGGGAAAGACGATAATAACATAAATCAATATAATGTGGAGAAGAATTCCGTGTTTGACGTATACCTTTTTGAAGGGAAATGGAAGATCAAACTCAGGTTGTAGGATCAGATCCGTTGATGGCGAGAGAGTCAAAAGAGAGTCTGCAATGACCTCAGGGACATGTACGACCTCATGGACATGTACGACCTCAGGTGCATGTACAAAAATGTTGGTAGAAAACACTGATATGTTTGAAGTAGGGGAGAAGTGGGGGGATTAACCGTAAGGGTATCTAATGCGTCAAGTTCCCTAGTATGATGGGGGACAATGGCATATGGGACTTCCATAAGAGGCGTGGGAGTACTTTCCTAAAGGGGTTCCAGAGTTATTTGGATGGACTTGAAATATGGAACAGACTCGAAGAAGGTAACATAGGCCGATACGAGGTATCATTGTAAAGTATGTGAATATCAACAATAACCTTTTTGGGATTGATGATAACCAAGAAAGACACACTTTAGTGATCGAGCTGATAGTTTATCAAGACCAAGAGAGATTGTGTACAAAACATGTGGACCTGAAGACTCGAGGAGAAATTGTGTGAAGTGGGGAATTGGGAAAAAGGATTTAGTGAGGGATTTTATTGTTAAGGACAGATGAGGGCATGCGATTTATAATGTAACATGTCGTTAGCACAACATCCCCAAAAAATTAAAGTGGAACATTACCATGGGGAAGTAGGGTCCGAGTGGTTTCTACGAGATGCTGATTTTTGTGTTCGGCTACCCCGTTTTATTGAGGTCAATGAGGGTAAGTTGTTTGTTGGAGAATACTATTGCTAGATATAAAAGTTTGAAATTGTTGGGATAAGCAATCACGAGCATTATCACTTCTTAAGGTACAAATAGACACAAAAACTGAGTTTTTATTTCTTTATAAAATTGTTCAAAAATAAAAAATAATTCAGATTATTTTTTTCATTAAAATAACCACGTCTAATGTGAAAAATCATCAATAAAGGTGCAAAATACTTAGACTCAAGAGTAGAGACAATACACGAGGGACCCCAAACATCGGAGTGAACTAAAACAAAAGGGGACGAAGCTCGTTTATTGACTAGATTGGGAAATTGACTACGAGTGTGTTTCTCTAATTGACAGGACTCATAGTGTAAATTAGATACCTTCGATAAACTTGGCACCAACTTCTGTAGTTTGGGAAGAGCGGAATGACCTATGTGAGCATGGATAGTGAGTGGAGAATCTTTGGCTGAGCATGTCTAAGATGACACAGAAAGGTAATAAAGGCCTTGAGGCTCACATCCGATACCAATCGTCTGTCTCAAACTTCGATTCTGCAGCGTAACATTACTGATAGTAAAAGTGACAATACAATCAAGAGAACGAGTTAAATGAGCGACTAGAAATAAATTAAATGGACAATTAGGTACATAGAGAACAAAAGTAACAGAGAGATAAGGTAGAATTTGAACAACACCAATCCCTTCAGATCGGGTTTGAGATCCATTGACAGAAGTTATAGTAGGTAAGAAACTCGAGGTAGAGAGGGAAGAGAAAAGATTTTTATTACTAGTAACATGATCAGACGCACCCGAATCAAGGATCCAAGATACAAGAAAAGATGGTTGAGAGAGGCAAACAAATGAATTACCAGTGTGTGCAACCGAAGCAGTAGAATCTGAGTTATGATAATTCTGATACCACCTGAGGAAATCATCGTAGTTTGGCGTAAATTTCTAAGGAGTAGCCATGAGTATCTGAAAAGAGAAAACATCACGTAAAATGGGTTAAAAGGGATCTATTTGAACTAGATCACAATTTTCCATGAGTGAAAAATAAAATTTGAGAATAGATCTAGAACAGTTGCACGTCGGCGAGTGGGCGGTGAAAAAGTAGTCGGGATGGATCGAATTTGAAGAGGTGCTTCTGCTGGAAGGTTGCCGAAAACAGTAGTGGCAGCTGCGGTAGTCCGGTGGCGGCTAGAGAAATTAAAAAATCGATGTCGGAATGAGTCACGACAATGTATGGAAGACAACCCAGAGTTATGGCACGATTTGCCAAAATTTTCTCACGGGAAGACAGTGGGTAAACCAGATAAAGCACAATGATAGGTTGTCTCTCAGTAAGTTCTGGATATCATATTAAGAAATGTGGTTTGCCTAACTCAATCCTACAAAATTGACTTGTAGGGAGATGATTGCTCCCACTTATAAGAACATGTTCAAGTTATATATTGTTCGATAAACTTTAAATAATCTCGCATCTTTGAAGTATGAGTACTTCTAAAATGGTGATGTACCGATATCGGGTACGCACCCGTACCGAGTACACATACTGTACTCGTGGTATTTCATTTTTTCTCATTATTTAATTTTTAAGTGAAATTTATGAAATTCTCAAATATTAATATAGTATATTTATGTATTTTAATTTATTCGTTATTTTATCTTAATATTTTTTTTAATTTTTTAAAAACTTTTATAGTGATGTATAAAAAGTTCAATGTAAGAATACCATAGCTCTTTTAAAAAAATACCCGCACCGGGTACCATGCCTGTCCCTATGCATCATAGTCTCACTCTCACATGCATATGGAAGAATCCAATTGTTGTTGCTAATAGAAATCAATCCTTTATGTATGCAGAAGGCCACATTTATCATTTATGACCCCGAAGAACATTGGGTGTGACTTTAGTTTTGAAAAAGGTTAAATCTAAAACTTATGAAAAACGTTTCTCTTTTTGGTACTTTTATCCACTTTTACCCTCGATGAAAGTGCCAAAAAGAGTTTGAAAGTATTCAATAGTATAGTCCAATTCAAAGTGATGTGGTTATAACAGGTAACAATATTGTGAACCATATTTTTCATCTGCCACAACATTGAAGGAGAAAATAGTAGTTTAAACTGATAGAAGTTGTCTTTTGGGGTGTTGATGAATGCTATCACTTCTTACTGCAAGAGTTTGAGAAGAATGAAGTTTTTTAGAGTTTCTAAGTGTTTCATTTGGTGATGTTTTGAGTTGAATGAAATCACCATTGTAGCAATGTATTAGTTGATGACCACCATGGTATTTTGGCAATGGTTTTGAAATAGAAAGTGTCAAAATTAATATTCATACCAGCTCATATTCAAAAAGATCCATCCAGTTCATCTTTCATATTAAAAAATATTCATACCTAAGCCAACACCAAGAATGCAACAGGCATGGTTTCCTTTATAAGATCTATGCTTAAAATATTAAAAAATATTCATACCTAAGGCAGGAAGCATAACTCATATAAGAAAAGTAATTAAGCTTAAATTTTATTGTCATTTTCGTCTCTAAACTTGTACCTACCTTCACTATCATAGCCAAATTGCAAAAGAAACAGTTAAGAAAACTTATTAACAAACAAGGATTAGAGTGACTAACAGAATAAACATTGAAAAACTTATTAGTAATTCGGTTATTGTCAGTGACCAATATCATAAAGTCGTAACACTTTTAAGGACTAAGGGGTGTCAGTGACCTATTTGAATTTGATTTTTAGTACAAATTACGTCGTGAGACATCTGGATTTGACTTTTAACAGGGTGCAATTGTGATGGCCTCTAGCATTGCTAACTATAACCAACATGACACAATTCTATCAATTGTGGAATTCGCCTCCAACAAGTTCTTTGCTGAAATGCCTAAATCTGAGAAATGTGATTTACCGCATTAATAGAAGCCATTGCGTAGAATATAGGGGAAAAGATCATAGTTTGTTAACTATACACGTCTCAATCTTCAGCTTCTGTCTCCATAACTGGTAGAATGCTTAAAGCTGAAGCACCAAGGTGCATACCCCTAACTATACCTCCATACCCAACTTTAATCTTATGACACAAAATCAAGATGGAATCCCAAAGTGCTGTTCTTCCCTGAAATGAATCTCAAAGCTGTTAGCAAACCAATACAATAAAATAACTAGTAATGGTGTATATGAACACATGATAACATGAGGCTACACAAGTTTTACTCACCTGAAGAGAAAGCTGCAGCTTCTTATCCCAGTACAAGGCGAAAATTGGTGGACCCTGCTTTCCAACTACTAGTATACATGCTCCCGGGTGGAGCACGGAAGGGACCGAAGACACTACGGAAATGTATTTCTCTGGAAATCTTTCCTTTGGAGGAAGGACTCCCAAGAATAAGGGGTTTTTGCTAGACTGAGCCGCTCCGGCATAAGACATAGCATCCGCATGTAACATCCATTTTGGATGTTCTAGGAAAGCACAAAACAGATACAAAAGCAAGTGAGAATCAGATGGTAGCTCAAGTGTCCATTTTTTATTCTTTTTATCATAAACTTCACCGCTGCCAAGATACTCATAATTCTTCAGGCAGGTTCCTTCCGCAAGCTCTGAAAATACAGACAAGGTAAACGCAGGCAATAAAATCAATATCAGATAAATGAAGTCCTGCTGCAAAGAATCTGATGAACATTATGTCATGAGTAATATGAACAAATATCCATAATTCTGTGTCTACCTTTGATCCTTTGCACAGTGTAATCAGCTCGAACACTGCTTTGAGGTAGCAAGCCTTTTACCCACTCCCCTTTAACCAAAGCTTGAAGTCTTTGGTGTTCAGTGATAGCATCGACACAGTCCTGCATGATAGGAACCAACTGACTTTGCTGTGGGGGTAGTTGCGAATTGGCTGTATGCATATATGAACCAGCAGGAGGTTATCCGAAATCAGAAGCTATCGGTAAATATAATAATACTGGGAAACATAATATTACATTTAATTGACAATATGAATATATGAATATGAACCAACATACATTTGGAAGCCTCTATGGCCTGCACAAGAGTAGAATGCAACTGATGAAGCAATCCATCTTCATTTAGGGTAACTGTAGGTTGCCAGTCTTGAGTCTTATCAATTGATGGCAGTGTAGAGGCGGTTCCTGTAGACAGCGTATCATTGCCCACTTGATTGACTGTAATTGAAATACCAAGTTTGGCAGCTGATTGCATAACCTATGAATATGAAAAACTTAGGTCCAAGGGAAATGAATTAAATTAGTCTGCGCTCAATCATATTTGATGTTGAGTATCTAACTTCAGCTATTTTGGTTAAGAGCACAACTAATGAAAATCAGCGGACCTCAATAAATAAACACCATAGAACTTATAGCAAGAGCTTCATTGGAAACAATCATTGTCTCAATACTCATGTTCCCTCTCAATAGCAATTCTATGTCAGATATCTATACACACAAATTTGCAAGGACATGAAACCTTCCACGAAAATATTACTTCAAACATTGACATGCTATAATTCAATATTAACAACAATCGGATTGACATCTGCAGCCAATGTTTTTCTTGATTTGCTAGAAACTCATTTTGGCTAGGGAGCAGGAGTGTGAGGGGTTGGAAATAATACTATGCATGCAACATTGCTTTAAACATAGAAGAAAAGATAAAGATGTAACTGAACCTGAACATGACTTGTGTCAATCTTGTGAATCAAAGGATTAAGCAAAACTGAAGAGAACCATTGCCTGAGTTGGTCACGCCACTGCTCAATTTGAGGATAGACACCGAAATGATCAAAAGCTTCAACTGCTTCTTCCATGGACATTGGTGGAGGAAGGTCACCACTTTCTCCCTTCTTAGGCGGAGTATTAAACTTCTGGGAGCCCGGAGACATCCTCACAGGTCTCAATGGCGTACGTCTTTTAGCTCCAGAGTTATTAGCCGAACCTGTAACTGTATTAGGACTCGCTATTCCAAAACCAGGAACTGAAGGTGGTGGAGTCGACAGCTTCCCTGCAGATTCCATTATTCTTTCATCAACTTCAGCTAAGAACTGCTCCAGCCCTTCCTCTGATGTTATCTTACTACCAGAAGACACCCTCCTATTAGACCAAGGACTAGACACTACCGAATCCATTCCCCCCGAACCCTGCGCAGACGAAACAACTCCGCGAGAAAGATACAAAGACGCCGAACCGGGCGACCTCGACAGAGCACTAATAGAACGACCTGGAGCACCCCTATTAGAATTCGAACCATCCGAATCAACACGACGGCTAGGACTCGAAATTGGCTGATGAAGCGGAACAAGCAACTCGGAAGAAGCTGCCGACTGCGGTTTAGCTTTCGGAGGCTTTTTCGCCGACTCCGACTGTACCAAATCAACTTTCGCCTTAACTCCTAAAAGCTCTAACTGATGTTTAGTAAGAGACATTTGATTCTTATTAGCTTGGTTAGAATTAGGTGCAACAACACCTCCACTATACCTAGTTTTTCGCAGAAACACAACTTTGAAGAGTGCTAACAAAGTTCCAATGAAGAGAAAACCCAATAGAGTTTGCAGTGTCTTGACAAGCCAATCTGAATTTCAATAAAAATAACAATAAAATAACAATAAAATAGCAATAAAATATAAATCAGACCCAGATTTTCAAAAACTGAAAAGAAGACAAAAAAGGTTTAAAGTTGAGAACTTTACAAGCTGTGAAAGGGGAAACGGATTGGAGTTTGAAGATATCAATGAATCCATTTTCCCTACAATAACAATATATGAAAGTTAGGTCAATGAAATGGATAATGTTGATTATGAGTAATGAATGATGGAAAAAGTGGTACCTGAAGATGATGGTGAGAAAGGCGAATGCGGAGGCGGAGAAGAAGGAGAGGATGGAGATGAGAGTGAAATTGGAAGGTTGAAGACTGTTGGAGGTGAGGACTGCGGATAGGTTAGGGTTTTGATAGACGGAGAATTGGGATTTGGAGGATGGAGAAGAAGAAGCCATGGTTTGGTTAGGGTTTTGGCTCTGAGTGGGGTTTATAGGTTATACTTCAAATTCAAAATTCCATGGTGCTTAGTTATTAGTACTCCCTCATATTCAAAATGAGAGTTATTTTAGCAAATTTTCACTTAAATTCATAGGTTTATTGGTTTATAGGTTACGCTGATGTGTCAACTTCTAATGTGTTTTTTTTTTTTTTCCTGAATATATAAAGATATAGATCATTTTCTTATTTTCAAATTGAAACATTGAATTATCTTTTGCATTAATTGAGCTTTCACTCTCCTTAATGCATTGATATTGTTATTGGTAAAGTCGTTATTTTCAAATTCATTCAGATCTCTTCAACTTCGATACTTTCTCCTTCTTCATCTCTTCCTTCTCCATTTTGCCACCTCTGTCACATACTCCTTCCGCTATCAACTTTGCTATCTGCCTCAAGGTATGTTCAATGTTGTTCAATCTTTGTTTTTGGAAAATATATATTCGTGAGGTTCTACTTTGAAAGTTTCAATTCTAAACAAGGTTTTCCATTTTCTCTCATTCACAGTTACACCAACACCGATCAAGATCAAGTTTCTTCCACACTCATCAACAACGACAACTATCGAGAATCACGTCAACAACAACCATAACCGAAAATCGATAAACCATGGAGCCAGTAACAAGTTTCCAAGTACAATTTGATGAGGTTCCATGGACAAGTTCCATTGCAATACATATAATTTGAAGCATTTTTAGGGTTCCGATTCTGAACCCTTCGGTTTAAAATAACAATAAATATTGAGTTTCTTCCACACTCATCAATAACAACAACTATTGAGAATCACGTCAACAACAACCACATAAAATAGTTGTTTGATCAATTTTTCCTGAAATACGATAGTCTTGGTGAATACAATGCTCATGTGAATATGTTTATGATTGATTCTCCAATAATAGCTTATTTCTTTTCCTTTCTCTTTAAATTGATCATCAATCTATTTAAATTTCAACTTCGCCCACCACATATTTGATAAAATAATGCAGTAAATTCTCATTAATTTCGTTGATTATTTTACTTCTATCTTATCTTTTCATTCAATCATTGTTTCTCACTTCAAAGTCCTTCATTCACCATGTGTTTGGTTAATTTACTCAGTTGATTGCAGATTTGTTTTGGCACCACTAAAAAGACATAGATCATACAACAACGTCCCACAACCTCATGCTATCCTCTTTTACTCTCAGAGAGTCATTGGTTCTAACAGAGACCTTTTCATAATTGTAGCTACTAGTATCTCTGACGCTGCTCACGGATAAATAATAACAAATAGTTCAATCATTTTTTTTAAATTACTTTTGTCATGTATTGGTTTGAATTCAGCAAATTAGATTGTTGCTTTATTGTTCTACCGTTGTGAGTTTATGGTGTTTGAAATATTACATGTTAAATGAATCACACTAGATTGTTCATAAGCTTTTGCAAGAGAACAAACATAGTTCAAATAGAGATATTTATTACATGCACCCATCTATGATTTTGGGTGAGTTTTCACAATTTTGCAACATGGACATATAGTTGATAGTTGGCATTTCGATGGGCATTTCAATGATCTATTTTTCTGTATGTAGCATCTTTGGCATAAATTTGTGTATGGACATAATTGAATACTTATTCAACAACAAATGCGGATATACATGCTGGGAATATTTTGTTCAGTGCAGAGGAGCACAATGACCAACATGTTTTGATTCCAATTAAGCATGGATACTTCTTGAAGACAAGTGTAAGTATATCATTTTATGCTCTCTTTACTGCATCAGAACCATTTTCACCACTTCTCTCTTGGATGGAAATAGTTAAATGATGATTATGTATTAGTTCCTATTCAACTATGTCTATATAGATCAAAATATTTGCACCGCAAGTGAATTTGACAACACTTTGTTGTTTATAATTTTGTGTACCACACTTATTTCATGCTTGAAATTTTGTTGTTTGAAGTTTTATTTGTATCTCTTTTGCATATCTCAATATATGGCCTTAGATTGGTGTTGACATCATGAACTGTTTATGAACAACATATTATAAATCATGTTAATATAGAGTTTTTGAAAATAAATCAATAGCATACAACGACTCTTAATAGAAGAAAGGCAGAAAATTTTATATTCATTTTGGACCCTTTTGTGATTAGTAATTGTACCATTGGCATTTCAATATAGACAGAGGTGAAATTTCTAAGACTACACTCAGGAATGGCTTCCTAAACTAGACTGTTGTCTATACTGGATTTTAATGTCACAGATCTTAACGTTTAGGTTTGAATTTGGTGTAGTATTTGTATCATGTTGTTTCCAATCTTAACCGTCTAATTTTAAATTAACAGTTGAGATCATTTAAAACTGTTTGGTTTTGTGAAATATGAACTTTCTTATATCATATAAATAGGGTTGAGGAGGTTGGTTTTATTAATCTTGTATATTTTCCTGAGCTTCAAATGCCAGAAATCCTGTATGGACTGCAGGTAAAGTGAGCTTCACGAGTTACATGCATATGTTGTTTTCATTTTTGTAATATGCTCTTATGAATGATCACATCTTTGTAACATTTGTTAGTCATGGTACACCATGAACTACTTTCATTTTGTTTGGATTGATTGAATGACATAAATGATTGCTGAAAATGGCTTTGTAAAGAAAGCTCTTACTTTTTATAATACAGGATGACCTTTGTCTGATGACCAATGATCTTGGAACAAGCCTATGTTTGCTTCCGAATCGAGGAATCAATGGCATTGCATATATTGAGAAAATAAAAATACTAACTGGCAATAAGGAGGTATGTTTTCTCAATTTTCATATCTTATATTTGGGTTTAATTCTATTTTTTGTTGTTGAGATCATTCTGTTTGTGTGTAGGTTATTGATCTTCTCAAGTTGTCCTTGCTCTGCAAGACCCCTCTAACAGAATTTGTCTTAAAGAATAATCAAATCATTTGTAATTCAAACCTTATTTTCATCCAGAAATTAAGATTAGAAAGTACTTACCATCTGTTTCTGATGAGGGTAAGCAGATGGTTGTGAAAGTATTGTGAAGAAAATCAAATAGAAATATTTTTATTTTCATTAAGCAGTCAAAGATGCAATGATTTTCCTTCACGTGGACATGGCTCAAGATATTGATTTGGGTCTGCCTCATTGTTTCCATCATCTTAGTTGCTGGTTCCATCCAAAGCCTCACGCATGATCTCAAAAAATACCAGGCATTCAAAGCTCAACAATAATATACTTATTTCTGTTAGTTCTATATTATTCTCTTTTCTAAGTAACTTTTTGTTTATTTTAATAAGTGACAATTATTGAAATGTCGCGGTAAGCAAGAGTCGCCACCGGCTTTTATTTTATCCAAATTATCAGAAAGGCTAAAAGAACAGGAAAAGACCTTTTTGAAAGAGATTGAGTTCGGGGGTGGATTATACAAAGGGAAGGTGTAAAGCACCCTTTGCATCCATGGTTTTCCATGGGCTCTTAATTGCTTAGCTCACTTTTGAATTGTTTGAAATGTTTGAAGTGCGTTTGGAAAAGATTTTGAAGAAGAACTTTAGCTTGTAAATAAGCGTAGTCTTTTTGAAAAGTTTCTTTGAAAAGAAGTGGGAAAAGATTTTGAATTTGAATTTGAAAAAGAGCAAGCAATTAATAGCAACTACCCTAAGTTTAGAAATTTGTTCTTTTAGCTTTTCAAGCGAAAGGGTCTATCCATACTATAAGAGGGCAGGAAGTCTTTCAATTGGATATTGAAGGGTCATCGAAGAAGTATCGTTCACCATAAGACTGTCCCTGCCATAAAGAGGGCAGGTAGTCTAAGGGAAAGATATAATAGTCATTAATCTTTTTAGGCATCATGCGAGGATACCTTAGCAATTGGGACAATCATCTTTTACCGAGGCAACTTCGAGGGAGTTTCAATAACTTTAAAGGCAACATTGCTTTAGGTATCCTCGGAATCAAGGGACTTTGACTATTTAGTATACTTAGAGGCAACAGAATTATAAGGCAACAGGCAACAAAGGCAACAAGAGGGATTACCCTAAAGGTGTGTGGGTGCAACAATCACGTGGTTAACTTCGATGATATTTATCTTGTAAGTTAGTGATCTGTATTCAGTTAATAGTCTTGCACTCCCTATTTTACTAACCACAACGAAAAAAATAAAGCAGTTTAATAGTCCTACACTATTACAATAAACACCTGCGGGGACAGGGATTACAATAAAAACCTGTAGGGGAATGCGGAAATTAAAAGGCGGAAAAATAAGAGGGATCAAAAATTAGTTTTAAACATCTTTGAACCTTGATCTTCCTCGAACCCTTGATTGACTCTGAACATCTGAGAATTAAACGGAAAATAATAGGGGTGAGTGCAGGAGGGATTCATTGACTATTCGAGACAAACCCTATTTTGGGCAAAAAGAAATAAGAAAAGAATAAAGAACTTAGCTTTTGATCCGATATGGCACGTGGCTGAAGGATCTTTGGTGAACCCTGAAAAATGAAGAAGAGAAAAGGTAGGAAACTTTTTGTGGCAAATAAAAGGCATTGATAAAAGAGGTTCTGAAAAAGGCAAAGGTTTTGAAAACCTTCAGGGTAAACCCTGATTTTTAGGGAATGAGGGTTTTATGAGAAAACTTGACACATTAATTAATGAACAATACCTACCTAAAAATACCTAAGGCTACCAGGGTTTCTAAATTAATCGGGGCTAAAAACTTAATTAATTAAATATAATAATTAAAACCTAAATTAATTACTAAGTTAATTAAATCAAATATCCTAATTATTCTAAATAAAATTATAATCCTAATTAACTTATTTAATCAAATTATTAACCTAATTAAATTAAAAAAACATTTTAGTAAAAAAAAAGGGTTTTTTAAAAGAGTAAGTTTTGGAAAGAAAAGAAAAAGGTCTTAAAAGACAAAAAGAAAGACAATTAAAATTAAGCAAAATAATAAGGAAAATAAGGAATAAACCGGGCTGGATTCAGTGTAGAGGAGCCATGATGGACCATGATATGCCTGTAGGCTCTGGCGCGTTGGATCTTGTTTAGCCTTGATCTAAAGGCTGGTAGCGTGAGGGCATATGGTACGTGTGAGTAGGCAAGCTGCGCTGGATCTGCAATGGATCAAGAAGAAAATAATGTTAACAAAATATTATGGCGGAGGCAGGGATCGATCCTGCGTTCTCTCGCCTGAAGACCTTTGGACACGTCTCTCATCCACTACGCCATTTTTCGTTCGCTGCCAATATAACACACGAATAATAATATATATGAAAATTAATTGTTCACAAATTCAAAAACCAAACGCGCGTCCCAAGAGTCTCATCTTCTCCATTCAGACTCTGTGTACGGCTACGACCTTGCTACCATCTTGCTGCGAGTTTCCTCCATAGTCAAACTTGCAAATTTCTAATTCGCGATGCAAACATGATGAATCATAAACAAAGACTCAGATCAACTATAAATTGCGCTACGAATCCAATGAGCCCAACGATCTGGCTTGAATTTGCTCCTATACAAAACCCCCATTCGAGAGCTATATAACCCTAACAATGGCAGATTGGGATACCTACACTTAAACTTTAATCGATTTATGCAAGGAGCTTCGAAATCTCATTATGAACATATGTATGCTATCAAATCATATTAATTATGCATGAATCAAAGGGAAGGATGCAGAGAAAGATACAACAAACCGTGGGCTCTTAAGACGTGATTTTGGACGTTATGATGGATGATAATGATCGCAAATGCTTCAGAGAACCACGAGCTGACTTGTTTGATCTTTAGAGACCATTAAAAATGGCTGCAACCCCGAAACTGATCCTGCCCTGTTTCAAATTTTTTTTAGACGTTTTGCTCTTTCTCGAGGCTGCAAAACCTTGTCAAAATCCCCCATTCGAGGTCTGGAATACTTGTCTATTTATAATAGAACAACTTAGGTCAGGAAAACTTGAGTGAATCCTTGTGATTGAATCATTGGAGATTTGATTTGGAAGAGATTTAAAACTTGCTATTTTTGAGCTCAATCATGTATCAATCAAGTTTCAATTATTTTCTTGAGCCTCAAGCTTGATCTTTGATTGATTATTGATCAGAAAAGCAAATTTACGTGCATCATAATTCCTGTTTGATATTTTATTTGATTTGTTTTGATTTATTTTGATTTAAATTAAATAAAAATAAAAATAAAACCAAAATCAAGATTATGCACAAATGGGCTTGGAGATCTCTTGCTATGTCATATTCATGTTTACACTCCACTAATTGGGCCTATTTACTCAAACATTCAAAATTGCTCCATTTAACCTTTTACATTTTATCCATAATAGCCTAACTTGCAACAACCATAGCTCCCTCAATTTTGACTCAAAGAATGTATTCTCGGACTTCTTAGAAAGCTTAGGGTTCCTTCTAAAAGATCCTTTTGGTCTCATCTCCATTGAGTTTACCATTTTCATGTATGCTTCATTTGAAAAAGGTGACTTTTGGTTGACTTTTGAAAAGGACTTGTAATGTTTTGATCCATATCTCTCAAATGAAGCATTTTTGGACTTGGCTTGTGAGAGACAAATTTGTAGAGAATTCAATTTCCTTCAAAATGATCATTGGATGGGACTTGGCTAACGCCAATCTCACCTTCAGGTTTAAGATGATTAAATAGGGGCAGCTGTCATACCCCAAATTTGTCCTACCCCTTTCTAACTGGCTTAGACTTTTCATTTCATGTACATACTCTATATTAGGGCATTAACATAACTCATGCATCATTAATCAATAAAACTTTGCATGGGATCAAGGATCTTGGAAGCTAGGGTTTTGATATGGTCGTTCATAGTGGACTTCTTTCTCCTGCAACTACAAGGTTTCCTCTATGAAGATTCACCGAGAGCAAGAGGACTATGGTTTTTTATACATGGTGTCTAAATCTTGCTACTCCACCAAGGTTCAATGGATTCCATGCTAAGGTTTTCTACTGTGCTTCAAGTCTTACCTTCATCCAAAGGACTCCTCAAGACATTCTTTTTGTGATCATTAAGTCAAAGGCTATGGTTTGAATTGCTAAAAGTGTGAGCATGATTAAAAGTTTCCTTTTGTTCAAGGCGTGGTTATCCCTTCAATTTTATTGTTGCTTGTCATACAGGTTAATATAGATTGAAGAATTAGGGGTAGGACTTCATTGGTCGGTATATGGGTTTGAGATCAGGTGATTCCATTAGTTCGAGGTTTGTCAAGAGGATCAAAATTGCTTGAGCACACAAAGTTGAATAGTTTAGATGACTTTCTGGGTATTCAAATAATAACATCAAGGCATTGTTCAAAGTTACAAAAATTCCAAATATTCTCCACAAATTCCAAGTCCATTGGTCCCACTTCAAACAATTATCACATTTCGGGGTTCATTTTCATAGTCCAAGAAACCATGTCATCATAAAAGAGGAGCATTTCACTACAATTCTAAGTCATAAAGAGATTATACATTCACAAACGTCCATTCAAAAAACCATTACACCATTAAATTTCCATACAAAACATTGATACATTCCGAATACAAACATATCCCTACAGTGTCCACAAAATAAACTCATCACAAAACTATACAAAGGGGATAGCCTTCATGCCATAATAACAAGGCCCAAGTCTTGCACCATGGACCGCCAAAAACCATCTTCACTAAATCGTAGCCTCACTGTCAAAAGCCAATAGAACATCACCCCTGTTGTATCCTCACCTGCATACGACAACCTATCAATTCAGCCAGTATACATTCAAAGAAAACCATGAAAATCCTATACTTGCAGCCACTTCACTTGCCAACCGAAACCGCACCGCCAAGGACATTCCAAACACACATGCCTGCTGCCAAAACCGAACTGCATAAAGAAGCCATGATCAGCGGCGAAACGGAACGACTTCAGCTGCACAAAAGAAGAAAACAGTTTAGAAATGATCTCACAGAAACCTGCAACAAAATTGGATTCAGAACAGTGTCAAATTCTCATCCGATGCACATTTGAATTCAGTTCAAGAACAGTTCAGCAAGTCTAGTATGTTCAAATCAGAATCAAAACAGGTTCCAAGTCAATACACTGGCAGTTCATTCATGATCAAATCTATACATTTAAAACCATATTGAATCCCTACAAGTTCACACTAACAGCCATTTCCTAACGGTTCAAATTCAAGACCAAGGTCCCTGCAGCATTCAAAATAAAACAGAGTCCAAATTCACATAAGTTCTAATAACTAACTACTTTACATTTTCACCTTTAGTTCAATAATCCCATCAGTTCAGAATACAACCAATACCTACCTCAGTCCCACTCACCTCACTTTAAGTTTCAGCCAACTATCATAACTAACAGTGACCAATCCCCTGCATAAAACCTTTAACAGAATCTCTCAACTCTCATAACAGAAATCAAACAACCTCTAACTGCCATATAACTAACTCCAACAGAATCAGTTACTAACACATAACCACCTAACTGACTTCAACCAGCTTAATCCTCACCTTCCATTCTCTAACCGAATTCACTCAATCCTATGGCTGAGATTTCACCTCTCATCTAACTGATATCCTCTCCTTCAACCCCTATATAATCCAATCATCACCTTCAGATTTTCTCTCTCGATCCATTCACCATTTCTGAACTTCCACACGCACCATAATCATCTTCTTCACCATCTTCTTCCACCTTCTTCACCACCTTCAATCTTCAATCTTCATCACCATTCTCACTCAGAAATCCTCTCCCTGCATCTTCATCGCAACAACATCACCAATAGAAAATAGAAAACAGGGAGAGATAAAAAAAATATCAGCAAAGGGAGAGAATCAGAACAGAAAAGGAGGAGAAAGGAAATCGTAACAGAAAAAACTCACCTTCATCTTTCTCTCTTCTCCATCACCTTCCATCAATCTCCGCATAGTCACGCAAATAACCGCATCCTCGCATAGCCTCTGAACCGAGATTCCACATTTTCGATCTTCATCACTCCACAACACATCTTCATCTGCAAACAACAACCGCACGCGGAAGAAAGAAGAAGAAGTTTTGTTCAGAATTTTAAGCAGAAGGTGAAACATGTAGGTTCATGACGAGAGAAGATCGGAGAGAGAGCGATCGAGAGCGAACAAAGAGGTTGAGAGTTGAATCGCGATGAGTGTGAGACTGAATCGGAGGGAGAGACCGAGTGAAACGAAAGTAAGAGGGAGCCGGAGAAGTTGATCGGTGACGGTGGAGCGAGGAAGATCTCCGGCCGCCGTTTACGCGTCGTGAGAGAAGGAGAAAGCTTCATCAGATAAGTTCAATGGTCACAATATACTGAACCCTAATTTCCTCTTTTTCTTGTTTTTGTTAACATTAGAATTAGTTAGAGTTAATTAGATTAATTGGTGCTAATTGGTGTTAATTAGATTTTAATAGAAATTAAGTGAAGTTAATTGGAACTAACCTGAACAAAAAACTGGACTCTTTCCCTTGGGCTACGAATTGCTCATCTCACCCCCTATAGGCCCATGGCACCACTCTCTTTTGGTGCTAATAATAAAATCTGGATCAACAAAATGCACTGGGCCACGAATTGCTAATGCACACCCCCCTGTGGCCCGTTCCATCATTTTTGGCACATGTTAGTATAATCTGAAACAAAAACAATCCCTTGGGCCTCTCCCTGTTAGGCCCAGCGTCCATAACCACTGACTGCACCACCATTACTGAGTTCACACCCCCCTGAGCCCATTTCCTTCATTTTAGATTTAGTTTTGACATAGTTTTGATCTTATTTTTTCTTAGTGGTAAAAGCAATAAAATCGATGAAACTTGTTAGATTTTTAGGCCACTTTTTGAATTAATTTTAGCCTTAGAATTTTAACATAAAAGCCCATAAAAATAGTAGTATTGTTTAGGTTAATTTTTGCATTTAATTTTGATTTGTTTCTTATATGCTTTTGTACCAAATTTTGTATGTTTATGTTTACATCGATTTTGGCCTATATTTTAGGCCTACCTTGTTAATACCATTAATATGTTAACTTTAGATTTAGACTTGTAAATAACAATTAGGCTAATACTTAATCCCACTTTTTCATTCTTTTCCTTTTACAACTTAAAACATCTAACAAATATTCAAATAAAATCCCTTTAAAAAAATACAAAGAAAATACTTAAAACACTAATAATCAAAGTGAAAATTCTTAAAAAGGGAATGGAAGCTTGAACATCCCTTGCTTAAGGGAATGTTCGAGTGCTTGGATCTCCCTTGCTTAAGGGTGCCATTCAGGCGTAAGTTCCCAACTTCTAAAAAACACCAACCAAAGAGTAATTCGAGTTTCCCTTGCTTAAGGGATTTCCTCGAAACGTTCAAAATCATTCTCTCACCTCCTTTCTTAAGGGCATTGTTATCTCCGCTCCATTGCATCCTAGGTTGTCCCCTTATGCAAGAGCGCGAGCGTTAACTCCGCCCAACTAAAAAACACAAAAACAAACAGAAAATCTTGAGCCGAACTACGGCGCTCTGATTCCTGAAAAGGATACGTAGGCATCAAGTCGCGGGGCTTGAACGAGCACACTTGTAAATAATTCCTTCTTTTCCCCGTATTTCTTTTGCATGCATTCACATATAGGTAGACATAGTACACACCCTTTAGATAGAAACAAACATAGGTGGATACCATCGAGTACGATGGGCGCGAGGGGTGCCAATACCTTCCCATTGCATAACCGACTCCCGTACCTTGATTCTATGGTCGCAACACCTTGTTCTTATTCGAGTTAGGTTTCCTGGTATTCCTTTCCCGCGATGGGATAAATATATTGGTGGCAACTCTGTTTATTTTTCGCGAGCGTGCGACAGCTGGCGACTCTGCTGGGGATACCTAAGCAAGTCGATCCTAGCCTTTGTTTGTTGTTTGTTTATTGGGTGTTTCTTTGTTCTGTTAATATGTTTTGTATATATGTTTGCATATCATGTCTACTTTCTGCTTGCATATCATGTTTACTTTCCGCATGCATCTGGACTATATTATGGGTCCCCGTGGGGCCACATATTTTTCTGCTTTGTTTTGCAGGTGGGGGGTTTGTATGAGGTAAAAGGCCCACTACCCAGGCCAGTGACACATAGGATTAACGTGGATGCTCATGTTGACTCTCGTGGCTCTTGCTACGATCGAGCTTGACATGGGGTACCACAACTGGGCGAGGTTCTTTCATGGAACACTGTGTCTGGCACGCTTGTTGCCTCAAACACTTTGTACCCCATGGGAACTGTAGACCCTAGTGACCATTAGGGACCACCTGTCCGTGTCTAGACTACATACCTGTGAGGTTGGGGTGGGACAGGAAACCTTGACTCCTACATACCTTTGGCTCTTCATATTTGAGGTCGGACCTTTATTTGGTCTGTTCTCATGGTGCTTGATATTCTAGTATTCTGAGGAGGCGTCGAACCTTTGATCCTGTGACATTTGGCCTGTATAGAGGTTCTACATCATTTAACCAGAGATTGTACAAATGTCACTCAGATTGTGCGGACCGTTGATCCCCTGCTTTTGCATTGCATAACATCATTGTTTTATCCACTTCATTTATGAGGGATCCTAAAGCCTATTTCCAAAAAAAGGGGAGAAAAGAGAAAGAAAAAGGAAATAGAAAAGATACTATATACAAAACAAACCTTGATTCAAAAAAAAAAAAGAGGAGAAAATAAAAGAAAAAGAAAAAGTGTGAAAAGGCTCTAGGATCTCTCATGAATGAAACATGCATTCATACCATCATGCATTTCATGGCTCTTTCAAAGACTTATGAGACCCTTTCTATTCAGATTTCAAGATCAACAACAGATTTGACTTCTCACCGCCACAAGCTCCGAGATCAACTATGGAACAATTCTGTGGGTTTTAAATGAGATGAGAACAGAAATGGGAGCTAACATGAATTAGTGTGTGGAGGTTGTTGCACCCCAAAATTTGCCCTCTTTATTGGTGCTATAAGTTATCAAAGACGTTTATTTCGTCATTCAAAAATTGAAGAAAAATAATAAAGAGTTTTCATGGGTTTATGAAGATAAGGTGTGAAAAATGGTTTAAACGGTGTAAATACGAGAAAATTCATAAGTCTTATCTGGAAGATGATATGAGCCGAGTTCCCGCGTGTCCCCGACTGTTTCGACGATATCTACAACTTTCGTGTTTGGTTCGAAAGCCAATTCTTCGAGGAAGGTGGTCAGATTTATAAATTTCTGGAGATTTCACAGTGAAAAATGGTGCTGAACCGCAGGTTTTCGGACAGTAAAAAATTCATATCTCCTAATCCGCCAGTCGGATTCGCTTGAAAATTTAACTGGGGATCCGTGCCATCATTACCAAGATTTCATATGTTCGGACCATCGGCCGATTATGCACCAAAAATGCCCATCATGTTAAGGAACGTCGCAATCTTTCGGTAAAAAGTGTGTTTTCGGGTATGTCGCGCCGAGTTCGAAAATTCATAACTCCTTCGATTTTTATCGTATGAAATCCATTCCGGCGGCATTCACTCGGAAATTTCGTTATCTTCGATTCTTCGTCACACGTGCTAAGTCAGATTTCGAGCCGAAGTTTGAGCTTTATCACGTTCTCTGAACGGTACTCGCAAAATTCTGCACAGTCGCACCAGATGAACCGATTTTTCTCGTCATTCAAACGCGCATAATTTCCTCACCGTTTGTCGGATTGAGACGATTCTCGCGGCTACGAGTCACAAATTTGATCATCTTCACAGTGACGTTCGTTTTGTTTCCAAATTTCGCACCGATTCACGTTTCCTCGAAAACGAGAAAAAAAGAGATACGTCGAGGACATTTTTGACATTTCATCATTCACACTATATAAGTCATTTTCCCTCCTTTTCTTTCATTACGTCACTTTCACCAAATATCTCATAAACAAAAACTCAATTCTCTTCAACTTCTCTCTAAAATCAAAATCCCAAATTCTTTGAATTTGTTCAAGAACACCATGAAGATCTTTAAGAACACGTAAGCAAAATTCAAAACTCCTTCACTCTCTTTTTCTGATCACCACATTACCACCGACTCTCCGTTATCGACCACCTCTTACCGCCGCTGGTCAACCACTCGCCACTGTCCAGCTGTTGCGCGAACTTCTCTCCGACATTGCACTTGACGCACACGACTTCCTCTCTCCGTGCGATTCTTTCCGGTGCCACACCTCCTCTCTTCGCATCTCATTCAAAGCTTCAATCGGTAACTCGCTTGTCTTGATTCTTACTGCTTGATTCGGTTAATTGTTGTTGAGTATGTGTTGTTAAATTGAATTGATGAAAGAGGATGCTGTTGTGGATATGGACATGTGATATTGATGATGATTTTCTTGTTTTTGAGCCGTTGAATATTTGTTCTTAGTATTAATTGGAAGAGTAACAATGCTGAAAGTTATAAATAGTTTGGTTTATGTGAGTGTCCGGCGCTTGAAATGATGTTGTTGATTGACTGTTCATGAAGAAGATTGGTGTTCAAAGTGTGCATAGTGGATGTTTGTGCTATTGCTTATATTAAAATGTGGATGATGATGTTTGATTCTTGAGTATTTGTTGATGATGATGTTCATGAACGGTTAATAATTACTCTTGAGATTTTATTCTTGATTCATGTGTCATTTGTGCTAAGAATCATGTCTTTCATGCTAATTTTCAACTTGTGACTTGTGTGCTTTTTTGTGCAAATTGTTGTGAATCAAATACTTCATTTGTACATTAAGTGGTGAACTTTAATGATGATCTTGTTAGTGAATACAAGTGCTGGAAACTGTAAGTGTGAATTGAAGTTATTTGTGACATGTTATTTGAGTAAAATTCATGGTTCTAATTGTGTTTAAGTGCTGGAAATCAGAATTAAGGTTGTTGTTAAAGTGGTGAAGTTGGCGATTTCGAATTATTGCGGCTATGCTTGTTGAATAAATTGTTGCGAACTCTAAAAAACTGGTCGTGAATGTTCGAAGTTTGTGTGTTGTTTAAACCTTAAGTGTTGAATTTGTCTACTTGTTGAAAGTTGTTTTGTGCACATGTGTTTGCTTGAAATGGAGAGTATTGATTATGTGGATTGTGAACAACTTCCATTGTGTTTGCCTAGGATTAATGAAATGCATGCTGTAATGATATTGTGAGTGTGACTCGTGTTTGTGTGCCTTAATTACCATGGATTTAATTGTCTAAATGGTTTAATAGATGATGGCATGAATAGGTACCAAGTTCCTTTAATTCCAATGCTGTTTTGAGATTACTTTCATGACAATATGCATGCTGTCCCATGTGAGTTTGCACCTTAGATATCTCTTTTATGGTGAGCATTTTTGTTCTTGCATAGTGTTGGATATTAAAGGATTGTGAGAGTTAATTTGTGAGTTTTGAGATCAATTCGGTGAGTTTTCTTTGAATGTTTTGTTGCTGTACCGAAAGTCAAAATACATGATAGTTTGCTCGCCTAATTTCATTCGATGTTCATTCATGTTTGCTGGTGCGTTAAATGTTGAATCGTATGCTAAAATTCCACTTTCGGTGTTGTTTCCACAAGTTTCAACATGAGTGTGTGTTGCTGTCCCATTTAGTCTCTAATGTGTGATTTGTGCTTTAACTTTCCTCTCATACTTGTTTGCATTTAATTGCTCGATGGTGAACCACTCGGTATCGTGTTTGTGCACTTTTAAGCCAATTTTCTTGGGATTTCACAAGTTGTGACGTTGCTGTTCCGTGAGGTTTATAACACAAAATTTTCGCTTAAATTTCGATCACACATATGTGCTATCTCATGCTAAATGCCTTGGTTCATTTCCTTGTGTTCATGTGTGTTTCAAATGACTTTATGGGACTGTTTTCATGCTCTTCTGGTGCAGCTAATTTGTGGTTCAATCATACTACACTTCACTTCCATAATTCTTACACAAAACATAATTTTCGATTCATTTGTAACAAAAACTGGTTGGCATGGATTGTGGTTTGTTTCTAAGTGACAAAATGTTATATCCATGTGCTAATAATTGATGTTTGGTTGCTGAAACTTTGCTGTCATGAGTATTGTTTGTGTTTTACCCGTTTTAAGCATAACGCGCGCGGTGTGTCGGTTCCGTTAAAAATACCATATCTTTTGAACCGCTTATCGTTTTTGATCATGTGAATAATGTTTTTCATACGTAATAATATTTTCGGAGCTGTTTGTGCAGTTTATTTTCGGTTTTGGTCAACTTTCTTTTACCGTTTTTGCTTCTGCCCCGTCTTGAAAGTCGCGCTTCCGGGCCGATTTTGTAAATTCTAATTGCATATTTGACTTCTTTAGCACGTTTCTAGCTTACCATAAAATTTTGGCTTAATTCTGACGAGTTTAGTTTTCACTGTTTTTACCCGGTTTTGCCGTTTCGGTGTACCGTTGTGCATGTAAATACTTGTGTTGGCTTTCGTAGTTTTAGTGTACATATTTGATTTGCTTTTGAATACTATCCCATGTTTCTTCTTGTTTGCTCTTGTTATGTTTTCACTTTCTATTCCGTTATCCATTTCCGATTCAGCTTATAATGCAATAACGCAATTCCGATTGCGGTGTCTTGTTATCTCTAACGTGTGTGCTAGTATGCAAGGCAACATGGAGGCTCTGGTCGATACCCGCTCTCGTGTTCCGCTTTATTTGCGGGACACGACATTTATCCTCTCTCTGATTCGCGTTTCTACACGCATCCTTTATCATTATACTTGCTTGTCCGGATTTCTGTTTCCCTTGCAGGTGTATGGTATTCGTTGTGCCCGATGCACACGTTGGCGCGTGATTTACTTTCATCGCGCCGATTCTTGATTGCTTATGCGGATTTTAATCGGAGTGCTGACATGTTTGCTGTTGCTTTTGCTAGCTCGCTCGCGGGATCCTAGTTTACTCACTCTCCTCGCTTTAGCTTACGGATCATCATCCGTTTGGTATTGATTCCGTTTCATTTTACTTCTTTCTGTACTTTATCGCTTTCTCGCATCATCCTTTAACATGAGAAGTAGGACCTAGACATGCATCTGGCCAAGTCCTCGAAAGAGGCTCTGTTTTTGTTGGTGTGTTTATATTTGTGCTTTGCGGCAGGGAGTCACGGTGTAATAAGTCCTATATGGCACTCCGTTAAGTCCTCATAGAAGGCATGCGGAAAGGGTTAGCAATCAACCCCCGCCTAGTCTCATCGAGTCTGTTCACTATGCGCACGCTACGCGTGGCTCGCTTTTGAACCTGCACAAGATCTTGTTATCGAGTATGTCAGGAAAAGGGTTCATGCAGCCGGACCCCCGCCTTTCCTATAGCTCACGTCGCTCGACGTTGATGCTCGGTGTACGCACGCACCGTTTTCCTTTACGATCCGTGACGGCTTGGTTGCTGAGAGGGGTTCGCCCTCTTGTCTATGGCCCGATCATTTTCACGAGGTCTAATGCTTGGTTGACTTGGGTTGAGCTGCTCCCCTTGGCTATGGCGGGACCGCTTTTCTACCATTCGGTCAGTACCGTTGGTTTTGTTTGCTTTACGAGCGGAGCTCGTTTGTGTGATATTATTGTTTGCTTCCCCTTTTCCCTCGTAGGTTGTTTAGTTTAGTTTAGACTTGTACCCTTTGTATGATAACATTAGGTAGCAAGCTTTCCCCCTTAGCTTAGGTTTTCCTCATGCATTCTTTAAAACACAAACCACACTCTTTGATTTTCTTTTCTTAAGAGCTTGTTATTTCCGCTCCATTCCCAAGCATAAGTCTCCAAAGGTCGAGCAGCGGAGTGTGAATGTAACTCGTTCACCTAAAAAACACAAAACAAATAGAAATTAGTTAGCCGAGCTACGGTAGCTCTGATTCTGCAAAACAGATACGTAGGCAGCGGGGTAGGGCCCGTGCGAGCACAATCCTTTCTTTTCCCTACATTCTGCATTCATTTTAGTCCAGATTAGAGTAGTTTGCTTACACACCCATAGATTTAGACACAGGCGTGGATACCATCGAGTACGATGGGCGCGAGGGGTGCTAACACCTTCCCCTCGCGTAACCGACTCCCTTACCCTTTTTCTCTGGTCGTGAGACCGTTGTTTTATTTTGTGGTTTGCTGGCATTCCCTTCCTTTTCAGGATAAATATGTTAGTGGCGACTCTGTTAATTTTCGCGGTAGCGACAGCTGGCGACTCTGCTGGGGACGTCTTGACCTGTTGCTGGTCCGGACTCAGCGAGTCGATCCTAGCGCTTGTGTGTTTATCATTGGGTGTTTTTACTGCTTTGCATATTTATCTGTTTGCATTGCATCCTATGTGCGCTTTTACTTTTCTGCATCATATTCTGGACTGGCTGGATCTCTGTCTGTTGGGTGGGTGTTTCAAGAGGTAAAAGGCCCAATACCCAGGCTATGTGTGAACCATAGGAACCCTAGGATAGAGTGGGAGCATGGTTTGTCTCGAGGTGTACGTCTCGGGATGGATTATGTGACCACGAGCAGAGTAGTGGTTTCAAACGGAGGTATTATCGTCACCCGCTTACGCGCTGTGATGATGCTTACCTTCGGGCGGACCGTATACTGCGTTTCATGACCTTACCTTGGCCTAGATTTTACCCGTGAGCGGGGCGGGAATCAATGATCATTTAACAGGTACATTGTTGGTGACCGCTGTTCTTGTTCGTGGGTTACCGCTGTTCTTGTTCGTGGGTTACTGCTGTTCTCGTTCGAGTGTACTATTGGTTCCTGTTCGTGGGGTATTATGGTTCTTGTTCGAGTGGTAATCTGTGTTCTATCCCAGTGTGTTATTGACTATGGGCTTTGGTTCTGTGGATTGATATTCCGTGTTCCGTGTGGTATACCATTTGGGGGCCGAACCTTTGGCTTTGTATTATGTGTGTTACCGGCAGTCCAGAATGCCTGGTGGGCGGCAACAAGCCCCACCACTTTGCATCATTGCATATTTACTTTCCAAAAAATGATGTACAAAAAATAACTAGCATACATGTTCCTTTCATTTCCAAGGAATCATGTCTTTAAGTTGCGTGTTGAGCTTTTCCATCTCTTGCTTGCTAAATCAATCAAAACACGAGGATTCCTTGGAAATGATGGAACATAACATTGCATCCATTCATGTATACATGCATTCATGACAGGTAATCAAATGTGGAGCTCTTATTCTCAATCTTCTCTCCATTCGGTTTTCTCTGCAGAAGTACGATTCTGACTTCTCGACACTGATCAACAATCAAGAGTTAGCCATGGAACAAATTTGTGAAAACTTGAATGAGATGAGGACAGAAATGGGGACTAACATGGGTCAGTGTATGAAGGCAATTCAAACCCTTGCTCTTAGACAAGAAGAGTTGAGACAGGTTCTTCAGAGGCCAGCGCCGGATGGTAATCCCACCCCGGGAGAAGGTCTTGTGAATCAGAATGTCAGAAATGTTGTTGAAATTCCTATCCCTGCTCAGGAGAATGCACATCATGAGAACAACTTAGAACCTGAAGCCTTCAGGTTCCCAATTAATGAAACTGAAAAAAGGTTCCACCTCTTGGAGAAAAGGTTGAAAGCTATAGAAGGTCGTGATTCCATTGATTTAGATGCTGATGGGTTGTGCCTAGTCCCTGGTGTCAAGATTCCTGTTAAGTTCAGAGTCCCTAACTTCGAGAAGTACAAGGGAATCACTTGTCCGTTGACTCACGTGAAAGCATTTTGTAACAAAATGGCTCCTTATGCTGAGAATGACAAGCTATTGATGCATTTCTTTCAGGACAGCCTCAGAGGTACATCCCTCGAGTGGTACACTCAACTTGAACGAACTCATGTCCGAACTTGGAAAGAATTAGCAGAAGCATTCGTCAAGCGTTACAAGCACAACAGTGACATGGCTCCGACTAGAATTCAACTCCAAGCTTTGACTCAGAGAACTGATGAGTCTTTTAGAGAATATGCCCAAAGATGGAGAGAACTGGCTGCCAGAGTTCAACCTCCACTATTAGAACAAGAGCTCATGGGTATGTTCAAAGATATGTTGGAAGGTCCATACTACCAAGGCTTGATTGGTGCTTCTAAATTTGCAGAATTGGTTGTCATCGGCGAACGAATTGAGAACGGTCTTAGGAATGGTAATATCCAAGATGTTGATGATCTTTTTGAATTCCCCAGGCGTGTGGAGGGAAGAGCCAGTGTAATTCCTGAGTATGAAGAGGAGTCTCTTAATCATCCTCTCGATCAGATCTCTCGTAATGAAATGGAAGCAATTATTTCTATTCAGGATGGCCCACAAATCTGTGCTACAGCTCTCAGTCATCCACCTACTCAGTTTGCTCAAAGGGATCCAGTTTTACATGATCAATCAGCTCAGTATGCGCCGCCATGGCGGAACCATCAACAAAATCGTCACCAGCAGGGTAGACAGAGGCGTAGAAAGCCAAAAAGAGTGTATGATGCTATTCCTATGACTCATGATGAGCTATTATCTGAATTGCTCAAACTTTCCTTGGTGGAAACAAAGCAGTTGGATCCTGTTTCTTTCCCGTATCCTGAAGGATTTGACCCTGATGTCAGTTGTGGATACCATGCCGGGGCACCTGGTCATTCAACTGAAGATTGTCAGCCATTCAAAGACAAGGTTCAAGACCTGATTGATGCAAAGGCTATCGCATTCACACCTGAAGGCCAGAATTGAAGTTCTCCTTTGACTCAATGGATCTTTTGAAGCAATAAGTCCATACAGAGAGATTATCCTCAACATTGGCAATTCTTAAATCATCATGCATTTTCATGTGTAATCTTTCTTGTTTTATGCAATACTGTTTGTATGTAAAACTTGTTTGTTTTTGAACTATAATCATAATGCATTGGATATGTTTGTCTTGAAAAAATCCATTCGCTTTTGCTCTTATATGTTTCTCTATGCTTTTTGTGATACTCAACTCTTGTTAATAAAGCATGATAACTCCGTAGGGAGAATGATGAACATGATACCAAAAAAAACTCAAATGGTATGCTTTTGAGTAGAACCCTGTTGATGATGTACAGGCATTGTTTCAAATTCCCAAACACTGGAGATATAAGGGAGTGAAACCCTCGTCAACCCCTTTGAGCTTCGAAGTAGGAGTTTCTTTTCTATACAAAAAACCCTTATTTTAACCCAAGGGGCAGGGTAGTATTCAGTTGACCTGATCGAGCATTAAAAATTCATCAAGAGCATATATCTAAAGATACAACAATGGCTATCTTTCAACAGATTGAGGAAAGTCAAATCCACAACGATTATCCCTCACCTCAGGAGGTCGAGACATCAAATTTATCCCTCACACCAGGAGGTCGAGACCAACATCAAAGCCGTTCTGGTTTATCTCTCACATCAAGAGGTCAAAATATGACGATACCACAATGGTAATTCTTCATCTATCAAAGACTCAGGCAGTCACTATGCGTTTCCAACAATTCAGAGATTCAGGATCACACGACTTGTTCAAAAGAAAAGAAAAAAGAATGAAAAAATAAAGAAAAAGCCCGCTAAGTCAACAAGTTGAAAGCATGTGACTTAGGCAAAAGTTAGGGCATCCCGCTGGACATCCAAACCAAAATTCTAAAGAATTTGTCCAGGCAAAAGTTAGGGAAACGAAAAAAAGCAAAGCGAAAGAGAAAAACAAGGATTACAAAATAAAGATCCTCATCAAAAGAACAAAGTCGTGTGATCAGACACCAAAAACAAAAGGTAAAGTGACGGCCGTGTCCAGAAGACCTCATTGACTCCTCAATCATATCCAAGCTCCTCTTGGAAGATGAATGCTCGTGTCAAGTTAATTGAACTTAGGACTGGAGAACATCACGAAGGGGGTGGGCACCAAATAATTTTGAGCCTAAAAATCTCTTTTTCTAAAAAACCGTGAACCTGGCCACGTTACAACCCTTAAAAGTCCTAACTGAAGCATGGGTTAATTCGAAAGCAAACTATACACGAGAATACGGTAAGCTGACTCCTAGGAGATCCGCTAAGCGCTTGAGTTGGTATCACACCATCTTTCTTTCTTTCATAAAAACTCGATGTTATGACATCCTTTCAAAAAGTTTCTTTAAACTTCAAGACAAACATGCTCTTTGCATTAGAATTATATTTCTCATAATAAACATTCTTTGCATGTGAACAAGTGCTTAACATCAAGAAAGTTTCCATCATGAACTTCAGATGAAGAGTTTATTCCTCCCAAAGGACATGTTGTCTTCAGAATTCTATTGAGCAGAGGTAGAAATATTTCAAAGTCTGATCCCCTCAGGGGCACAAAAGCATTTGATTACTTTGTCGAGCAAGTTTTCACTCAATCTGAGGCAATCAGGTCAAGATTCGAAGAATCTCTCAAAGTGCTAAGCAATCAGGGGCATTCACTCAAGCACAGTCAGACCTACCTACAATACAAGTCAGACTGGGGCATGGTGCCAAAATACTTGATACTGGGGCAAGTCAGTATGATATTTACAGAAGGTCCTTACGAGATTAATCTCTTCAAAGTCCTTACAGGCTAGGGCAAGACACTATGCATTGGCATTTTATCCTCATCAGGAGGTGTTCAGTTTAAAGTTCAGGTGTGAGCTAAACAACTTATGAACTTGAGAACCGTCAAGGTTGTCATCCTCAACAATCAGAATCTGAAAGTCCAATCTTTAGTGGCATCTCTTTGCATTTCAGTGTGATTTTCAAATCCCTTCCGGAGGTTGCAAGCGTTGGTTATTGGTATCCCTCAACCAGAGTCATGTCACGTGGACATCGAGTCCTTGCTTTCCGACCCTCGCGTCGTGAGTTTATCTACTTTCCGACCCTCGCGTCGTGAGTTTACCTCCTTTCCGACCCTCGCGTCGTGAGTTTATCTCCTTTCCGACCCTCGAGTCGTGAGTTTATCTCCTTTCCGACCCTCGCGTCGTGAGTTTACCTCCTTTCCGACCCTCGCGTCGTGAGTTTATCTCCTTTCCGACCCTCGCGTCGTGAGTTTATCTCCTTTCCGACCCTCGCGTCGTGAGTTTATCTCCTTTCCGACCCTCGCGTCGTGAGTTTACCTCCTTTCCGACCCTCGAGTCGTGAGTTTATCTCCTTTCCGACCCTCGCGTCGTGAGTTTATCTCCTTTCCGACCCTCGTGTCGTGAGTTTATCTCATTTCCGACCCTCGAGTCGTGAGTATATCTTTTTTCTGACCCTCGTGTCGTGAGTCTATCTCCTTTCTGACCTTCGTGTCATGGATTTCCAACAGTTGCAGATAGTTGTCATATACACTCCAATGTGTCTGTAGGCCCATTACTTGATTAGCATCTTTACAATCAACACGAATATGCAGAACTATGAAAGCCAATGTCTGTTTGGTCCCTTTGAAGTCAACACTTGCTTGACCCATTAATCCCACTTGTTGGTGGTGTTCCCTTGAAGGACTAATTCTTGTTTGATGCTCCGGCCGATACTTGTTTGGTGTTCTAATCATTGCTTGCCTATCAGCTCATTGAATCCAGTGCCTGTATGGAAAGTTTCAAAGCCAAGATGGCTGACAATCTATTTGCTCTTGCATTTGCCCATTATGGGTGAGCATTACCGTTATCTGCCATGTGAGGAGACCCTGTGAAAGATGTCATGCTATATCCTGGGGCATTTTCATTTGTTTGTCTCGCAGGTACGTCCTTGCAAGCGCTTTGCATCAACATGTTGGCGGACCTAGCCATGAGAGATTCTCACTCCCCAGACGAGTGTTTCCTAATGAGAGATTCTCATTCCCTAGTGGATTACATTCAGATGAGACTTTCTTTGTTCCAAGATTCTCATTTCCTCAGTAAAGCACATCTTGATGCATTCTCCATGCTACAGAAGTCTTGTTCCCGGTGGAATGTCTTCTCCCCAGTTGAATCATGATAGAATGGTATCTGATTCCTCAGCAGGCTCTTAATGAGATCTCTTGCCCGAATTCCTCGTTCTCCCCAGTAGAGGTTTTCTCCCCCCAACAGATTGACTTGTTTTCCCCGAGAGAGTCATCTTATTCCCTAGTGGAGTTGTCTTAACAAAAGGTTCTTACGCTAAGTTCCTTATCCCCAGCGGATCTCTCATATCCTTAGCAGATCATTGTGCAGAGGTATTCATCTTCCCCACTGAGTTTTCTTCCCTCAGTAAAGATTCACATGCATCCACAGCAGGATCTGTTCTCATCTAGAACTTCCCCAGCGGAATGCGTCCTACACCAGCAGGTTGTTCACTCCTCCCCAGAGTTATCTCCACGACTTGCTCTTATCTCCTCATCCCCAGAATGTCGAGAATTTGCTTCTCCAGAGAAGTTTCCAGGGTGTTCCCTAAGCAGTTAATTGGGATGTTCTACTCCCCAAGCAGGATTTGATTTCCCAATCAGAGCTCGCGTCCAGATTTGGTCGTCTCCAGCAGATTTCTGATCCATCTTTGCCAGCTCACGGTTTGTGACTTCGGGTCACGTATCTTGTCCTCCCCGCAGAGTTCTATGCTCTCTCCAGGACTTCTTCAGCAATTCAGTGCTCCTCCGCTGTTTCCCTAAGCAGCGTCTGAATCATGCATCATTTGCATAGCATTCTCAAAAGCGTGTAGCGTCTTCCTTCTCCGGAACGTTATTCTATAAAAAGTCATACATGCATCATGCATAAAGCATATCATATTTGTTTCTTTCTGCAGGAAAGTTATCCACATTCAAATGTCTCCCAGAGAGCAACTCGCCTAATCATTACAGGCGCTCATCCTGATGTTTAAATCAGAAGAAGTTTGTCTCCCTCTCCCTGAAATTGTCAGATCAGATGACGGCTTACTTATTCTCGATGCCCAGATCAATTGAAGTTTTTTCTCCCTGCCTACGGGGTGGTACATTCCTTCTTATTACAAGATGGAATCTTCTATTGATCAAGAGCGCAAATTTTCGAGTTCATTCTGGTATTCAATCTCCTTCCACCTTAACGGTTCGAAACTTTCGTTTCTCACTCGTCAGGTTCAAGAAGTTTGAATAGGGGCAGCTGTTGCACCCCAAAATTTGCCCTCTTTATTGGTGCTATAAGTTATCAAAGACGTTTATTTCGTCATTCAAAAATTGAAGAAAAATAATAAAGAGTTTTCATGGGTTTATGAAGATAAGGTGTGAAAAATGGTTTAAACGGTGTAAATACGAGAAAATTCATAAGTCTTATCTGGAAGATGATATGAGCCGAGTTCCCGCGTGTCCCCGACTGTTTCGACGATATCTACAACTTTCGTGTTTGGTTCGAAAGCCAATTCTTCGAGGAAGGTGGTCAGATTTATAAATTTCTGGAGATTTCACAGTGAAAAATGGTGCTGAACCGCAGGTTTTCGGACAGTAAAAAATTCATATCTCCTAATCCGCCAGTCGGATTCGCTTGAAAATTTAACTGGGGATCCGTGCCATCATTACCAAGATTTCATATGTTCGGACCATCGGCCGATTATGCACCAAAAATGCCCATCATGTTAAGGAACGTCGCAATCTTTCGGTAAAAAGTGTGTTTTCGGGTATGTCGCGCCGAGTTCAAAAATTCATAACTCCTTCGATTTTTATCGTATGAAATCCATTCCGGCGGCATTCACTCGGAAATTTCGTTATCTTCGATTCTTCGTCACACGTGCTAAGTCAGATTTCGAGCCGAAGTTTGAGCTTTATCACGTTCTCTGAACGGTACTCGCAAAATTCTGCACAGTCGCACCAGATGAACCGATTTTTCTCGTCATTCAAACGCGCATAATTTCCTCACCGTTTGTCGGATTGAGACGATTCTCGCGGCTACGAGTCACAAATTTGATCATCTTCACAGTGACGTTCGTTTTGTTTCCAAATTTCGCACCGATTCACGTTTCCTCGAAAACGAGAAAAAAAGAGATACGTCGAGGACATTTTTGACATTTCATCATTCACACTATATAAGTCATTTTCCCTCCTTTTCTTTCATTACGTCACTTTCACCAAATATCTCATAAACAAAAACTCAATTCTCTTCAACTTCTCTCTAAAATCAAAATCCCAAATTCTTTGAATTTGTTCAAGAACACCATGAAGATCTTCAAGAACACGTAAGCAAAATTCAAAACTCCTTCACTCTCTTTTTCTGATCACCACATTACCACCGACTCTCCGTTATCGACCACCTCTTACCGCCGCTGGTCAACCACTCGCCACTGTCCAGCTGTTGCGCGAACTTCTCTCCGACATTGCACTTGACGCACACGACTTCCTCTCTCCGTGCGATTCTTTCCGGTGCCACACCTCCTCTCTTCGCATCTCATTCAAAGCTTCAATCGGTAACTCGCTTGTCTTGATTCTTACTGCTTGATTCGGTTAATTGTTGTTGAGTATGTGTTGTTAAATTGAATTGATGAAAGAGGATGCTGTTGTGGATATGGACATGTGATATTGATGATGATTTTCTTGTTTTTGAGCCGTTGAATATTTGTTCTTAGTATTAATTGGAAGAGTAACAATGCTGAAAGTTATAAATAGTTTGGTTTATGTGAGTGTCCGGCGCTTGAAATGATGTTGTTGATTGACTGTTCATGAAGAAGATTGGTGTTCAAAGTGTGCATAGTGGATGTTTGTGCTATTGCTTATATTAAAATGTGGATGATGATGTTTGATTCTTGAGTATTTGTTGATGATGATGTTCATGAACGGTTAATAATTACTCTTGAGATTTTATTCTTGATTCATGTGTCATTTGTGCTAAGAATCATGTCTTTCATGCTAATTTTCAACTTGTGACTTGTGTGCTTTTTTGTGCAAATTGTTGTGAATCAAATACTTCATTTGTACATTAAGTGGTGAACTTTAATGATGATCTTGTTAGTGAATACAAGTGCTGGAAACTGTAAGTGTGAATTGAAGTTATTTGTGACATGTTATTTGAGTAAAATTCATGGTTCTAATTGTGTTTAAGTGCTGGAAATCAGAATTAAGGTTGTTGTTAAAGTGGTGAAGTTGGCGATTTCGAATTATTGCGGCTATGCTTGTTGAATAAATTGTTGCGAACTCTAAAAAACTGGTCGTGAATGTTCGAAGTTTGTGTGTTGTTTAAACCTTAAGTGTTGAATTTGTCTACTTGTTGAAAGTTGTTTTGTGCACATGTGTTTGCTTGAAATGGAGAGTATTGATTATGTGGATTGTGAACAACTTCCATTGTGTTTGCCTAGGATTAATGAAATGCATGCTGTAATGATATTGTGAGTGTGACTCGTGTTTGTGTGCCTTAATTACCATGGATTTAATTGTCTAAATGGTTTAATAGATGATGGCATGAATAGGTACCAAGTTCCTTTAATTCCAATGCTGTTTTGAGATTACTTTCATGACAATATGCATGCTGTCCCATGTGAGTTTGCACCTTAGATATCTCTTTTATGGTGAGCATTTTTGTTCTTGCATAGTGTTGGATATTAAAGGATTGTGAGAGTTAATTTGTGAGTTTTGAGATCAATTCGGTGAGTTTTCTTTGAATGTTTTGTTGCTGTACCGAAAGTCAAAATACATGATAGTTTGCTCGCCTAATTTCATTCGATGTTCATTCATGTTTGCTGGTGCGTTAAATGTTGAATCGTATGCTAAAATTCCACTTTCGGTGTTGTTTCCACAAGTTTCAACATGAGTGTGTGTTGCTGTCCCATTTAGTCTCTAATGTGTGATTTGTGCTTTAACTTTCCTCTCATACTTGTTTGCATTTAATTGCTCGATGGTGAACCACTCGGTATCGTGTTTGTGCACTTTTAAGCCAATTTTCTTGGGATTTCACAAGTTGTGACGTTGCTGTTCCGTGAGGTTTATAACACAAAATTTTCGCTTAAATTTCGATCACACATATGTGCTATCTCATGCTAAATGCCTTGGTTCATTTCCTTGTGTTCATGTGTGTTTCAAATGACTTTATGGGACTGTTTTCATGCTCTTCTGGTGCAGCTAATTTGTGGTTCAATCATACTACACTTCACTTCCATAATTCTTACACAAAACATAATTTTCGATTCATTTGTAACAAAAACTGGTTGGCATGGATTGTGGTTTGTTTCTAAGTGACAAAATGTTATATCCATGTGCTAATAATTGATGTTTGGTTGCTGAAACTTTGCTGTCATGAGTATTGTTTGTGTTTTACCCGTTTTAAGCATAACGCGCGCGGTGTGTCGGTTCCGTTAAAAATACCATATCTTTTGAACCGCTTATCGTTTTTGATCATGTGAATAATGTTTTTCATACGTAATAATATTTTCGGAGCTGTTTGTGCAGTTTATTTTCGGTTTTGGTCAACTTTCTTTTACCGTTTTTGCTTCTGCCCCGTCTTGAAAGTCGCGCTTCCGGGCCGATTTTGTAAATTCTAATTGCATATTTGACTTCTTTAGCACGTTTCTAGCTTACCATAAAATTTTGGCTTAATTCTGACGAGTTTAGTTTTCACTGTTTTTACCCGGTTTTGCCGTTTCGGTGTACCGTTGTGCATGTAAATACTTGTGTTGGCTTTCGTAGTTTTAGTGTACATATTTGATTTGCTTTTGAATACTATCCCATGTTTCTTCTTGTTTGCTCTTGTTATGTTTTCACTTTCTATTCCGTTATCCATTTCCGATTCAGCTTATAATGCAATAACGCAATTCCGATTGCGGTGTCTTGTTATCTCTAACGTGTGTGCTAGTATGCAAGGCAACATGGAGGCTCTGGTCGATACCCGCTCTCGTGTTCCGCTTTATTTGCGGGACACGACATTTATCCTCTCTCTGATTCGCGTTTCTACACGCATCCTTTATCATTATACTTGCTTGTCCGGATTTCTGTTTCCCTTGCAGGTGTATGGTATTCGTTGTGCCCGATGCACACGTTGGCGCGTGATTTACTTTCATCGCGCCGATTCTTGATTGCTTATGCGGATTTTAATCGGAGTGCTGACATGTTTGCTGTTGCTTTTGCTAGCTCGCTCGCGGGATCCTAGTTTACTCACTCTCCTCGCTTTAGCTTACGGATCATCATCCGTTTGGTATTGATTCCGTTTCATTTTACTTCTTTCTGTACTTTATCGCTTTCTCGCATCATCCTTTAACATGAGAAGTAGGACCTAGACATGCATCTGGCCAAGTCCTCGAAAGAGGCTCTGTTTTTGTTGGTGTGTTTATATTTGTGCTTTGCGGCAGGGAGTCACGGTGTAATAAGTCCTATATGGCACTCCGTTAAGTCCTCATAGAAGGCATGCGGAAAGGGTTAGCAATCAACCCCCGCCTAGTCTCATCGAGTCTGTTCACTATGCGCACGCTACGCGTGGCTCGCTTTTGAACCTGCACAAGATCTTGTTATCGAGTATGTCAGGAAAAGGGTTCATGCAGCCGGACCCCCGCCTTTCCTATAGCTCACGTCGCTCGACGTTGATGCTCGGTGTACGCACGCACCGTTTTCCTTTACGATCCGTGACGGCTTGGTTGCTGAGAGGGGTTCGCCCTCTTGTCTATGGCCCGATCATTTTCACGAGGTCTAATGCTTGGTTGACTTGGGTTGAGCTGCTCCCCTTGGCTATGGCGGGACCGCTTTTCTACCATTCGGTCAGTACCGTTGGTTTTGTTTGCTTTACGAGCGGAGCTCGTTTGTGTGATATTATTGTTTGCTTCCCCTTTTCCCTCGTAGGTTGTTTAGTTTAGTTTAGACTTGTACCCTTTGTATGATAACATTAGGTAGCAAGCTTTCCCCCTTAGCTTAGGTTTTCCTCATGCATTCTTTAAAACACAAACCACACTCTTTGATTTTCTTTTCTTAAGAGCTTGTTATTTCCGCTCCATTCCCAAGCATAAGTCTCCAAAGGTCGAGCAGCGGAGTGTGAATGTAACTCGTTCACCTAAAAAACACAAAACAAATAGAAATTAGTTAGCCGAGCTACGGTAGCTCTGATTCTGCAAAACAGATACGTAGGCAGCGGGGTAGGGCCCGTGCGAGCACAATCCTTTCTTTTCCCTACATTCTGCATTCATTTTAGTCCAGATTAGAGTAGTTTGCTTACACACCCATAGATTTAGACACAGGCGTGGATACCATCGAGTACGATGGGCGCGAGGGGTGCTAACACCTTCCCCTCGCGTAACCGACTCCCTTACCCTTTTTCTCTGGTCGTGAGACCGTTGTTTTATTTTGTGGTTTGCTGGCATTCCCTTCCTTTTCAGGATAAATATGTTAGTGGCGACTCTGTTAATTTTCGCGGTAGCGACAGAGGTTATTCAAGCTTTTTCTCTTAGACACGAAGAGTTGAGACAAGTTCCTCAGAGGCCAAATGCAAATGTTAATCTCACCTCAAGGGAAAGTCTTATGGATTCAAATGTCTGAAGCATAGTTGAGATTCCTATCACTCTTAAGAGGGAGATACATCATGAAAACAATTGGGAAATTGAAGTCTTCAAGTTTCCGATTAGTGGAATTGACAAAAGGCTCCACCTATTGAAAAGAAGATTGAAAGCCCTAAAAAGTCGTGACGCCACTGATTCAGATGTTGTTGGTTTGTGCCTAATGCCTGATATCAAGAAATGCAAGGATCATCCACTCTCACTCCTAATGATGGATATTGAAGCTAAATTAGTAATCATCTCTTATACATGTGTGGAAGTTGCTTGGGGCTCCCGATCGAGGGATAAGCAAGACGTACTCTTATCTTGAGCATTACATCATTTGCATTGCTCGAATCCCTAAAAGCGTTACAAATTCCTAGGTGATTTCGTCAGAATCTTCTTCCATGTGGTAATCAAGAGTGTCCTACACAACGCTTCTCATTCTCAAGGTTCTGCTTCATATCTCAATTGCCTTTTCTCAGAATTTCCTTCTCAGTGGCCTTCGCTTGTTAATAGAGACAAGAAGAATATGAAAAACAAATTGACGTGATTCTATTGCCTTGTCCCATTCGCTTCCCTGTTTGTTGGAACTGCAATTGGTTAAGATTCAAGTATTGGGTCTTCTTCACCACAAATAGATCTCTTCAATTTGGTGACCACGCAAGGTTCCTCCATATTTGATGGCAAATACTTCTTCAATGAATATGCTTGGGGCTCCCGCACGAGGGATAAGCAAGACGTACTCTTATCTTGAGCATTGCATCACTCGCATTGCTCGAATCCCTAAAGCAAGGCAAAAGTTTACAACTCATGGGTGACTTCGTTGGAGTTCTCATTTGGAGTAATCTGAAGTGTTTGGAAAGAACTGCAAAGAGTATTCAAGATCAATAAGTCCAGACGGAGTCAAGTCTCCTCAACAATGGCATTCATTTAGTTTCTTTATTGCATTCTCATTTGTAACATTTCATTGTTTGTTTAAGCATTGCTAGCATGTAAAAACTTGTTAATTTCTGAATGAAAATCATAATACATTGTTTATGTTTGTCTTGAAGCAACCCATTCGTTTTCACTCATAAAATGTTTTTGGCATTACGATACCAACTTTGCTAATCGCTTGCTTAGGCAAAGAGCGGAGGGAGAATGATGAAAGATAAAAATGCAAAATCTCTAATCGTGTACTTTTGAATAAAACCCTACTGAGGATGTACAGGCATTATTTCAAATCCCCAAACACCGGAGATATAAGGGAGATAGACCCTCGTCAAACCCTTTGAGCCTTGAAGTAGGAGTTCTTTTCTAAATCATTACAACCCTTATTTTGACCTTGGGGCAGGGTAGTGTTCATTTAACTTGGTTGAGTGTTCAAAACTCACCAAAAGGGCATGCATCTAAGGATACAACAATGACTATCCTTCAAAAGGTTGAGGAATGTTGGAACTGCAATGATTATCCTTATTCCATCAAGAGGTCAAGAGATGACGATACCACAATGGTAATTCTTCATCAAATCAAAGGAGCAAGGCAGTCGTAATCACCTCCAACAAATCAAAGATAATGCGAGGCCACACGACTTGTTAAAAAAATAAAACAAAAGAAATGGCAAAAAATAAAAAGAAAGTGATGAAAAGAAAAATGACAAAAGAAGCATAGAAAAAAAATGATGATGAAATTACCAAGTAAGAACAAAGTCGTGTGACAATGAATCAGAAGAATAAAAGGTGAGCGACTGCCATGTCAAAAGAACCTCATTGATTCCTCAACCATTTCAAAATTCCTTGTGAGGGATGAACACTCGTATCAAGCTAAATTGAACATAGGACTGGAGAACATCACGAAGGGGGTGGGTACAAATGATTTTGAGCCTAAATATCCTTTGTTTCTTTAAACCGTGAACCCGGCCAAGTCACAACCCTTAAAAGTCCTAATTGAAGTAGGGTTTATCTTGAAAGCGCACCCCGAAGAGATAGCGTTTAACTGACTCCCAATGAAACGTGATACATATTTATGTTGGTATCGTATGTTTGCTTTATCTTCCATATGCAAAAATCGAGGTTGTGTCAACTAGTGATTCAGTCACAAAAGGTCGCAACCTCATTTCACAAAAAGAGTTTTACAACTTCAAGACTAACATAGGCTTTGCATTAGAATTATCATTCTTAGAATTAACATTCTTTTGCATACAAATATGTGCTTAACATCAAGGAAATTACCATGGTGAGAATCAGTGAATAACTTGACTATGTCAAAGTACGAGAGACTTGAGAACTCTGAGGAGTAAAAGCCAATCATTTCAAATGTTGACCATCCAGGGGCAGGTTCTCTAAAAAACTCCGTTGGGCATGAACAGTTAATGCTTCCTTTGATTACCCTGAGGGGAAGAGTTTGAAGACTCCGTTGAGCGTGATAAAGTTTGTTTCCATGTTTGTTTGACTTCAAAACAAAGAAAGCCTGAGGATTCTAGCAAGATGTACCTAATCAGGGGCAATTGAATCGAGGTTTGACCTCTCAAATTCAACATGTTTGGGGCAATCACGTCGATAAATCTCTTCAAGCTTCCATCAATCTGAGGTAATCACGTCGATAAATCTCTTCAAGCTTTGATCAATCTAGGGGCAATCATGTCGAGGAACATCTCTTGAGTTTGACCAATCTGGGGTAGTTACGTCGAGATTCGACAAATCTCTCCAAGGTTTCTTTAGTGTAAATTCCTTCATGGGTCTTGAAGCTTGGGGCAAGATCTTGAGTCATATTGTCTCTCCCCGACCATTGGAGTTTATTTCTCCTGGAAACTTGGTCTCTCCCCAAGCACGGAGTTTATTTCTCCCGAGAGTTCGTTCCATTCCTCAAGCATAGGAGTTTATTTCTCCTACGAGCTGTTCTACTTCCCTAATCAAGGCTCCTTACCTGAATTTCTCATCCCCAACATGGTGAATCGAGGGAATCTCCTCAAGCTGAAAATCCTCCAAGCAGTGGCACATAGTGAGAGATCAGAAGTCACTCTACAAGCCAACAACCAGAAGGGGCATCTTGCAAGTCAAAGTCCAATATCTATTGGCATCTGTACATGGTCCTTAACACTAAGGGGATTCTCCCTGGTGTTTACCTCACTAATGCCTTTATTTGGCACTCTGCATATAGCGTTCACTACATATAACATTGCATCGTCAAAAGCGTAGCATATCCGTTAATGCGGATCATTACGCCATAGAAAAATTCAAACATGCATACAAAGCATAAGCCAGATATTACAAATCAGCACTCAATCAAGACAATGATACTTCCCCACATAAAAAGTTGTCCTTACAAACTCCGATTGATATCTGCTAATACATTACAAATCTCCTCAAGCCACGGTGCCGATACCTGGTATCCTTAATCCCCAAAAGAAGTCTCATTTTCTCTCTCCAATGTGGATCAGATACAATGTCTTTCTTCGTCAGAATCGTTGTCTCCGAGGTTATTTCCCGTGTGCTGCGTGCAGATTAGAGCGTGAATGAGGGTGGGCATTCAACCCATCTCATTTTTCAACCGTTTGAATAACCATACTTGGTGTGTGGCAATTCAAACGATTGCCGCTCTTGAAGAGTTACACCCCGCCTTTTGGCCTGAGGGATTAATGTAATTCTTATGCTTCGTAAGCATCGATATTCCCGTAATCCCCAGTGGTTATTATCGCCTTCTTGTCGAGTCTAGTCGTCTCTAGTCTTGTGATGGTTATTTCCCGTGTGTTGCGTGCAAATTAGAGTGCGAATGAGGGTGGGCATTCAACCCATCTCATTTTTCAATCGTTTGAATAACCATACTTGGTGTGTGGTAATTCGAACGATCGCCACTCTTGAAGAGTTACACCCCGCCTTTGGCCTGAGGGATTAATGTAATTCTTATGCTTCGCAAGCATCAACATCTTCGTGATTATGTCTTTTGATCAAGTCTAGTCGTCACTAGTCTTCGTGGTCCCTTCCCCTCGTACGGGAAAACTTTTAGATCCAACCCCCGTGTTGTGTATCCTTTGCCTTCCGTTCTGGCAAACCATTTCAAAACTAATCCCCAATCCCCAACCTCAGTGTTGATATTAATTCTTTCTTCCCTTGACCTCAGTGTCGATACCTTTCTTTTCCAACCTCAGTGTTGATGTCCTCGACCTCAGTGTCGACGCCTTTCCTTTCACAACCTCAGTGTTGATGTCCCCCAACCTCAGTGTTGATATGCTCCAACCTCAGCGTTGATGTCCTCCAACCCCAGTGTTGATGTTTATCCTTTCTTTCAATTCTTGTGGATCGTAGGTCCGTTGACCTTATCCTCATCTTTTTCATTTCTTGTGGATTGTAGGTGTGTTGACCTTATCCCCATCTTTTTCATTTCTTGTGGATCGTAGGTCCGTTGACCTTATCCTCACCCTTTTCAATTCTTGTGGATCGTAGGTCCGTTGACCTTATCCTCATCCTTTTCATTTCTTGCGGATCGTAGGTCTGTTGACCTTATACCCATCTTTTTCAATTCTTGTGGATCGTAGGTCCGTTGACCTTATCCTCATCTTTTTCATTTCTTGTGGATCGTAGGTCTATTGACCTTATCCCCATCTTTTTCATTCTTGTGGATCGTAGGTCCGTTGACCTTATCCTCATCTTTTTCATTTCTTGTGGATCGTAGGTCCGTTGAACTTATTTTCATCTTTTTCAGTTCTTGTGGGTCGTAGGTCCGTTGACCTTACCCTAGTTTCGAGTCACGGATCGTAGGTCCTACCTTTCCATCAAACCCGTATTTTCCAACCACAGTTTCATACAACAATCATTTCCATTGAGAACCTTGTATTGGCACCTAGGCTACGTTACAAGCTATCACCGTTCATCCAATTAGTTACCATAAACTTTCCCATCAGAAAAAACAAAAATTTCTCTTTCCCCAGCAGATATCAAAACAAAAATAAGGATAACACTTACACCATCTTCTCTTCAGGACAAATTTCTGGTCTTGGTATTTAATCTTCTTCCACCTCGAATGTTCGAAAGGCTAACGCCAATATCACCTTCAGGTTTAAGATGATTAAATAGGGGCAGCTGTCATACCCCAAATTTGTCCTACCCCTTTCTAACTGGCTTAGACTTTTCATTTCATGTACATACTCTATATTAGGGCATTAACATAACTCATGCATCATTAATCAATAAAACTTTGCATGGGATCAAGGATCTTGGAAGCTAGGGTTTTGATATGATCGTTCATAGTGGACTTCTTTCTCCTGCAACTACAAGGTTTCCTCTATGAAGATTCACCGAGAGCAAGAGGACTATGGTTTTTTATACATGGTGTCTAAATTTTGTTACTCCACCAAGGTTCAATGGATTCCATGCTAAGGTTTTCTACTGTGCTTCAAGTCTTACCTTCATCCAAAGGACTCCTCAAGACATTTTTTTTGTGATCATTAAGTCAAAGGCTATGGTTTGAATTGCTAAAAGTGTGAGCATGATTAAAAGTTTCCTTTTGTTCAAGGCGTGGTTATCCCTTCAATTTTATTGTTGCTTGTCATACAGGTTAATATAGATTGAAGAATTAGGGGTAGGACTTCATTGGTCGGTATATGGGTTTGAGATCAGGTGATTCCATTAGTTCGAGGTTTGTCAAGAGGATCAAAATTGCTTGAGCACACAAAGTTGAATAGTTTAGATGACTTTCTGGGTATTCAAATAATAACATCAAGGCATTGTTCAAAGTTACAAAAATTCCAAATATTCTCCACAAATTCCAAGTCCATTGGTCCCACTTCAAACAATTATCACATTTCGGGGTTCATTTTCATAGTCCAAGAAACCATGTCATCATAAAAGAGGAGCATTTCACTACAATTCTAAGTCATAAAGAGATTATACATTCACAAACGTCCATTCAAAAAACCATTACACCATTAAATTTCCATACAAAACATTGATACATTCCGAATACAAACATATCCCTACAGTGTCCACAAAATAAACTCATCACAAAACTATACAAAGGGGATAGCCTTCATGCCATAATAACAAGGCCCAAGTCTTGCACCATGGACCGCCAAAAACCATCTTCACTAAATCGTAGCCTCACTGTCAAAAGCCAATAGAACATCACCCCTGTTGTATCCTCACCTGCATACGACAACCTATCAATTCAGCCAGTATACATTCAAAGAAAACCATGAAAATCCTATACTTGCAGCCACTTCACTTGCCAACCGAAACCGCACCGCCAAGGACATTCCAAACACACATGCCTGCTGCCAAAACCGAACTGCATAAAGAAGCCATGATCAGCGGCGAAACGGAACGACTTCAGCTGCACAAAAGAAGAAAACAGTTTAGAAATGATCTCACAGAAACCTGCAACAAAATTGGATTCAGAACAGTGTCAAATTCTCATCCGATGCACATTTGAATTCAGTTCAAGAACAGTTCAGCAAGTCTAGTATGTTCAAATCAGAATCAAAACAGGTTCCAAGTCAATACACTGGCAGTTCATTCATGATCAAATCTATACATTTAAAACCATATTGAATCCCTACAAGTTCACACTAACAGCCATTTCCTAACGGTTCAAATTCAAGACCAAGGTCCCTGCAGCATTCAAAATAAAACAGAGTCCAAATTTACATAAGTTCTAATAACTAACTACTTTACATTTTCACCTTTAGTTCAATAATCCCATCAGTTCAGAATACAACCAATACCTACCTCAGTCCCACTCACCTCACTTTAAGTTTCAGCCAACTATCATAACTAACAGTGACCAATCCCCTGCATAAAACCTTTAACAGAATCTCTCAACTCTCATAACATAAATCAAACAACCTCTAACTGCCATATAACTAACTCCAACAGAATCAGTTACTAACACATAACCACCTAACTGACTTCAACCAGCTTAATCCTCACCTTCCATTCTCTAACCGAATTCACTGAATCCTATGGCTGAGATTTCACCTCTCATCTAACTGATATCCTCTCCTTCAACCCCTATATAATCCAATCATCACCTTCAGATTCTCTCTCTCTCTCTCTCGATCCATTCACCATTTCTAAACTTCCACACGCACCATAATCATCTTCTTCACCATCTTCTTCCACCTTCTTCACCACCTTCAATCTTCAATCTTCGTCACCATTCTCACTCAGAAATCCTCTCCCTGCATCTTCATCTTCATCGCAACAACATCACCAATAGAAAACAGAAAATAGGGAGAGATAAAAAATATATCAGCAAAGGGAGAGAATCAGAACAGAAAAGGAGGAGAAAGGAAATCGTAACAGAAAAAACTCACCTTCATCTTTCTCTCTTCTTCATCACCTTCCATCAATCTCCGCATAGTCACGCAAATAACCGCATCCTCGCATAGCCTCTGAACCGAGATTCCACATTTTTGATCTTCATCACTCCACAACACATCTTCATCTGCAAACAACAACCGCATGCGGAAGAAAGAAGAAGAAGTTTTGTTCAGAATTTTAAGCAGAAGGTGAAACATGTAGGTTCATGACGAGAGAAGATCGGAGAGAGAGCGATCGAGAGCGAACAAAGAGGTTGAGAGTTGAATCGCGATGAGTGTGAGACTGAATCGGAGGGAGAGACCGAGTGAAACGAAAGTAAGAGGGAGCCGGAGAAGTTGATCGGTGACGGTGGAGCGAGGAAGATCTCCGGCCGCCGTTTACGCGTTGTGAGAGAAGGAGAAAGCTTCATCAGATAAGTTCAATGGTCACAATATACTGAACTCTAATTTCCTCTTTTTCTTGTTTTTGTTAACATTAGAATTAGTTAGAGTTAATTAGATTAATTGGTGCTAATTGGTGTTAATTAGATTTTAATAGAAATTAAGTGAAGTTAATTGGAACTAACCTGAACAAAAAACTGGACTCTTTCCCTTGGGCCACGAATTGCTCATCTCACCCCCTATAGGCCCATGGCACCACTCTCTTTTGGTGCTAATAATAAAATCTGGATCAACAAAATGCACTGGGCCACGAATTGCTAATGCACACCCCCCTACGGCCCGTTCCATCATTTTTGGCACATGTTAGTATAATCTGAAACAAAAACAATCCCTTGGGCCTCTCCCTGTTAGGCCCAGCGTCCATAACCACTGACTGCACCACCATTACTGAGTTCACACCCCCCTGAGCCCATTTCCTTCATTTTAGATTTAGTTTTGACATAGTTTTGATCTTATTTTTTCTTAGTGGTAAAAGCAATAAAATCGATGAAACTTGTTAGATTTTTAGGCCACTTTTTGAATTAATTTTAGCCTTAGAATTTTCACATAAAAGCCCATAAAAATAGTAGTATTGTTTAGGTTAATTTTTGCATTTAATTTTGATTTGTTTCTTATATGCTTTTGTACCAAATTTTGTATGTTTATGTTTACATCGATTTTGGCCTATATTTTAGGCCTACCTTGTTAATACCATTAATATGTTAACTTTAGATTTAGACTTGTAAATAACAATTAGGCTAATACTTGGGCTAGTTCCCACTTTTTCATTCTTTTCCTTTTACAACTTAAAATATCTAACAAGTATTCAAATAAAATCCCTTTAAAAAAATACAAAGAAAATACTTAAAACACTAATAATCAAAGTGAAAATTCTTAAAAAGGGAATGGAAGCTTGAACATCCCTTGCTTAAGGGAATGTTCGAGTGCTTGGATCTCCCTTGCTTAAGGGTGCCATTCAGGCGTAAGTTCCCAACTTCTAAAAAACACCAACCAAAGAGTAATTCGAGTTTCCCTTGCTTAAGGGATTTCCTCGAAACGCTCAAAATCATTCTCTCACCTCCTTTCTTAAGGGCATTGTTATCTCCGCTCCATTGCATCCTAGGCTGTCCCCTTATGCAAGAGCGCGAGCGTTAACTCTGCCCAACTAAAAAACACAAAAACAAACAGAAAATCTTGAGCCGAACTACGACGCTCTGATTCCTGAAAAGGATACGTAGGCATCAAGTCGCGGGGCTTGAACGAGCACACTTGTAAATAATTCCTTCTTTTCCCCGTATTTCTTTTGCATGCATTCACATATAGGTAGACATAGTACACACCCTTTAGATAGAAACAAACATAGGTGGATACCATCGAGTACGATGGGCGTGAGGGGTGCCAATACCTTCCCCCTTGCGTAACCGACTCCCGTACCTTGATTCTCTGGTCGCAAGACCTTGTTCTTATTCGAGTTATGTTTCCTGGTATTCCTTTCCCGCGATGGGATAAATATATTGGTGGCGACTCTGTTCATTTTTCGCGAGCGTGCGACAAGATGCCATCAAATGTTTGAAGAATTGTTTGTCTAAAGCAGATGCTTTTTAGACTAGATCATATGCATTGATTGTATCTGAAGGAGAGATTCATTGAAATGAAGTAATGTCTTACAGAATACTACCTGAAGAGGTTCTTGAATAGGGTAGATCCCTGGCTGAGGCAAAGGAGTTTAGTCTTTAACCAATGCTCGGGAAGAACTGACTTGTAGAAGATTAACTAAGAGGCTCCTTGAAAGGGCAAGAGATGTCTTAGAAGAGATTGGATAACTATTTAAGGTAAGATTATCTTTGAGAGGTTGAGATATGTCTTTGAACAAAAGTAACCTAAAAAGGGTAAGGAATATCCTAGAGAAGACCACCTAGAGAGGCTCCTAGAGAGGATGTGAAATGTCTTAAACAAGGCTACCTGGAAAGGCTCCTAGAAAGGATGTGATATGTCTTAAACAAGACTACCTAGAAAGGCTCCTAGAAAGGACAATAAATGTCTTAAACAAGACTACCTAGAAAGGCTCCTAGAAAGGATATGATATGTCTTAAACAAGACTACCTAGAAAGGCTCCTAGAAAGGATATGAAACGTCTTAAACAAGACTACCTAGAAAGGCTCCTAGAAAGGATAATAAACATCTTAGAGAAGACTACCTAGAAAGGTTCCTAGAAAGGGTGATAAATATCTTAGAGAAGACTACCTAAAAAGGTTCCTAGAAAGGATATGAAATATCTTAGAAAAGATTACCTAGAAAGGTTCCTAGAAAGGATGAGAAGTTCTTTGATTGTTTCTGAATTATCTTTGAAGAAAGACCCATAATGAAGTATCAGAATTGTATTTGTCTTGAATGTTGAGATTGAATTGTTGATACGATTGTATTTGCACCGCACTTGGATGATAATATTCTTTTGATTATGAAATGACCTGAAAAGGAAAGATTAATTTTATGCAACGTCATGATGCATGTATTGAAATTCTCGAAATAAACGAGAGTATTGTATGTTATGCATGTATTTATGAATGATGCAGGGATGGAATATATAGCCGGAGCATATTGATAACTCTTGTATAGCAACTGCTGATTGAGAAAATAAATCCATGTATGCCATATAATGACAAGAGAATTCCTGTCTTTCGTTCGATGATATCCATCTGGGGATTTTTTATCTTCGCTTGGGGATGAGAGTGACTTGAGTGATCTGATCCCGATGTATCCTGTGGACAAGAGAGGTGAGTATACTATCCGACCAGATTTCTGAGCGGCAACTTTAATGGAAATAGCGAGTTTGAATAAATCATGCTAGAGAAGAAGATTTTGTCGGAAAACCGACAATGTCGGAGGTATAAAATCCGTTGGGGAACCAAGTCTCTGTTAGGAAGAGATTGCTTGAAGATAACTTCTTAAGGAATGCTATGTGGGGATATATTATGAAAACTGCTCTGTGGGGAAGGTTCCTAGAGATTTTCAATTTTTCATCGCCCCTTGTCTTTGAGTACTTGCTGTTTGGAAAACATTTTTAACCATATATGGTCTTTCGCTTGCGGGAATATACCTGCCCCTGGATTCGGTAACCTGGTATGCTTGATGTTTTAGATTACTGGAATTCGAACTTCGAAGGAGAGACAGATACTGACACCATCTGATGCCAGTAGCTAAATAGCATTTGTTTGAGATTTGTGACTGATGTGACATGCCCCCAGTGATGGACTAACTTCTCTGGTTGTTCAGTGCCTCTGAGAGATTATATGAATTGTTACCAGATTTCCCCCAGTAGGTGGGATTATAATATGTCATGCCCCTTGTCTAAACAAGCTTTTAGCTGACTGAGTCATGTATACGAGGCGTCTCTACAAATATATCTGTCGGGAGGACTTTTAGTCATTAGTCATGCCCCATGCAGATTCTTCCTGATGCCAATCATTTGAACTTATGTAGACAAACTCATTCATAATGACACTCATATGAATGCAATGCATACGTCCTTCTTGAAATTTAAGAACATTTTTTAGTAAAACAAAATATGTAAGAAAGCGATATTTGTAAAAACATGATATCGACTCAGGATTTATGGTAAACCTTAAGGAGTCAGGACACCTTTGGTAACAGTATGCTTTCGAACTAACCATGCTTCAGTTAGGACTTTCAAGGGTTGTAACGTGGCTTGGTTCACAGTTTTAAGGAACAAAGGATAAAGGCTCAAAGTTTATTTGCACCCATCCCAATCTTTGTGATGTTCTTCGATCATATGCTCAGTTAGCTTTGCGTTTAAGTCTTAGCGTAGCTTGAAGTCGTAACATTGACATTTGTTGATGGTTGAAGCACCAGAAGTTGATTCGGACAGGCAGTCGTCCTTCTTTTTGTAATTCTTTTTTCTTTTGTCGAGGATTTGTAATGACCTCCTTTTGACTTTATTGCCCCTAACTTTTGCCTGAACTGTTTATTTTGAGATCACAGTTAGCGAGATATTTCGATTTTTCGCTAAGTCTCCTTCATAGGTTTTGACTTAACAGCTTTTCTTTTTGGTGGATATTGACTGCATGACTTACTGGTTGCGGGAACCCATCATTATTTGTATAAACAACAGCTAGTACAATTGAGTTAACTGAGTAACTACCCTGCCCCAGGTTATGATTAAGGGTTTAATTTGTATGAGAAAGAAACTTCTACTCCTTAGGCTCAAAGGGGTTGACGAGGGATTAACATCCTTATATCTCCACTATTTAGGAATTGAAACAATGCCTGTACATCATCAGCATAGTCTGTTCGAAAGCATACTGTATGAGGTTGTGGTATCGTTTTCGTCATTCTCCCTCAAAAGGCTTACGGCTTTAGCGAGAGTTAAATATCATAAAGAAAACCAAGTAAAACAAAGTTTAATATAGCCATAGAAGGAGAAATAAGTCAAGACAAACGTATGCGATGCATTAATGATTATGATAAAATAAATAGGTCTGACATAAGACGAATGTTTAAACAAACAGGAAAGAAATTGCGAATGCGAGTAAACTAATGATCTAAATAGCCATCCTTTAGACTTTGTGTGGCTCCTCTGGTTGGCCAAATTCGAAGATCCCTTCTTCAATCAAGTCTTGAATTTTATGTTTCAATGGCCCACAATCTTCTGTATCGTGACCAGGACTATTTGAATGGTAAGCACATCTTGCATGATGCTTGTACCTAGGGACGAGATTAGCAGGAGCTGAGTATGGAGGCAGTAGAGTTATCAGATTCCGATCGAGCAAGTGTTGCAAAGCTTGAGCCAATGGCATGTGTAGTGGGGTAAATGACCTTTTGGGTTTGGATTTCCAAGTATGTTGGCCACCTTGTTGCTTACGTTGATCTTTGTGTTGTTGTTGTGTTGGAGCATGACTAGAGACCAGGACTGCCCCAACAGTGTTGGATTCATTCTTCCCATTGTATGGCTTTTTTTTACAGTACCAGAAGAAGTAACCGCCTGAATTTTTCCGCTTCGGATACCACTTTCAACACGTTCTCCAGTCAGTATGAGGTCGGTGAAACCAGACAAAGAGCTACCAAGTAAATGGCTATAGAAAGGACCAGTCAGTGTATTCATGAACATGTCAACTAACTCTCGGCCAGCCATGGGAGGTTGGACTCTGCCAGCCAAGTCTCTCCATTTCTGAGCATATTCTTTGAAGCTTTCATTAGGTCCCATGGACATGCTTTGTAGTTGCACGCAGGTTGGCACGAGATCAACATTGTATTGGTATTGCTTGTAGAAAGCACCGGCCAAGTCTTCCCATGTATGAATGTTGGCACCATCCAGTTGATAGTACCATTCGAGTTGGGTTCTAGATAAGCTCTCTTGGAAAAAGTGGATCCATAGCATCTTGTCAGCGGTATGAGGCTGAATCTTCCTCACATAGGATTTCAGGTGCAGTTTAGGACAGGAGACTCCATCATACTTAGCAAAGGTCGGAGTCTTGAATTTCGGAGGAATGACAACCCCTGAGATGAGTCCCAGCTCTTCAAAATCCAACCCAGGTACCTTCTGAATTTCCATGGCTTTCATACGTTCTTCCAGCAACTTGTATTTATCATCAGGATGTTCATCCTTATGGTAGTAGTCCTCTTCTTCCTCAGAGGGCTTGGCAGAACCGTGGTTACTTTTTGCATCAGTTTTGACACTAGCACCATCGTCTTGTTCATTGTCGTCCTCTTTAGAAACCTTGACTTCTCCAGCCCTCTTGAGTGGACCTCAGAATCTTCTTCCCATGTTAAGGACACCCACAGATCTTCTAGGCCTTTTCTCTTTCTTGGTTAGGAGTGCTTTCAGTTCATCTTTCCCCTTGGACAAGTTCAGGATCAGATCTTGAAACTGGGCATTCTGAGCTTGAAGTTCTTTGACTGATTGCTCGAGATTCATGATGCTGAAATAAACAGCGAGGAGGTGAGAAACCTGTGGTGGAAACCCGTGATGCGATGTTATGAATGCAGATGCAATACTTTCAAGGATCTTTAGGAAATTTAGTTAGCAACGTCGGGGAATGATTTGGTTGCATCTTTATTTGAAGAACCATGACTTTGTCTTTGAACTTCCTTCTTTGGGAATCAAGCTCCCCATATCGAGTGGGTCATAGCCTCTGATTTGGGATACTTCTGAATTTGAAGGTATATGGCTAGAGGAGAATAAATCCTCTTGCCCCTTGATAGGTACTGAGTCTCTGAATTGGAAGGTATGTGGCTAGAGGAAAATAAATCCTCTTTCCCCTTCCTTGAAAGGGTTAGTTAAATCATGTTATGCTTATGATGTCATGATGTCATGAATGTTATGCGAATGCAGTTGATTAGGCACAGCGTGAGATAGTAAGGGCAAACAAGTCCTTTAACAAAACCTGCAAGGAAACAAAGGTTAGTAGCAAACACAAACAAGTCACACAAGTGCCCTTAGGTTTAGAGGCTTGCATGAAGTTCGTAGGTAAGTACCCTCCCCACTGAAGTTTAGTTGGTTCAACCTGTCCTATATAAAGATCGGGTTCTAGGGAGCTCATATCATTGACCTTTCTCGAAGGCGCTTATCTCAGTTTGGCAATCGAATCACCAACCGAGAAGGTCCTGAAAGTCCAGTCCATATGAGTGTAGCTTCGAGTATCAACCAACTTCAGTCGGAACCAAAGCCAGCCATCTCGCCACTTTCTAATAGGCCAAAGTCAAGTTCAACTAGGGTTCTAGGGGCAAATTAGTGCTTAATGACGCCACGCAGCAGCCAAGTGTTTCCTCAAGTCGGATCCCAAGGAACACCAGGACAAACCAATGTGTCACACTAACGATGGCCACCATATCAACCACATCAGTATACGCTGTGCAGTCTCCTTGGTCTCATGCCATTTACCTAAGGTTCTCAGATCCAGGTTAGGATCTTTCACACAAGTAAATACCCAAAACAGCCTTTGAAATATAAAGCAGACAAATCAAACAATTAAAGTGATCCTAAACTTTAAGGTAACCCCTCTTTTAATTCGAAAGAATCCCCAGCAGAGTCGCCAGCTCTATAATACGGTGAAGTGACTTTATTGAAATGTCGCGGTAAGCAAGAGTCGCCACCGGCTTTTATTTTATCCAAATTATCAGAAAGGCTAAAATAACAGGAAAAGACCTTTTTGAAAGAGATTGAGTTCGGGGGGTGGATTATACAAAGCGAAGGTGTAAAGCACCCTTTGCATCCATGGTTTTCCATCGGCTCTTAATTGCTTAGCTCACTTTTGAGTTGTTTGAAATGTTTGAAGTGCGTTTAGAAAAGATTTTGAAGAAGAACTTTAGCTTGTAAATAAGCGTAGTCTTTTTGAAAAGTTTCTTTGAAAAGAAGTGGGAAAAGATTTTGAATTTGAATTTGAAAAAGAGCAAGCAATTAATAGCAACTACCCTAAGTTTAGAAATTTGTTCTTTTAGCTTTTCAGGCGAAAGGGTCTATCCATACCATAAGAGGGCGGGAAGTCTTTCAATTGGATATTGAAGGGCCATCGAAGAAGTATCGTTCACCATAAGACTGTCCCTGCCATAAAGAGGGCAGGTAGTCTAAGGGAAGGATATAAAAGTCATTAATCTTTTTAGGCATCATGCGAGGATACCTTAGCAATTGGGACAATCATCTTTTACCGAGGCAATTTCGACGGAGTTTCAATAGCTTTAAAGGCAACATTGCTTTAGGTATCCTCGGAATCAAGGAACTTTGACTATTTAGTATACTTAGAGGCAACAGAATTATAAGGCAACAGGCAACAAAGGCAACAAGAGGGATTACCCTAAAGGTGTGTGGGTGCAACAATCACGTGGTTAACTTCGATGATATTTATCTTGTAAGTTAGTGATCTATATTCAGTTAATAGTCTTGCACTCCCTATTTTACTAACCACAACGAAAAAAATAAAGCAGTTTAATAGTCCTACACTATTACAATAAACACCTGCGGGGACGGGGATTACAATAAAAACCTGTAGGGGAATGCGGAAATTAAAAGGCGGAAAAATAAGAGGGATAAAAAATTAGTTTTAAACATCTTTGAACCTTGATCTTCCTCGAACCCTTGATTGACTCTGAACATCTGAGAATTAAACGGAAAATAATAGGGGTGAGTGCAGGAGGGATTCTATGACTATTCGAGACAAACCCTATTTTGGGCAAAAAGAAATAAGAAAAGAATAAAGAACTTAGATTTTGATCCGATATGGCACGTGGCTGAAGGATCTTTGGTGAACCCTGAAAAATGAAGAAGAGAAAAGGTAGAAAACTTTTTGTGGCAAATAAAAGGCATTGATAAAAGAGGTTCTGAAAAAGGCTAAGGTTTTGAAAACCTTCAGGGTAAACCCTGATTTTTAGGGAATGAGGGTTTTATGAGAAAACTTGACACATTAATTAATGGACAATACCTACCTAAAAATACCTAAGGCTACAAGGGTTTCTAAATTAATCGGGGCTAAAAACTTAATTAATTAAATATAATAATTAAAACCTAAATTAATTACTATGTTAATTAAATCAAATATCCTAATTATTCTAAATAAAATTATAATCCTAATTAAATTATTTAATCAAATTATTAACCTAATTAAATTAAAAAAACATTTTAGTAAAAAAAAAAAGGGTTTTTTAAAAGAGTAAGTTTTGGAAAGAAAAGAAAAAGGTCTTAAAAGACAAAAAGAAAGACAATTAAAATTAAGCAAAATAATAAGGAAAATAAGGAATAAACCGGGCTGGATTCAGTGTAGAGGAGCCATGATGGACCATGATATGCCTGTAGGCTCTGGCGCGTTGGATCTTGTTTAGCCTTGATCTAAAGGCTGGTAGCGTGAGGGCATATGGTACGTGTGAGTAGGCAAGCTGCGCTGGATCTGCAATGGATCAAGAAGAAAATAATGTTAACAAAATATTATGGCGGAGGCAGGGATCGATCCTGCGTTCTCTCGCCTGAAGACCTTTGGACACGTCTCTCATCCACTACGCCATTTTTCGTTCGCAGCCAATATAACACACGAATAATAATATATATGAAAATTAATTGTTCACAAATTCAAAAACCAAACGCGCGCCCGAAGAGTCTCATCTTCTCCATTCAGACTCTGTGTACGACTACGACCTTGCTACCATCTTGCTGCGATTTTCCTCCATAGCCAAACCTGCAAATTTCTAATTCACAATGCAAACATGATAAATCATAAACAAAGACTCAAATCAACTATAAATTGCGCTACGAATCCAATGAGCCCAACGATCTCGCTTGAATTTGCTCCTATACAAAACCCCCCATTCGAGAGCTATATAACCCTAACAATGGCAGATTGGGATACATACACTTAAACTTTAATCGATTTATGCAAGGAGCTTCGAAATCTCATTATGAACATATGTATGCTATCAAATCATATTAATTATGCATGAATCAAAGGGATGGATGCAGAGAAAGATACAACAAACTGTGGGCTCTTAAGACGTGATTTTGGACGTTATGATGGATGATAATGATCGCAAATGCTTTAGAGAACCACGAGCTGACTTGTTTGATCTTTAGAGACCATTAAAAATGGCTGCAACCCCGAAACTGATCCTGCCCTGTTTCAAATTTTTTTTAGACGTTCTGCTCTTTCTCGAGGATGCAAAACCTTGTCAAAATCCCTCATTCGAGGTCTGGAATACTTGTCTATTTATAATAGAACAACTTAGGTCAGGAAAACTTGAGTGAATCCTTGTGATTGAATCATTGGAGATTTGATTTTGAAGAGATTTAAAACTTGCTATTTTTGAGCTCAATCATGTATCAATCAAGCTTCAATTATTTTCTAGAGCCTCAAGCTTGATCTTTGATTGATTATTGATCAGAAAAGCAAATTTACGTGCATCATAATTCCTGTTTGATATTTTATTTTATTTGATTTGTTTTGATTTATTTTGATTTAAATTAAATAAAAATAAAAAAATAAAAAAAATAAAAAAACCAAAATCACGATTATGCACAAATAGGCTTGGAGATCTCTTGCTATGTCATATTCATGTTTACACCCCACTAATTGGGCCTATTTACTCAAACATTCAAAATTGCTCCATTTAACCTTTTACATTTTCTCCATAATAGCCTAACTTGCAACAACCATAGCTCCCTCAATTTTGACTCAAAGAATGTATTCTCGGACTTCTTAGAAAGCTTAGGATTCCTTCTAAAAGATCCTTTTGGTCTCGTCTCCATTGAGTTTACCATTCTCATGTATGCTTCATTTGAAAAAGGTGACTTTTGGTTGACTTTTGAAAAGGACTTCTAATGTTTTGATCTATATCTCTCAAATGAAGCATTTTTGGACTTGGCTTGTGAGAGACAAATTTGTATGGTCAAAGTTCAGTTGAGGTTATGGTTGGTCAAAGTTCAGTTGACTTTCTCCTATGAAAACCCTAATTTGGAAACTTCAGGTTTTGTTGATTTCTGATCTTTTCTTGATGAATCATGATCAATTCTTGATCAAATGATGAATGATACTTCAAAATGAGGATGTTGACCAAAAATCAGAAGTTTTGACTGTGGTTTGACCATAGTTTGACTTTTAGGTCAACCAGTCAATTATTGATCGTTTGAGCAGTTGACTGAGCAATCCTATGAATCAGAGCTTGAAATTTGGCATGAGGATCCTTTGAGGCATATGAGAGACCATGAAGTCCACTTGAGGTATCAGGAGTTGATTTTACTTTGAGAAATACAAAACCCTAGTTTAGAGGCTGTTGTTTAGGAGAGACTGCCTGCTTCCTTCTTGTGCATTTGAAAGTCAGATGGACTAAAATATGAATAAATATGATGGGCAAATTTTTGGATATGACAAAGTTGCAGTGTAAATATACGACATGAATAATCCATGCGTTTCAATGTTAGCACTACTATTTAAAATTGTTATTTATGGTAGAAATTGATATCACATGTCTCCTTTTGTATTTTTCCACCAATATAATAGATAAGTTAACACTACTATTTAAAATTGTTATCTATGCATTTTTTTCATTAGGATAAAATGTGATATCATCATGTGAGTGTCTAAGATGTCAATGAGGTGATTGTGTCTACTAAATTGGGTTTAAGAAAAAGGATAAGTTTGTTGTATCTAACTCAAATTGTTAAAACTATATTATTATTTTTAAATTAGGTAAATACAGGAAAAATACACACAAACAATTGAGTTATTGATCAAAACAAGTTAAAAATATAATTTTTTTATAAACGGCATCAAAACAAAAATAATTTCTATAAAGGGGAAAATGTATTTTTGGTACCTAGATATTACCATATAGATCATTGTGAGTGCATTTGCCCATTAGATGTTTTGAATGATGTCAAAACTAGGAAAACTTTAGCATTTATGTACATTGAACAATATCTTTGAGTCATCATGTGTACCTTAGCATTAGAAAACTTATAATGCACCTAAATCATGTTTGGAAAAGGTATCATGCATCAAAAACGAATTACATAACATTAAAAATCAGTTGTAAGCTTCAAAAATAACTTTTTATTCAAAACTCGGGTGTATGTGCACATGTATTGTAATATTAAAGGTTGTAGCTTTTGTTTGAATGTGTCGACACATACAACATTTTAGATCGACACATACTAAAGAAATTACTTCTATGTGTCGACACATACAATTTTCAGGTCGACACATGTGTTGTAGTTTTAAAGCATGCAGCTGCTGTTTGAATGTGTTGACAAATGATTTGATACAGGTTGACGCATATGTTAATATAGGTCAATACATGACTTACATGTGTCGACACATGCTATTGTTTTTTCAACAAATTTGCATCTTTTTCACATTTTTAGGTTTTCTTTTTTCCTCCTACTTGCACCACTAAATACATCATACATGCATCTTTTTCAAGTTGATGAAACTATAAACACATACTAAGATTGCCCATCATCTTCAACCCTGCATCTATGCATATACACAAACAAATTATACATAATCATTTCTTGTTTGGGTGCCATCTATACTTGGTTGATAGCGTTCAATTTACGTTGGTTGTAACCTAAGGTTGTGTTGAGAATCATAGGGGGTTTCATCAAAAAAAAGTGTGAGGATTTTTACTCCAAGGTCAAGGTGTTTATTTAGGGGTTTTCAGCAAGAGTTACGCAATTGAATTCAATCGAGTGAAAGGCTTTGAAAAACAGGAGGTTCTTGGAAATGACTAGCGTGAGACGGTGAATCAGTTGGTAATCTTGGGTGACAACAACTTGCAATTTGGATTTTACCGAGTGAAGGCTTTGAAGAACGATGGTTTCTTGCAAAGGAGTAGCGCGAGATAGTGAATAAATTGGTTTTTGTTGGGTGACTTGATCAAACTTAGGTCAAGGGAAGAAAAGTACAAGGATCAACATGAAACATAGGGTTTGTAGGATTGGATTGCTTCACATCTCTCGTAAATAATTTTTTGCATAGTAAGATTGATATCTCAATTTCAAATTGGAATTGGGGGAAGATGTAGTTGTAGCGAGGACGATCACTGAAATGCCTAAACAACCTATTGTGTCCTCTCTCTCTATCTCTTTATCTCTTGCAATTTAAATTCCATTATCAAATTGTTAAGCATATTGATTGAACGATTGATTCGTAACGATTTTTCATTAATTGTTTTTTATTGTCTTATAATTAATTAGATTGTAAGAGGATTTTTCATATCAACAAACTTAAAGGAAAATCTGAAAAATCGATCGCACGCCAAGTGTTCGATAATTTGACACTTGGAATTTTTGTGTTAAATTTCATTAGGAAGTGGTTGCTTAGTGATCACATTAAAACTATTAATTGAAAATTTAATTTGTTAACTGATTGTATTATTGTTATCCTATACCAAGGTTTGAACGCATATTTGAGGTTCCAATAACCGATTCAGTTTAGACGACTTTCGATCTAAACATGATACTTCCGTTCATCATAGTTTAAACATTTTCAAAACCTTTAAAATTTGAATTTTTAAAGTTGGGGATATATTCACGCCCCTCTAGATAAGTTGCCGTCGTCTAACAATCATGTCTATTAAATTTAATATTAATCAGAAATCATTTGATATGTTAAAAAGATGGATCAAACTTAACCGTTTTGTTGAAATTTTGTAAGACGTTAGTTTTTATGCATCTCGTTGACATGTCAAATGATTTTTTTATTTATTTTAAATTTTAGAGACATGATCTATATGATAATAACTTTCAATCCAACAATGAATTTTGGTATATGGATATGCGGTAAATAATTGTCGAAGGTGTCATGTTACTAAGTTTGAAATTTAGTAATGTGACACCTCTGATAACTCTTTACTACATATCCATATAATAAATTCCACTATTGGATTGAAAGATATTATGATATATATATATATATATATATATATATATATATATATATATATATATATATATATATATATATATATATATATATATATATCATGTCTATAAAATTTAACATCAATCAAAAATCATTTGAGATGTCAACGAGATGCATAAAAACTAACGTCTTACAAAACTTCGACAAAACCGTTAATTTTGATCATTCTTTTTAACATATCAAATGATTTCCAATTGATGTTCAATTTTATGTACATGATCTATATGATGTTATCTTTCAATCCAATGGTGGATTTTGTTATACAGATATGCGTTAAAAAGTTATCGGAGGTGTCATGTAACTAAGTTTGACACTTTTGTGTCATTGGATCTTGACCATATATGTGTGTATGTGTGTGTGTATAGATTAATTCTTTAAAGAAATCAACAAATAGTATGAGTATATTTTATCGTATTATTTGTATGGTATTTTTTTTAATTTACGTATTTAAAAAAACAAAATATTATATATTTATAAATACTATTATTTTTACTTGAAATGAAATTTCAATATATTTATTTTTGTTTTCATTTTTTATTTTTTGAAATTGATAAATATAAGAATAAAAGACAAAAATTAATTTACGTGTGACGCTTGCAAAATATGTCTTAGAAGCACTGTCTACTTATACCATGATGAGTAACATGGTTCCTAAAGATTGTTTGAATAAGACTCAAAGGATTCAGAGGGAATTCATTTGGCATCATCACAATGACACTAAGAAAATGCATATTATTAGGCGGAATATCATCTGTAAGCCAAAAGCTCTTGGAGGTTTGGGCATTCAAAATCTTAGTATTATGAATGAGGCCTGCATGAGCAAAATGGGATGGAAGATTCGAAGTGGAGATAATGAGTATTGGTGCGAAATTATGAGAAAAAGTATGATAGGCTTCAGGTGAAAGATAATGTTCAGGAAGCAAAAGCTACTAACTCTAGCTTATGGAAACAAATTATTAAAAGTTGGCCTATGATGGACTCATTCTCTTTGTGGAAAATAGGAAGTGGTGAGAAAATAAGAGCCTAGGATGATTTTTGGGTGGAGAAAGGCCTTAAACTTAGAGAGTTTCTCTTGAAAATGCTTTTGATCAAGTGGATACTTAGCTCAAGAACCTTGTGAATCACAATGGCGCCCGGAATTGGTCAATTCTGCAGGAGCAACTTCCTTGCCATATTCTGGATAAAATTCGTGCTATTGCACCTTCGACTAGTAATAGCTCTCATGAGGACATTTGTACTTGGAGTGGCACTGCGAATGAAGTATTCACTATATGTAGTTGATATGCTAACTTAGAGGACATTGGGTTGAAAGTGGAGAATTCTAATTGGAGCAAAATTTGGAAGCTGGACGTTCCGTAGCGAATAAGAACTTTGGCTTGGATGATGTCCCATAATGGCTTAAAGACGAACCTGTACCTTCATAAGCTGCAACTCAGAAATCCTATTTATGGTGATTGTCTATGTATTGATGAAACTATAATGTATGTGATGAGAGACTGTACGTTGGCTAAAGACATTTGGGCTGGTTTTGTCGATCCTAAGTATCATGGTTCCTTCTTCAGACTTCCCTAAAATCAGTGGCTCGAGATCAACCTGAGATATAATTTAGGCAGGAAAGGAATTGACTAGCAAGCAATGTGGGCTATTGTTTGCTATAAGCTTTAGCAATGGCGCAACGAGAAAATTCATGGCCTCGACTTTGTGTTGCCTGCTAGTTTGGTGTTTGTGATCACTACTGTCGTTTCTAATTATAAGCAGGCTATGATCTTTAAGCATACTGTGATATCTAAGAATAACAACATGCATAAAGATAGGTGGATGCCGACTGTGGTAGATGAAGGATAGAAAAACACTTAGAAAGGGGGGTTTGAATAAGTGTAGCTTTAAAACTTGTAAGATAAAAACAGTTTGCACAATGATTTTTATCCTGGTTCGTTGTTAACTAAACTACTCCAGTCCACCCCCTTGGAGTGATTTACCTCACCTGAGGATTTAATTCACTAATCACACGAAATTACAATGGTTTCCACTTAGACAACTTCTAAGTCTTCTAGAGTATACTGATCACAACCTGATCACTCTAGGAACAATCTGCTTAGATACCCTCTAAGACTTTCTAGAGTATTCTGATCAACAACCTGATCACTCTAGTTCTTACAACTTAATGTAAACAAATTCTAAGAGTAACAATGCTTCTAATAAAGCTATTATCACAACTATGATTTTCTCTTAAGTTTAAGCTTAATCTCACTAATATATTATAACAGCAATGTAGTGAGTTTGATGAAGTTTGAGAGCTTTTGATTTGAACAGCGTTTCAGCAAGTTGGTTCAGAGTTCGTAAATTCGTAACATAGCTTCTCATCAGAACTTCATATTTATAGGCGTTTGAGAAGATGACCGTTGGGAGCATTTAATGCTTTGCGTATTCTGTACAGCATTGCATTTAATGTTTCACTCTTTTGTCAACTACCTCGAGCCTTGCTTTTGCTGTGTCTACTGACGTTGCCTTTAATAGCTTTCAACGTTCCTTTTGTCAGTCAACGTAGCCTGCCAGCTAGTACTTGCTTCTGATATGATGTTTGTGTAAACAACATTTGAATATCATCAGAGTCAAACAGCTTAGTGCAGAGCATCTTCTTGTCTTCTGACCTTGAAGTGCTTCTGAGCGTGATACCATGAGAACTTTAGTGCTTCTGCTTCTGATCTCAAGTCCTTCTGATGCTTTCATAGACCATGTTCTGATTCTGCTTGACCATCTTCTGATGTCTTGCCAGACCATGTTCTGATGTTGCATGCTGAACCTTCTGAGTCAGTGCTTCTTGCGCTGATTTTGTGCATACTCTTTATATAATTCCTGAAATGGAAATTGCATAGTATTAGAGTACCACATTATCTCATACAAAATTCATATACATTGTTATCATCAAAACTAAGAATATTGATCAGAACAAATCTTGTTCTAACAATCTCCCCCTTTTTGATGATGACAAAAACATATATAAATGATATGAATTTGCGATCAGAATATCAGACGGCTAAAGACAATTACACAGCTATAGCATAAGAATATAAACATAGTGTGTGAATATGTCTCCCCCTGAGATTAACAATCTCCCCCTGAGATAAATAATCTCCCCCTGAAATAAATACTGGAAGAAATTTATAAATAATGGACTTCCCTGAGTATTTTCCATTTCAGTTGAGACGATCACATATGCTTAGATCTTCAGAACATTCATAGCTTCTGATTCTTGCTTCCATAGGACAGCTTCAGAGCTTGAATTTCTTCTTGAAGCATTGCATGCTAGATTGTATCAGAACATTGTTGAATGTACCAGAGCATCATCAGAGCATCTCTACATCCTGAAATATTACAGAACAAACTAAACGACAACAGTCAGAGCATGAATGAATCAGAACATAAAATATGTATCAGAACATATAATATGTATCAGAGCAAAAACAATAATGTTTCAGAGCATATTTAGAACTAAAACATGCATCAGAACATATAAGGAATAAGAATGTGTTAGAGCATATTCTATCATTAGAATATCAGAACATTCTTCCTTCTTGCTTCTGATCTTGAAGCTTTACAGCACTCAGCTTGCTTCAATTTCCATGAGCTTGATTCCATACAGAATTGCTTTTCCTCATGTCTTTGCTTCTCATGTTGAGCTTTTAAGAAGATCTTCACTTCCTGCAAAACACTCAAAGACACAGAAACTTGCAATTTCTTGTTAGAAATGTGGAGACTTTCTCCCAGCAACTGATAATATAAATCAGATCATTTATCACATTTTCTCCCCCTTTTTGTCATAACATAAAAAAACATACAAGATTCAGATGAAAAACAAAACAAAATGAGAGAAAAGAAGGATAATTTTCATTAATTAGCAAAGGAGAATCATCAGAAAATACAAAAGAGGATGCATAGAAGACAGATGCAAGAAACAAAGAGAAACTACTAAGACACAAAGACTAAGACGACCCTAGCTTAGACATAATCTTGGCCAGCATGTCATGAATCCCAGCATTGCTCTCAGTCTGCCTCTCCATGAAAGTGCGGAACTCGGCATTGGTAGTATCTTGCGCGTCCATGCGAGAAGATAGCTCAGCTTGGTTCTTCTGAATAACCTCTAGAGTCTTCACCAGAAGAGAGGGTTCACCATAAGAAGCTTCACAACTTCTGTTCAGAGGGACAACATTCTGAATCGCAGCTTCCATAGTCAGATCATCACCTTGATGTTCCTCAACAGGAATAGTCCCAGCAGGATGATCTTCATCATCAGCTTCTTCCATAGAAGCATCTCCTTCATATTCTGCAGCAGGAAGATCAGAATCTCCATTCTCAAGAGCTTGAAGAATGGCAGCAAGATTCCTTGGGGCAGAAGGACCTTCAACTTCTGGTGGGTCAACAACTTCTGGAATGACCAAGTTGGGGTCTTCCTCAGAAGGATTTTCCCTCATAAAGTCAAACAAGGACTTGAAGTCTCCAGTCAGAACTGGATACTTAGGTCTCTATACCACAATATCCCTACAAGGATTGGCTTCCAGTTCCGCATAAATTCGTGCTTCTACAAGTTCATCAATGAATTCCTTCTCTTTAAAAATATATCTCCCTCCAAGACGACTGAACCAGAAGTCTTCATAGGGTCTCAGAATTCCACAAGGTCGTGGAGCAAGTTCTACACAAATTTCCTGAAGTTCTTCAAAATAAGCATATGCTTCTCTTCGGAAGATTCTCCAGAACTTTTGCATAGCAACATCATTTAATCCAGCATGCTCAACTATCCTGAAAGTATCAAAGACTCTTCTGATGTTCCTCTTTACCATTTCATAGATTACACCAATAGGGTATGCTCGGCGGGATTTTATTTTGGTTATGGGGGAATCTGGGTTTGGGACAGAATAGGGTTGAGGCTCTCTATCCAAACGAAAAGATGATTCTGCTTCATTCTCAGAATCTAACACTACCATCTCAGCTTCAGGACGAGGCTTGGGTGTGTAATTGCAGCCACGGAGCAATTGCTCATGTGATGCAAAATCTGGAATATCTGATACAGACGGGTTATTTTGAGAGGTGGGAGGAATGGGTTCATAGTTTGCATGAGGTGGGGGTTGAGAAGTGGATATATTTGTGTGAGGTGGAAAGAGAGTTTGAAGGGGTGGTATATCAAGGACATGGTTTTCAAGGGCCTGGTCAGAAGCAAGGTTGATTGTGGGTGGAGATGAAGGAATGGGAACATTTGTGATGGGTGAATGAGGAGGAGTAAGAGTTTTGGTTACAGGAGAAGAAGGAGGTGTGAGAACATGGATGTTTATGGGTGATTCTGATGGGGATTTTTCTGGTTGATTTACTGGTTCAGGGGTTTGAGCAACAGCTAATGGTGCAACTTCTGAATGTAAACCAGGAACAGAATCAGGTTCAGAGAGATGTATACCTTTGGACACCTTCTGAACTGCTTCAAACAAAGCCTCCAGCTTCCTCTGCTTCTTACTCTTCTGCTCTTCCACAATCTTTGCCTTTCCAAGAGAAATTTCTCTTCTTCTGGCAGATTCCAGTCTCTCCTTCTCATTATCAGCAGCCTTCTGACCTTCAACTTATTGAGTTGTTGGTCCTTGAATGATTTCTTCTTGCTGATTCACAGCTTCTTGAACTTCCTCATCTTCATTTGAGGCATTAATGATCAATTTTCTTTTTCTTGTCTTCTTCTTCTCAACAGCTTTTTCAGTTTCCACATTTTTGTTAGAAGACTTTCTTTTCTTCTTCTTCTCAGCAGTCTCCTTTTCATTTTTCTTATTTGTAGCAGAAACAACCTGAACTCCTTCAGCAACATCTTCTTGAGCAGCTTTCTCAACAATAGTAGCAGCAGCTGCACTCTGGACTGCCTTCTCCTGGTTATCAGAAGGATGATCAAATTTTCTTTTTGTCCTTCTCTCCTTCTTGACAACCGCTTCAGGGGCAGCTTCTGAAACATCTTCTGAAGCAGCAGGCCTGGAAGTGGAAACTTTCTTGCGACCACCCTTAGCAGGAGCAAGTTTGCCTTCTTCTTCTTTGAGTGAGTTCAGATATATAGTTTTGACTTCTGGCAGCTCACTTCTGAAGAAGGACTCAAAGTCAGCAAGAACAGGATCTCTTCTGCTTCTTGCTCTAGGAAGAGGTTGAGGGGTTTGAACAACAACATCAATAACACTCATCTTTCTCAAAGTGAGAGCATTTAAGCAACTTCCAGAATCAACAACAAGATCTTTGATTGTCCCTTGAGCTTCCAGGTCCTCAACAATCTTGGAATGAACCAGAAGATTTGTAATAATTCTTCCAAAAGGCATAATAGTACACTTCTTCTTTCTAAAAGCATTTTTGGAATACCTCACAGCATTCCACATGTGGTTGAAGATTATGTAGATAACATCAACCTTCTTCTGAGTGGCAATGCAATACAGAATGTATTTCTGCTCATTGTTGACAAAATCTGCAGAATGGGTTGCTTTCCTGTGATAGAAACACCCCAGAAGAATCTTGGTCCAGATTTTGTAGAGATCCTTCATGCCCTTGACACGACCAGTTTTCCTCACATCTTTGTAGAGAGTAGCCAATACTTCATCCCATTCAGCCCTTAAATCAATTTCATGAGCACCTTCAGGGTTTCTTAGATCGAACATCATTCTCAGGATGTTTTCAGTAACAACTACAAACTTCCCATGGACAAAGGACATAATAAATTTAGGAGCAACAACAGCATGCACCCAAAATTCCTTTACAAGATTTGGGTAAACCGATCCACAGATCTCAGCAAATAAAGAGGTCCATCCTTGAAAGATGATATCTTCTTTAAGATGATACCCATGTTCTTCAAGACTGTCAAAGTCTACCATAAGTTCACAGATAACTTCTAACTCCTTTTTGGGAATAGAGCAGGAGATAACTGGAACAAGTTCCTGATCTTCTTCTTGAAGATGGAGAGGAGCAGATGAACCGGCGTTGAGAGATGATGAGGCAGCCATTGAAACAGTACTGAGATTGCAAGAACAAATTTTGGGTTTGCGCTTAGGGTTAGAGAAAAGGGAAAAGAGGTTACAAAAATGCATGCATAAGGAGAGAGAGAATGGGAGCGAAAAAGATAAACGTTATGATTTGAAATGTATTTATAGAGATGGATTTAAAAAAGAATGCAATAAAATTATGAGAATGAACAGTTACAGAATCAAATGAAATCAACTGCATTAAATGATGAGTGACGTTAGGTGAGAGAACATGGTAATTGAAATGATTTACACAGTTACCTAGGGCGGCGTCCCATCAGATTCACTCACGCTTTTACCATTCGTGCAAACACGTGTTCACCATCAGAAACACTAGATGACAGTTGTGTTGCATTGCATTTGCTTCTGATGATGAATAGAACTTTTCATCTTCTGATTCTGGTCACTGATTCTGACTACCATTCTTTAGAAATGATCTAGTTCTGATAGGATCATCTTTCTTTCCAAGGATCACATCTTCTGAGTGAGCTGAGGTGAGTCTAGAAGATCTTCTGACTTTTGGCTCTTCAGAAATTCTGAGATTCTCTAAAGATGCAGCAACTTGATCTTCTGATTCGTTGCTTCTGAGATTTTCAGCTTCTGAAACTTTGCTTCTTGGTTCTACAGCTTCTGATATATCAATATCTATATCTGCAAAATTCTCAAACTGCTTTGGCTTTTCAAGACCAAGCTTATCATCAAATCTGATATTGATTGATTCTTCAACTACCAATGTTTCAGTATTGTATACTCTGTAGCCTTTAGAGCGTTCAGAATATCCAAGAAGGAAACATTTTTGTGCCTTAGAATCAAACTTACCAAGATGATCTTTAGTATTCAGAATAAAACAAACACATCCAAAAGGATGAAAATATGAAATGTTGGGCTTTCTGTTCTTCCACAATTCATAAGGAGTCTTATTTAGAATAGGTCTTATAGAGATTCTATTCTGAATATAACATGCAGTGTTTATTGCTTCTGCCCAGAAGTGCTTAGCCATACTGGTTTCATTGATCATGGTTCTGGCCATTTCTTGTAGAGTCCTATTCTTTCGCTCTACAACTCCATTTTGCTGTGGAGTTCTAGGGCAAGAGAAATCATGGGCAATGCCATTTTCTTTGAAGAACTCCTCAAAGAATCTATTTTCAAATTCACCACCATGATCACTTCTGACCTTTATGATTTTGCACTCCTTCTCAGATTGAATCTGAGTGCAGAATTCAAAGAACACTGAATGAGACTCATCCTTGTGTTTTAAGAACTTTACCCATGTCCAGCGGCTATAATCATCTACGATGACTAATCCATATTTCTTCCCTCTGACAGATGCTGTTTTGACTGGTCCAAACAGATCAATGTGCCGAAGTCCTAACGGCCTTGAGGAAGAGACAACATTCTTAGATTTGAATGCAGGTCTGGAGAACTTGCCCTTCTGACATGCTTCACAAAGAGCATCTGATTTGAATTTTAGATTTGGGAGTCCTCTGACCAGATTTAGTTTGTTAATCTGAGAAATCTTTCTCAAACTAGCATGTCCTAATCTTCTGTGCCAGACCCATTGCTCTTCAGAAACAGACATAAGGCAAGTCACCTTCTGCTTCTCAAGATCTGAAAGATCAATCTTATAAATGTTGTTCTTTCTCTTGCCTGTAAATAGGATTGAGCCATCCTTCTGACTTACAGCCTTGCAAGACTTTTGATTGAAGATTATGTCATAACCATTGTCACTTAATTGACTTATGGACAATAAGTTATGCGCTAATCCTTCTACAAGAAGTACATTAGTTATGGAAGGAGAGTTACCAATACTTATGGTTCCAGAGCCAATAATTTTGCCCTTCTGATCTCCTCCAAACTTGACTTCTCCACCAGATTTAAGCACCAGGTCTTGGAACATAGATCTTCTTCCCGTCATGTGTCGCGAGCACCCAGAGTCCAGGTGCCATGACATTTTGTGCTTTGTCTTCTTTGCTGCTAAGGATATCTGCAACAAAAATTATCTTCTCCTTAGGTACCCACAATTTCTTGGGTCCTTTCTTGTTAGTTTTCCTCAAGTTCTGATTGAACTTGGGTTTAGCATTATAAGTAACAGGAGGAACAACATGATATTCTTTAGGTTTGGCAGCATGATATTTTTTAGGTTGTGTCACTTGCTTTTTGGTGTGTGTAGTGTTAAAGCTTTTGGCATGTGAAGTGAGCCTAATATCATGTGAGTGGCCATATTTGAACTGATCATACAATGGCTTGTATGTGATTTTCAAATCATCAACAGGTTCAAATTTGTGTGAGGTATCACCCTCATAGCCAAAACCAAACCTTTTGTTTCCAGAAACACCATATATCATAGAAGCAAGATGACTTCTGCCAATACTTCAAGATAGGAACTTTCTGAAACTCGAGTCATATTCTTTCAGAATATGATTGAGACTTGGAATGGATTTTTCTGATTCAGAAGGAGATCCAATATCTTTGGATAATTTTAAAACTTTTTCCTTCAGTTCAGAATTTTCCACTTCCAGCTTCTTAGTCTCAAATTCAAATTGCTTTTTCAGCTTTTTGTATTTGATACTAAGATGAGCCTTGAGTTCTAGAAGTTCAGTTAAACTGGAAACTAACTCTTCTCTAGATAGTTCAGAAAACACCTCTTCAGAATCTGATTCTGATGTAGATTCTGATCCATCATCCACTGTGGCCATTAGTGCAAGATTTGCTTGCTCTCCTTCAGAGTCTGATTCTGATTCTGATTCAGAATCATCCCATGTTGCCATAAGACCTTTCTTCTTATGAAACTTCTTCTTGGGATTCTCCTTCTGAAGTTTTGGACATTCATTCTTGAAGTGTCCAGGCTCATTGCTGATCGCGACTTTACGTGTCTATTAATCTGATGACTGCAAGTGCACAGTCGTGTCGTGTAGTTTTAAAAGATATCGAATCCACAGGGACTATGAATCGATCTACCGTTATCTAAGGTTACTATGTAAAGCTAAGGCTACTAATAATTTGATTGTTCCTAAGGGAGAGTGTTTGTGAATAATAAGAAATATAATAATAAACAGATATTAGTATGTATTTCGTTTAACTTTAGGTGATCCGAAGGTCCATTGGCTAATGCATAATTCAGTTAAAAATCTTTACTAATTCAATTGGTTAAAAATCCTCGTCTCAAACTTTCGCTCTGTTGATTTAGATTACTATCCTAACTCTTAATGTACGTTTTCGCCATCCCATTAGATATTAGAAAAGCTTTTTGGAAACAACGTAATTAATAAAATGCCTGTTTTATGAAGTTGTTATCTATTTAAATCTCCTAATCTCAAACTTTCGCTCTGTTGACTCGGAACATGCTAATATCCCTAACGTACGCTTTCGCCATCCCGCTCGGGTGTAAAAACATTTTTTGAAAATAAATAAGTCCTAATTAGTTTTAATACGCTTTCGCCATCCTTAAAACTAATGTCCTATGTCTACTATCCAGTTAAAGATCTCAAACTTTCGCTCTATTGATTTTAACCTTTGACCGTCCTAAGCCCTCAAACTTTCGCTCTATTGGTTTTAAGACTTACTAATTAAATTAGACATACAAACCAAAAACAAGTGATATTTAATAAAACATAATTTAAGCCAATTTATTTCGGATCCCACAGTTAACTTACTTTACATACCGATATCTTAGTAAATTAGCCAGACATAATAATACGGTTAAGCATGCATAAATTAATTTGGCTTATAATAAAAGGCATGTTAATTGGCATATAATATATCATGCAATAACTATATAAATAAAGGCGGTAAATAGTAAACCTGAATAAAATAAATTGCAACTGAATCTTCAAGTACCGAACTTCCACCACAGGTTGGCTGGATCGTTCTTCGGAATTTAAACGGACGGAAATTAAAACAAGGAAATAAAAGCGATAAATCTAACGTAAGGCTAGATTTATAAAAGGTTCACAACAATTTCCGGTGTAGAAATTGTTGTGAGAAAATAAACTGTTTGAATGAAAGCAGGAAGAAAAATAATAAGCGCAGAACAATTTCGGCAGCACTTCGTTAGCAGGAAATCGGACGTTTTGAACTGAAGTGACTGCTTCTATTTATAGGGGAGCTTCTGCAGTTGGGACGCGTGAAACCAGGGACTTCTCAGACTGGGACTTGGAGACGTGCGTCTCCACTTTTTGGGGAAGACTCAGCACACGACTTGAGACGTGCGTCTCAAGTGGAGAGAATCTAGGAGAGGTTGGAGACGGGCGTCTCCTCTTTGGTGACGTGGCATGGAATGTTGGAGACGTGCGTCTCCACTTGCTTGTGTGGTTTGGGCCATGCACAATTGGTTCTCAGTGGGCTGGTCTGTCTCTTTGGGCCTTTGGGTCTCCTTTAGCACATTTGGGCCTTATTTGCACCTCCTTTTTACTTCAGCACCCATTTTTCATCTTTTAGGCATAAATAGTGGTCATTTTAGCTCCATTTCCTCTCCTTTTCACAAATAGTCATAATAAGAGTGTAAAACCTGAAACAAAGCAAATACTCGCGTAATATCATAATAAATCAATATAATAAACGGAAAACGCTATAAATATCTACGGATTTCAAGCTAAATATACGATATAAAATCGTGTTATCAAATTCCCCCAGACTTGAACCTTTGCTTGTCCTCAAGCAAAATAATAAGATAAAGATAGGAGGACAGTGAAATGAAATACGCTTCCACCACGTCGTTCGGTCATACTCAGCTACATAGTGTTTTTGTTTGAAGATAACGTTGCAGATCCTAGCAATAAACTTATAGTAGCGACACTAGACAACTCCCAGCATGCATACCAATCCAAATCATGCTATTATAGCTTGACCTTGACTCGTCATCTTGTTTTACCCTTTTCATTCGCGTGCAATCACATTAAGCCCTTTATCTTGACACGCACATAGCAGAGTAGTCGGTTAGTGACTATGATCCTTCTCATGGAGTTCTGGCACATTTATGTGGTTTACTCCTTAGCGCTCACTTGTAGATTGTGGGGAATCGGATAACAGTCCTTCCTACCAAGTTCAGTACCAGATATCTTCTTAACCAATCAACAATGAGTTTTTAAATCCTTTGTATTTGAGATTTGTAACCGTTAGGTTAAATGATCTTGTGAGGATCACCTTACTTAGTAGGCACATTTCTTATTAGCGGTTAAGCACATAATTATTATTATAAGGATCATACACTTATATTCATCGACTCTCTGCGTAGTTGGTATCTAAGACGGTGCCGACTGCTAGAATAAACTACTAAGGGTTACTTCAAAAATTAAAGTCGATGGTTTTGGTATAAAGGGTATTCAAATCGGTTACGCATACTTGGGGGTTTTAGAGTGTTGGGACAATAAGGGTATTGTCTTGAATCTTTATTGTGATTTCTATGCGTTGAGTATTTGAGAAGCTTCGTATTTCACAAACGTGTGGAGTTGTGCGTTTATCGTTTTGGAGTAAAAATTTTGTTATGGCTCAAGAAAATGGAAGAAATTGTAATAACTACGGAATTATACATATAAGACTCAAAATTCCATAAATATTCTTTATTGAATTAGAAAAACATTACAAGGAAGGGAAATAAAACTGAAAGGGAGGGAAATAAACTAAAAGGAAATAAAAAATAAAGCAAGTAATACGACTCCCCCAGACTTAAATGATGCAGTGTCCTCAATGCATGTGAACTACTCCTCAGTGTTGCGGTTGCGAGAACTGCTTGCGCCTCTTGTACGAACACGGCGACGTCTATCAGTAGGAGAGCCATTTACACGAATGTTAAGATCGTGCAATTGTGTAGCAATTTCAGTGTATTGACCTTCGTTCCTAATAGCATAGTCACGGTGCTCTTGTTGCATCTCTCGAATAAGCCTTAGTGTTTCAGTTTGATTTGTCTGTATAGCTTGAAAGAGTTGGTCTTGTCGTTGAATTGCAGCATACATGGCATCAAGAGTGATAGGCAGAGGGTTGTTTTGAGGAGGTTGGTTGACATCAGCTTGTTCTTGGTTGACTTCTTCTTCCATTGCATCCACAGGTTCATTAGGATGTTCAGGTTGGTTTTCTTGAGGATTATCATTAATGAGCCTCCAACGCTGAACATAACGGATGTTGATTTGCTCTGGGCATGGCAGGATGACATAAGGAATTAGAACTTTGTTGACGACCAAAGTGTAGTGGCCATCATGGAGGGTTGAAACCAAGTGGGAGTCACGGCAGTAGGTGAGATCGAGTGATTGAGCAGGCATCATGAGATGAGAGAGGGAGATGAGGTCATCACCAAGACCTAAGGCACAGGCCAAGGAAGTAATAAGTCCGGCAAACAGAAAGGGGTTTGTAGCGGGGGCGTTGATGCAGCCTTGGATGTGTTGGAGCATAAAAGGTGCGGCATTGAAACGAATGTTGTTTAGCGCACAGTATAATAAAAATAATTCATTTTGGTTTACCTTGTGGTTGTTGGATCTTGCAAAAATAGTGTGCCCCAAAACACGTTGAAAATAACGTATAGCGGGGTTTTGAATGTGAGAAGCATGAAGAGACCTCCAACCAGTAGGAATTTCGCCATTGAGATTAAACCAAAATTCGAAAGCAAGTTCTTCCCAAGATCGGCCATTGAGTTCTTGAAAGATTGTGCGGAGAGCATTTGGTGTATTATTAAAATGCAAGTACGTAGCCACTACTTCTTGATCTAGAGTAAATTCACGGTTGAACATCCGAAATTGGATGCTACCGGTTAAGAGCGGTTGATCAGAAGGAGTGTCGTAGTTGAAAGAGCTCAAGAACTCTAAGACGAGCGACTCATAAGTTGGTACGGGTTCGGTACAAAGATGGTGTAGGCTAGATTTTGTGAGCAAACGGGTGACACCATCTATGAGGCCCAGAGTTTCTAGACATTCGATGTTCACAAATTTTGTGGGAACAACCGAACGTTCATAGAATGCGAGGTATTTTGTTCTTTGAGCATCGTTGTCATCCTCTCGAAATATAATATTTGCAAGGTTAGGAGGTGGCCTCTCTGGACGCACACTACGGATGATTGAACGTGGAGGCATGATGTGTTTGGAAAGAAAAATAGTATGAAGAGTAGAAGAGTAGAAAATGGTTTGGAGGTTGTGAAGAAGAAGAGTGGTGGTGGTGTGGTTTTATAGTGAGGTTTGAAAATGGTGTGGTTAATGTAGAATTAAAATGGAATTATGGTGGTGTTTGAAGTTTGAATGGAATGGAGAAATGGGAAATGATGTAGAGTTAAAGAGGTGAATGATGGAGGATGAATGAGGTTTATGGTGTTTAAATGGAAGAAATAATGGGGAGAATGAAGAAGATTGAATGATGAATTTTGAAATTCAAATTCAAAATTCAAAAGGGAGTAAAGATGCTTCTTCTGCGTGGTCAAACGCAGACTGCTGCCCTTGGGAGACGCGCGTCTCAGGCAGTCAGTCTGCTGGGGGACAGAGCATGGAGACGGGCGTCTCCTGTCCTATGCATGCAGAGGTCTGGTCCCACAGAGGTGGAGACGTGCGTCTCCTAGCCTAGGAACATGCCCATTTCGCATGTGGTGCTGTAGTCACGTGCTGACAGACACAAAATTATGAGAATAGCACAGATGGGACATGTGATGTTACTATAAACAGCAAAATACCAGACTGAGTGAGTTATATGCATTCATAAATATATAGCAGTCAGACAGCAGAATACTATAACACAGTGGCAGTAATGAATAAAATATTGCATTTCGAGTTAAAAACTGGTACTGAATGTTGACAGAAACAGAATGTAAAAATGCAGAAAATTAAATTCTAAACTAGGAATTGGAAATTGCTAAAACTAGAAATAAAATCTAATAATCTAAGCGGTAACATCTAGCCACGTCTATTGTTGTGCACATTAGAATAAATGTGTTTGAAAACTTCGTCGAATTGAGCATTGACGGTGTCGATGAAATCGAAGAAGTGCATTTGCAAAGTGTGTAGCTCGTTGCGCACATGTTGTACATCTTGTTGCAGTGCATTGATGGCTTGCTCATGTGTGTTTTGATTAGGCATTCTTTGGTTCACTAATGCGGTGGATGCAGCAGGTTGTTGTGGTTCAAGCTCGACATCAGTCATATCTTCAGTATATTCTCCAGTAGGAGTCTCAGGCTCATACTCAGGAATGGGTTCATCTTCAGGAAGAGGTTCATATTCAGGCACATGATCATCCTCAGGCATAGGTTCGTATTCAGGTTCAAGGTAATCTTCGGGTATATTTCCTTGGTCATAGTATCCAGGAGGAGTGTCAGGCTCAGATTCCGATTCGTGCATTTCTTCATCAAAATGTTCATAAACTTGTGGGGTTTTAGGTGAGGCTTCTCTCTCAGGAATCTGACCATAGTAAAGCCAGTTAGCAGGGTTGTGCACACTCGTCCTTGGACTCGGTAAGGTGAACTGATCCAGTGCTTTGTTATCAATGAGTAAATCAAACTGATCAGGTCCAAGGTTACCAATGATACCTCGATTAAAACAGAAATGAATGTCCATGGAATTGTGGGAACCAAGAGGTGTCAATATAAGTAGAGGTATTCTCAGTCCTATAGCATTAGCAATCATAGTGACAAATCCGCCGATCCTAATAGGTGAAAGTTCGTCTTGCGTGATGCGCTCGAAGTTTATTAGCATGAATGCGATGGCGTTGACCGGACGATTCTGAGAGGTGCAGAACATGATGAATAACTCTTCTCTAGAGACTTCAGTAATATTATCGGGTTTACCGAAAATGTAGTGGCGATGATCTTATGCAAGTATTTGAAGGCAGGGTTATGGATGTTATCAGATTGAAACTCGTTCTCTTCAGGGTTATCGTTTCCAGTGATCTTGCCCCAAAATCTCTCCAATTCCCAGTAAGCAAGACTGTCTTCAGCTACTTTGGTGTATGCATCTGATCCATGAGGTAATTCTAACATTTCAGCAAAATCTCGGATGCAAAAATTATATTCCATACCAAAGAGTCGAAAGAGAATAACTCCTTTTCTCAGCCCTTGTCCACAGTTAGGAAGATAAGTCAAGGAGCTCAAGAATTCCAGAGTGAGCTTTCGGTAAGTACTAAACTTGCGGAACAGGTGAGAACCGGTCCAACCGATTTGGTTCAGCAAGTGCATGACGCTCTCTTCGATACCAAGTCTTTCCATAGTCGGCTGGTGAGGATAGCGAGTCAAATCCATTTGCCTTTCGGCCAGCTTAGCATATCTCGCTTCTTGTCCTCTACCACGGAATACAACTTCCATATTATCAACTTCTTGCATCTTGATTAGTTAGTAGTTAAGAAAACCTATAAGTTGAAAATATTAAGATTAAGTTAGAACTAGGCTAGTGTTGTTTAAAAAGGAAAATAAAGAGAAAAATAAAATAAAAAAGTAACAAGTTATAATAATAGATATAATTATAAAAAGGAAATATTTTTGCGATTTGAAGATAGCGGTTATAATTATAGTGATTATTATAAAATGTAGGAAAAACATAAAAATAAAATAATTCAAAAATAGAATAGAATATAAAAATAAAAAGTTAAAAATAAAAATAATTGTGGGTTGTCTCCCACCAAGCGCTTTGTTTTATGTCGTAAGCTCGACGATTTAAAATAGAAAACTATTTTTTCGAATGAGCGGGCAGCTCGTCAAGTTTAAAAATTTGGATATTTTCATCGTGTTCGAGATGATGGTAAAACTTAAGACGTTGCCCATTTACGACAAATGGTTTGACGGTTTCTCCTTTGATTTCTATCGCTCCGCTCGGAAATATGTTAGTAATTTCGAAAGGGCCAGACCATCTAGATCGTAACTTACCAGAAAATAATTTTAATCTAGAATTGAATAGAAGTACTTTATCGCCTATGCTAAAATTTTTCCTAGATATACGCTTGTCATGCCATTTTTTCGTTCTCTCTTTATAAATTTTGGGGTTCTCGTAAGCGTCTTTTCTAAGTTCGTCTAATTCGTTAATGTCCAGAAGTCGTTTCTCACCAGCGGCGGTGTAGTTTAGATTTAAATTCTTAATGGCCCAATAGGCCTTATGTTCTAACTCTACCGGGAGGTGGCATGATTTTCCATAAACGAGTTTGAATGGGGTAGTTCCAATTGGAGTTTTGAAAGCTGTTCTATAAGCCCATAAAGCTTCATTTAACTTGGTTGACCAATCCTTTCTAGATATAGCAACAGTTTTCTCCAATATTTGTTTTATTTCGCGGTTAGATACTTCTACTTGTCCGCTTGTTTGTGGATGGTATGGTGTAGCTATTCGATGATTTAATCCATATTTTCGAAGGAGTTTCTTAAGGATTCTTGAAATGAAATGAGACCCACCATCGCTAATTACCAGTCTTGGCACACCGAACCTAGGAAAGATGACGTTTTTGAAGAGTTTGATAACTACTCGTGTATCGTTTGTAGGAGAAGCGATAGCTTCTATCCATTTTGAAACGTAATCGAGAACTACGAGTATATATTGATTTCCGAATGATGATGGAAACAGACCCATGAAGTCTATTCCCCAGACGTCAAATATTTCTACTTCTAGAATGCCCTTTTGAGGCATTTCGTCACGTCTCGAGATATTTCCGGTTCGTTGGCATCTATCACAATTTAAGACAGCAAAATAAACGTCTTTCCACAGGTTAGGCCAGAAGAGTCCAGATTTAAGGATTTTGGCGCAGGTTCTAGATGTGTTATGGTGTCCTCCACACGGTGCAGAATGACAGTGTGTTATTATGCTTCCTATTTCTTCCTCGGGTACACAACGTCTAAAGATTCCATCGGGGCCTCTTTTGAAAAGGAGCGGGTCGTCCCAATAGTAATGTTTTAGGTCATGGAAAATTTTCTTCTTCTGTTGGTAACTTAGATCAGGAGGTAGTACACCAGCAGCTAGGTAGTTTACGAAGTCTGCATACCAAGGTGTGTCAGAGCGGACTAAAGCTACTTCTGCGAAGTTATTAGTTTCAGTGATTGGATGGCATGGTTCTAATTCGTTAGCTTCTAACTGAGCGATGAGTCTTTCGTAAGGGAAATCATCGTCAATTGGTACTTGTTCGGGTTTCAGATTCTCCAATCGAGAGAGGTGATCTGCTACGACATTTTCAGTTCCCTTTTTATCTTTAATTTCTAGGTCGAACTCTTGTAATAACAAAATCCATCTTAATAGTCTCGGTTTGGCGTCCTTCTTGGTTAAGAGGTACCTAATAGCGGCGTGGTCAGTGTATATGATTATTTTGGCTCCTACCAGGTAAGAACGGAACTTGTCTAACGCGAATACGACAGCTAATAATTCTTTTTCTGTCGTGGCGTAATTCATTTGAGCTTCGTCTAGGGTTCTACTCGCATAGTATATGACATGTAGTTTCTTATCTTTTCTTTGCCCTAGAACGGCTCCTACAGCATAATCGCTTGCGTCACACATTATTTCGAAAGGCACGTTCCAGTCGGGAGGTTGCATAATTGGCGCAGAGATTAGTGCTTGTTTAAGCGTATGGAATGCTTCAGTGCATTTATCAGTAAAAATGAATTCGGCGTCTTTCATCAGTAATTCAGTTAAGGGTTTGGTTATTTTAGAGAAATCCTTGATGAAACGTCGGTAAAAACCAGCGTGTCCTAGAAAACTTCTTATTTCTCTAACAGTTTTGGGAGGTTGAAGGTTTTCGATAATTTCGATTTTGGCTTTATCTACTTCGATCCCTCTATCGGATACGATGTGTCCAAGTACGATTCCTTGTCAAACCATGAAATGGCATTTTTCCCAATTAAGGACTAGGTTAACGCTTACGCATCGTTTAAGTACCATTTCAAGGTTTTCTAAACATGTTTCAAAACTTCCTCCACAGACAGAGAAGTCGTCCATAAAGACCTCCATTATTCCATCCAGGAAGTCGGAAAATATTGCCATCATGCATCTTTGGAAGGTTGCGGGTGCATTGCAAAGTCCGAAAGGCATTCGTCTATAAGCGAATGTGCCATAAGGACAGGTAAACGTGGTCTTCTCTTGGTCGTCAGGGTGGATAGGAATTTGGAAAAATCCGGAGTATCCATCCAGATAACAGAAATGTGAGTGTTTAGCTAGGCGTTCGAGCATTTGATCTATGAAAGGTAAAGGGAAATGGTCTTTTTGGGTGGCTTTGTTTAGCTTCCTATAGTCAATGCACATTCTCCATCCAGTTTGGGTATGTTGTGCTACAGATTCGCCTTTTGCGTTAGTGATTACAGTAACTCCTCCTTTCTTTGGTACGACATGATTAGGACTAACCCATTTACTATCGGATATTGGATATATTATTCCGGCTTCTAGCAGTTTTTGGATTTCCTTTTTAACCACATCGCTCATAATAGGATTTATTCGCCTTTGATGTTCCCTAGAGGTTTTACAATCGTCTTCGAGCATAATGAGGTGCATACAGAGGGAAGGACTTATTCCTTTCAGATATGATATGTTATATCCTAAAGCGGTCGGGTATTTTCTTAGGACGGTAAGTAATTTTTCAGTCTCGGTCTGTCCTAAATCGGTGTTAACTATAACTGGTCGGTTTTGTTCTTCGTCTAGAAATTCGTACCTAAGGTCGGTAGGTAGTGTTTTAAGTTCTATAGCAGGTTTCTTAGGTCCAGGAATAGGATCAGGAGTTAATGCTAAACATTCACTCAGGTGGTTATCTTGATATTCCCCACGCCAGTTGTCGTCTTCAAAAATTGGCGGTATAGGAATTCTTAGGATCTCAGTTTCCTTATTTGGTTCGGATTTTATTTCATTTACACACTAGTCGATTATGTCGGCAGAGCAACATGTGTCAATTATAGAAGGTGCTTTTAGGAATTGGGAAAGAATAAATTCTATTTTCTCTTCTCCTACTTCGAAGGTAAGCTTTCCTCGCTTGACATCTATAATTGCACCAGCGGTTGCTAAGAATGGTCTTCCTAATATGATCGGGATGTTAGAATCTTCTTGGATATCCATTATGATGAAGTCAGTTGGGATGTAGAATTGGCCTACACGAACAGGGATATTTTCTAACATTCCTACAGGGTATTTAACTGAACGATCAACTAGTTGAAGAGACATTCTCGTTGCCTTAAGCTCACCCAGATTTAGCTTCTTACAGGTTGAAAGAGGCATCAAACTAACACTGGCTCCTAACTCGCACAAGGCTTTCTCTATAATGGTTTTTCCTATTACGCAGGGTATAGAGAAACTACCAGGATCTTTCAGTTTAGGAGGCATGTTATTTTGGATGATAGCGCTACATTCAGCGGTAAGTGTTACAGTTTCGTTATCCTCGAGTTTCTTTTTGTTCGATAGGATTTCTTTCAAGAATTTAGCGTACGAAGGCATTTCGGTTATGACTTCTGTGAACGGTATGGTTATGTTTAATTGTTTCAGAAGTTCTACGAATTTTTTAAATTGCGCTTCGGTTTTTGATTTGGCTAATCTATGAGGGTAAGGAATTGGTGGCTTATAAGGTGGTGGTGGAACGTAAGGTTTTTCTTTTTCAGGTTCCACTTCGTTGTTGATCTCATCGGTCTTAGCAGTTTGATCATCGGTTGATGTCTTTTTGGTTTCCTTTGGCTCTTGTTGGGACATGGGTGCGTTTTGAGTTCTAGGATCGATAGGTCCATCGTAGTTCGTTCCACTTTGTAGTGTTATTGCGTTCGCATGTCCTTTAGGATTAGGTTGTGGTTGAAAAGGAAACGTGCCAGCAGGGGCAGCAGTAGGTGCTTGTTGTTGGGCTACTTGTGAAATTTGAGTTTCTAGCATTTTGTTATGCGTAGCTAAGGCATCTACTTTATTCGATAATTGTTTTAGTTGCTCGCTATTGTGGATGTTTTCATTTAGGAAGTCCTTATTGGTTTGTTGTTGGGAAGCTATAAAGTTTTCCATCATGATTTCTAGATTCGACTTCCTAGGGGCGTTTTGAGCAGCTACAGGCGCTTTTTGATAGCCAGGTGGCACATCAGGTGCTTGTCCAGGCGCGTACAACGCGTTGTTGTTCTTATACGAAAAGTTCGGATGGTTTTTCCATCCAGGGTTGTACGTGTTAGAATAAGGGTTTCCTTGAGCATAATTTACTTGATCAGATGGGATTCTAGTCAAGAGTTGACATTCGGCAACTGCGTGTCCAGTTAATCCATAAATCTCGCAGTTAGGTGCTACGGCAGCAGCGGTGGCTGAAGGAGTGATGGTTAAGTTTTCGATCTTTTGAGTTAAAGCGTCTACTTTAGCGTTAACGCGGTCTATACCACTTATTTCGTACATTCCTCCTTTGGTTTGGGTTTTCTCTAGAGCGGCTCGTTCTCCACCCCATTGGTAATGGTTTTGTGCCATGTTCTCTATGAGGTTGTATGCTTCATCATGGGGTTTGTCCATTAGTGCCCCGCCAGCAGCGGCGTCTATAGTCATTTTAGTGTTATAAAGGAGACCACCATAGAAATTATGGATGATCAGCCATGGTTCGAGTCCATGATGAGGGCATAGTCTAAGCACGTCCTTGTATCGTTCCCAAGCTTCGAAGAGTGATTCGTTATCTTTCTGGGTAAATCCGTTGATTTGACCTCTTAGCATAGCAGTTTTGCTAGGCGGAAAGTATCTCGCTAAGAATACTCTCTTCAGTTCGTCCCATGTAGTTATGGAATTAGAAGGCAAGGATTGAAGCCACGCTCTAGCTCTATCTCTCAAGGAGAAGGGAAAGAGACGTAATCGAATAGCTTCGGAACTAACGTTGTTAGCTTTGACAGTGTCGGCATATTGCACGAACACAGATAAATGGAGGTTGGGATCGTCTGCAGGGCTTCCAGAGAATTGATTCTGTTGAACAGCTTGTACCAACGAAGGTTTCAGTTCGAAATTGTTCGCCTCAATCGCAGGTGGTGCGATACTTGAGTGCGGTTCAGCGCGTGAAGGAGCGGCATAGTCTCTAAGAGGACGAATAGCAGCCATCTCTAACTTCAGGATAATTTGATTGATTTGATCAATAAAGGTCAATTCCTGATTAATCGGAATTGGTGCTACTTCGGGAAGATTGCGAGCTCGACGTTTGACGTTAATGAAACGTTCGATCTCGTTAATTCGTTGTATGAAATCTCCTCCTTGTGAACGAGTATTTGGCATACAATCGTCCAGAAAGAAAGGAAAGAATTGCCCTAGTCTCTACGGTGTAACAGTGAGTTACGATATCGACTTAAATAGTCCCCGGCAACGGCGCCAAAAACTTGATCGCGACTTTACGTGTCTATTAATCTGATGACCGCAAGTGCATAGTCGTTGTCATACCCCAATTTTTGACCTAAGATACCACCTCATATCATTTGCATATGCATCATTTGCATCTCTAACAAAATTGCATAGCTTGTGTTTGCTACTTGTGACTCAGCAGGATTTAATCAGGAAATCACTCATCAGTACAAGTAACAATCAATTAGGGTTTTGTTCTCCCTTTATTTCAAATGAATCATCTTCATCAACAATCAACATTTGGTCCTCAGAGATTCATTTCAACAAGCTTAAAGGCTCTGAACCAACCAGATTAGGGTTTTGACTGAAGATAGCATACTCCTGACTTTTGCTCAGGATTTGACCTAAAGACTTGGGACATGACCTCAAGACCCCAAGTGCATCATTTTTACCTAATCCATTGGCTCAGAACATCTCCTATACAAAGATTGATCAGACAAATCCTCAGATCAGGGTTTTTGAATTATCAGGGACCAAAATCAGGGATCACATTTGGGAAACCCTAAAAATCCCCAGGGAGTCAATAAAAGGTTTCAATCATCTTCAAATAATCCCTATGACAATATACAATGGAAATTATGTCTCAATTCAAGATCTACAGTCATCAATTTCATCTGGTCGACAATTAGGGTTTTTGACCTAATTCACTGAACAACTGCCTTTCTAATCAGGACATGGTGTCACAACTCAAACCATGGCTCAATATCCTCTAATGCTTCAATGTGATCCATTCATACCATTCATATGGTGAGGATAGCCTGTTTCATTTGAAATCTCCAGAAACGCGATTCGTCTGAAAAAGTCAACTGTACAAGATCACCATTGACTTTTGGAGAATTTTGGTCAACCATGACTTTTGAAGTTTTGAATCATCAATATATGATATATGAAGTCATTTGATCAAGAAAAATCAAGAAAATCAATCAAGAATCAAAAAGTCAAAAGTTTGACTTTTCATACTTAGAAAAATTTCTAAGTGTTTTTCATGGTTTTTTCCAAACTTTGGAAGGGAATTTCTCAAAATTTCACCTACAAACTGAAGAAAACTTCCAACATGAAAGTTGTAGGTTTTGATCCAATGAACAACTTTGTCACATATAATTTTTTTCCAAAAGATCAACCATTTAAGAGATATGGAGCTTCAAAGTTGGTATCTTTTGAAAATTTCACTTAAAACCTCATTTTCTTCAAAGTTCATGGATCTTTTTCACCCACTTCCTTAAAGATCTTGAAGAAACTTTCAACTAGGGTTTTGAAGTGTGTAATATGAGCTTTCCAAAATGTCCAAGAGCATGAAAAAATTTGAAGTGTAGCTATGGTTTTGAATTTTGACATTAGTGAACTTTTCACTTGAAATTTCATGCCATTTTCACTAATTTATGAGCCAATTTGCCAAATGATCCAAATAATGATGCATAGAGGCAATAATTGGAGATATTTTTCTGATTTGAGATCAGAATGGAAGAGGATAAGAAGCTTGAGTTTTAACCATGGTTTGGTCACTTTAACCATTTTGCATTAAATGTAAAAGATTCCTTTTTATCTCTTAAGCCAAATCACCAATTCTTGATCAACTTGCAAAGGTCTGAGTTCAGAACTCTTGGCCTATAAATAGAGGTGCAAATCACTCTTCAATTCACACCAAAACCTCACAATTATAGGTTTTCTCTCTTCTTTCTTGAATTGCAAGTTTCTTAAGTTTCAAAGAGGTAAAATGCTCAACCTCTAAACCTTTGAAGTTCTGAGCAAAATGATGCTTCCCACAACTCACAAACATCATTTGGAAGTTGTTTGATCCATCCATACACCCCAAAAACACCAAGAACTCAAAATCACTACCTCACTTTCATATGAACACATATTGAGCCTTATCATGCCAAATCTCACCCAAGCTCATTTCTGTCTAAGCTAATCATCCAAACACATCCTATATACCATATATGAGCTGTTCCTACCATCATCCATGACCTGTAACTCCAAAATCACATAGCATGATTCTCACTTGAGCCATACTGCAGATCGGGTTCCATAGCTTTACACAGATGAATCCAAACAGTTCCAAGCATTCAAACATGTTTCATAAGGTTCGTTGAAGGTGTTCAGATCAAGAAACAACATCTGGGAGCCCTCATTTGCAGAATTCGATTTCCAGTTTGGCCGTTTTTGAAGGTAAGTCACTTGAACTTCAAACTCATATTTGCACGCATCATAAATGAAATGTGAGCATATCATCTTGTTTCTGCATATGTATGGATCATTAACCCTCAATCAATTGCATCATAACTTGCACATACACGATTTCACATTGAATTTCAGTTTTAGGGTTCTTCATGTTCATGCGAAAATTGACCCCCTTAGAGTGAAAATAAATGAATTATGAGGGCACCATCATGTTCTTCGTGAAAAACCGAGTGAGATAGACCCTTTGATTGACCAAAACAACACAGTTTTAAAGAATTTTGAAAATCAGTTGAAGGTGTGTTCTTGGCGCCATCTTTGTTTCAGAAATTTCAAATATCAAGTTTAAAATATAATCAATTGAACGCGTGTGTCTTACAAGCTGCGCGCGCAGCCCAGTTGGTAAGTGTTTTGGACGGTGATAGAGAGGGCGTGGGTTCAAGCCCTTGTGTAGACAAAACCCAATTTTTTATCACTATTTTTCTCTATTTTCTTTACAACTTTAACCCATTAATTAACCAATCAAATTAATTCATTTTCTCTTCATTTTTTACACACCTCTTATTTAATATACATATTTTGACAATATCAAAAAAAATCACAAAAAAGGATTTATTTAATATGCTTTTAATTAGGTTTAAAATGATACATTTTTAAGTGTTTTTAAATACTTTAAATATTTTTTTTCATTTAATTTTCAAACCTAATCACTTGTAAATATTTTTGTGATCAAACCCTAATCACTTAGGTCTTAATTAAGCATTAAAATGTGATTTTAACTTAATTAAGTTGACTTTTGTCAAATTCAAATTGTTTTAAAACAAACGATCATTCTTTTCGAAACAATAAACCATTTCTTTTTGAAACTATTGATTAAATCTTTTTAATTGATCAATTGATTTTCAAAACGATGTGGGGCCTCTCGAATATTAGAGAGTATAAGACCCACTCCTTTTTCCTTTTGTACAGTTTTTTTTTTCTTTAAACAATAAAACTTCTTCAAAATAAAATCTTTTCAAACATTTTTCAAATCATTTTCAAAACAACCAAACTTCAAAGAAACAAAACTTTTCAATATACCATGGGCCTCCATGTAGGTATAAGTCCCAAGCCCCTTTTGTATATACCCATTCCTGTACTTGAAATTAGGTATTTCATTGTACACACACTTTTGTACATATCTCAATCAAATTTTTTAACCTTTTAATAACAAATCAAAAAATGAAGGTTTTCTTTAAATCTTCCCAAAAATACCATGGGCCTCCATGTAGGTATAAGTCCCAAGCCCTTTGTAAATACCTGTTTACATAGCTTTGAATAAACTCAAGTGGACCTCTCCCCGAATATGAGTCCCGAGCCCCCGTGTATGCAAATGGATCATGCTTACAGGTATATTTCCTTCATAAACTCCATTATATACACACACTTTGTCATATATAACTGTTCATATAACTGTTCATATTTGTTCATGTACTTGTGCATATTTGTTTGTACTTGTTCATATGTGTGATTGTGTTATATGCTTGTTCAACTTAGTACAACACTAGGTTCCCCATAGCCTCCTATTGGGCTTCGTGCAAAGAATCTCCCCTAGTTTAGGTTAGGACATAGAGTATGGTTTCCCGGTGAAATCGCTCTAAGAGCTCAAACCAACTATACCATGCCTCCCCTTGGGCTTTGTACAAACGAGTGACCCTCCCATAGCCTCCTCTTGGGCTTACAATGCAAGGACCCTGGATTGTCCTCCCATAGCCTCCTCTTGGGCTTACAATGCAAGGACCCTCGGATAGCCTCCTCTTGGGCTTCGTACAAGGACCCACGGGCTTCTTATAAGCATCCCCAATATCCAAAACAAATACCCTAGGAGATTAGACATTTATCATCTCTATGATAGGAGTATCTCTTCTATATCATCACAAACAATCAATCAATCAAAAAACTTCTTTTTGCCACAAGGCTGGCTAATCAATCAAACTTCTTTTTGCCACAAGGCTGGCTAATCAATCAAACCGTTTTGCCACCGTACTGGCTGATTAATCAAAGTTTTTGTCACAAGGCTGACTTCATTGAAACTTTTGCCACGAGGCTGGCTGATTAATCAAAACTTTTTGTCACAAGGCTGACTTCATTGAAAGTTTTTGCCACAAGGCTGGTTAAACAAATAAAAAAATCAAACAGATGTATGTGATGATATAGATTAGATACATCGAACATTTAGATGACATTTGTCTCTTTTCCTTTGCTTCCACTAGCATAAGTGGGAACTACGATTGCTCTGACTTTCTCAACATCCCTTTGAGAATACGTAGGCACAAGGTCGTATCCTTGGCGAGCAAAACTTCTCTCTCAAACCATTCAAACCTTAGCACTCGTAGACCCCGAGCTACAGATGCTCTGATTCCCTCTAGGGGATATGTATGCAGAGGATCGCGATGATCTTTGCGAGCATAATCAAACAAACACCTTAGGTCCCACCTATTTCACAACAGAAACTCCACCGTAACATGGAATGAAAAACAATAAAGAATCCTATAGAGTACTATAGATACGTTGGGTGCTAATACCTTCCCTTCGTATAACCAACCCTCTTACCCAAAGATCTCTCCCCCCACTTTTAGGTTATTGCAGCTTTTTTCCTTTTCCTCCTTTGGAAATAATAAAAAGTTTGGTCGAAACAAAAGAAAAATCATTTTTTGAGCACTCGAGCCCAAAGAAGGCATCAGGTGTCTCATCCCACAAAAAAGAGGAACAAAACGATTTTTCGCCCGCGACAGAAAAATGGCGACTTCACTGGGGACCATCTTTTTATTGTTTCCAAAGGAAGGGTTATTTCTAATTATTGTTTTTTTAATTTTTGTTACATGTGTGATTCTTTGGTTCTGTTACTTGTGTGGTTCTGTTACAAGTGATACATTATGGACAAATCCTAACCCGGATTAAGTACACATAAGAAATTAGGTGGAGGGTATAGTCATGTACAGGCGTACGTGAGAATCCTTCCGCTCAGTGGAGGTTCCTTGTTGGTAATATATGTTTAGCATGTTTCGTAGCGAAAACATTATTGCTGCATTGAACTGTAGAAGCTGAGTTGGCCGTAGAACCCCAACCCATCCTGGCCTTATTAGGACGTGGTGCAGAAACGATCCAGGTGAAGACTTGGATAGTTGTCATGCGGAGAACCACACTCAGACGAGTTTTTCTTGAGAATATTACTGGCTCATGAGATGAATTGTGGAAGGCCGGTAATATCCGAAAGAAAAATGTAGACTCTGACGTATCAGTAGAACATGTTGTGCAGGTGATTAACTAGATCTATCCCATTTTTGGTTCTCTGACCTCATGCTCGTGACTTTGGACCTTTGAACCTATGTGTACCATGTTTGTGTTACCATGTTTGTGTACCATGTTTGCGTTACCATGTTCGTATTACCATGTCTGTTTTACCATGTTTGAATATGTGGCATTCATGCATCCACGCATTCATACATTCATTAAAAAAAACCATCTTTTTTCCATAAAAACATGATTTTTCCAAAGATTTAGAGAAATTTTCTTTGCAAACATTAGGATTAAGTTATGGCGGAGGTAAAGAGGCATACCAAGAAATATGGTCTCAAAGCGCCTGATGTGGGAAAACTGATAGAGTTATCATCTTTTGTACAAGATCCTTCGGATTTTAGGAAAAGTTATGGAAAGCTTTTGCCTATCCTGAATACTCATGTTGATGAAGGACTTCTCAAAACTCTGGTTCAGTTCTATGATCCCGTCTACCGTTGTTTTACCTTTCCAGACTACCAGTTGGTACCGACCTTGGAAGAATATGCCAATCTTTTGGGTATTCCTGTGTCTGACAAAATACCCTACAATGGTTTGGAAGCCATTCCTAAGTCACACGTCATTGCGGCAAGTATCCACTTGAAGAAATCTGAAGTAGAGAATAATTGGACTACCAAAGGAAACCTCCCAGGTTTAACTTCACACTTCCTGGTAAAGAAAGCCTTTGATTTCATCGAAACTGGTAGCATGATAGCCTTTGAAGCTGTACTAGCCTTGCTCATCTATGGGTTAGTTCTGTTTCCCAACGTCAACGACTTTGTTGATATCAATGCCATAAAGATCTTTCTGATTGGAAATCCTGTTCCGACTTTGCTTGGTGACATGTATTTCTCTGTTCATCATAGGAATCGCCAAGGCGGTGGAATCATTGTTTGTTGTGCACCTCTGTTGTTCCAATGGATTGTTTCACACTTACCTGAGTCTCCTATTTTCACAGAAAACCGAGAAGGCTTGCGTTGGCCTCGAAGACTTATGTCTCTTACTAATAATGATATCCGTTGGTATACCTTGGCTCACTGTGGTACAGAAACCATTGAAAGTTGTGGAGAGTTCGCCAACGTACCCCTCATTGGTACACAAGGAGGAATTAACTACAATCCGATCTTAGCCCGACGACAACTCGGGTATGCAAATTCAACTAAACCCATTGGTCACTCAGTGGAAGGCTACTTTTACAAAGAAGGGGATGATCCTCAAAGGTTGAAAACAAGAATGGTAAGAGCTTGGTACGACGTCCGATGGAAAGAAAAAGGTGAAGCGAGAAATTGCATTGCCGTGGACACCTACACCTGCTGGGTAAAGAAAAGAGCAAAGGAGTTTCAAATGCCTTATGTTTATGAAAAACCCATGTTCCCTGCAGTATCTCAATTGCCCAACATTCCCACTATGGAGGAATACCAAGACACTTTAGCCAAGATGAGGATAGAGAAAGATGCTTGGGAAGAAAAGTTTCGTAAGACCGATGTGGAAAACATAAGGTTGAAGAAAAGGGTGAAAGATCACGAAGAAACTCTCTATTATCAGGATGGATGGCTCATGAGCAAAGATGAGAAGATTCGCCAGAAAGACGCTGCAATCAAGAGGTATATCAGAGAAAGCAAGAAAAATCTTGAAGGTTCAACAAGCAACGCTCCGACTCCTGATGATTGGAAGAATATTGTTGACAAGCTGAGGACTGAAAAGGCCAAATTGAAAGCTCACTATGGGAAAGAAATCATGAAACTCAAGCTGCACAATGCATTTGGTTCTTCGTCTGATGAAGATGCTTAGATTTGTTTAGTTTTTTATCATTTGCTTTTGTAAGGAGCTACGCTCCAATGTTGTAACATTTTCCCATTTATTCAATAAAAAGATTTGTTTGTGTTCAAATGTTTGCAAGAAAATAATCTTTAAAATATTTGGAAAAATCATAAATTTCTTTTTGCATACATCATTCTGCATATCGAGTCTGTTGTATAGAGTCTCATCTTTTGGATCTTTCTCCAATAGATCGTCAAGCTGTCGCGTCTCAAAGTTTCTCGACCGCGCTCGCAATCAGATCACAGATACAATACTCGTTCAAGCAGAAGAAGAGTAATGGAACACTCTGAACAAGAGAATGTTGAGCTCCGGGGTACAGTGACCACCCTTCAGGAAAAGTTAGAAAGTCTCACTACTCTGGTTGACTCCTTAATGGCCGCACAGAATCAACCGCCGCCACCCAACAGCCAAGCGACAGTAACATCTGAAGTCACTACTCCGGTTTCTACAGTTGCATTCGGCGTTCCATCTTTCTCCATGCCGGAAGGTTGGGGCCCGCCTTTTAGCTTTGGTACAGGTTTCCGCCATAATTTCTCTGGGGTTCAAACAGCTACAACTGAAGCGCCTGCTGCACAGGGTTCGGCGTTTATTCCACATTCAGGGGTAACTTTTTCCCAAATCACTATGGCACTTTCTCAACCCACTATGACAGTTCCGACCCCTGCGGTTCACACTGTTCCTTATGATGGCAATGAGATTTATCATGATCAAGGTGATAGCACAAATCCGCGTAATCTTGTGGAAGATCTCCAAGAGCAGTTTAACAAGATGCAGTTGGAAGTTAAAGCTATCCGTGGAAAAGATTTGTTTGGAAAGAATGCCCAGGAGCTATGTTTGGTTCCCAGTGTACAAATACCTGCTAAATTCAAGGTCCCTGACTTTGAGAAGTACAAAGGTAGTTCTTGTCCACAAAGCCATCTTGTGATGTATGCCAGGAAAATGTCTACTTATGCAGATAATCATCAGTTGCTCATCCATTACTTTCAAGACAGTTTGACTGGTGCCGCACTGAAGTGGTACACAGGCTTGGATAGCACTAATATTCGAACATTCAATGACCTAGGTGAGGCCTTTGTCCGACAATACAAGTATAACTCGGATATGGCTCCGGACAGAGATCAGCTCCGATCCATGGCTCAGAAAGATCATGAAGCTTTCAAAGAGTATGCCCAACGATGGAGAGAAACTGCTGCTCAGATTAATCCACCGTTAAAAGAGAAGGAGATGACAAAGATCTTCTTGAATACTCTCAGTCCGTTTTATTATGAACGCATGATTGCTAGTGCTCCAAGTGATTTCACCGAAATGGTAAACATGGGGATGCGTCTAGAAGAAGGAGTCCGAACCGGACGTCTAACTAAAGAAGGTGGATCTTCAAGCGGAACCAAAAAATTCGGAAGTGGTTTCCCAAAGAAGAAAGAACAAAGTGTTGACATGGTATCCCAAGGGAGGCCAAGAGGAAATGTCAATCGTCAACGACAGGTTGCTACTATCACACCAGTCGTTAATACAACACCGAATCCGGGATTCACTCCTCAGTTTCAACAACAACAGCCTCGATCACAGGCTCAGCAGTTTAACAATAATCAGAATCGTGTACAAAGAGCTCCACAGTTTGATCCGATTCCAATGACCTACACAGAATTGTACCCTGCTTTGATTGAAAGAGGTCTTGTTCAAACTAAAGCGCCACCACCAGTACCTGAGAAACTCCCATGGTGGTACAAAGCTGAGGTCTCATGCCCTTATCATCAAGGAGCACCTGGCCATGATCTAGAGCATTGCATAGCTTTGAAATATGAAGTTCAGAGGTTGGTTAAATCTAATCTCCTCTCTTTCAGAAATTTGAATCCAAATGTGCAAGCAAATCCGCTGCCCAATCATGGAGGGCATGTTGTAAACATGGTGTATAGATGTCCTGGTCCGTACCGAGTCTATAATATCAATTTCTCAAGAGCCGATTTGGTACAAATGCACGCCACTCTCTGTCGAGGGCCGAGTTTTCGCCAGCATCAATATGGTTCCTGTAGCATATGTTGTGTAGATCCTCACGGATGTTCGATTGTGAGAAGAGATCTCCAAGTGCTGTTGGATAATGGTACTATTCAGATCTACAGAAATAGGGATGAAAATGAAGTTAACATGATAGGATGTTATCCGCATGAGCTTTTAGTCTCAGATATCAACTCGGAAATGCCTAAAGTTAACGTCATCGTTCCTCATTTCAATATGCCTGAGTGCATGGAAGTTACTTACAACAAGCCAAAGGTTCATGTTGCTCCTTTGATCATTTGTCTAACTGGACCTGTTCCTTATGACTCTGACAAGGCAGTTCCATACAACTACAATGCTACAATGATAAAGAATGGACAAGAAGTTCCTTTACCTACTCTTTCATCTGTCGTGAATATCGCCGATGTGAGTCGAGTAACAAGAAGTGGACGTGTGTATACTCCACTACCTCCAAAGCAGCCTGTTGCTCCTGCTACCGGACAAAATCCTGTCAATACACCAGTGGGGAATCCTGTGGAAACTCCTATCAGTAATACAAACACTGATGTTGGTCAGTCCAGTGGAACCAATGTCAATCCTGACTTTGATGAAATTTTGAAACTTATCAAAAGAAGTGAATACAAGATTGTGGATCAGCTTATGCAGACTCCTTCGAAGATCTCGATACTTTCATTGCTTTTAAACTCAGAAGCCCACAGGGAAGCCCTGATGAAGGTCTTGGATCAAGCTTTTGTAGATCATGATGTGACTGTTGACCATTTTGATGGGATAATAGCCAACATAACAGCTTGCAACAATTTAAGCTTCTGTGATGAAGAACTCCCCGAGGAGGGTAAAAATCACAATCTTGCTTTGCACATTTCTATGAACTGTCAGTCCGACTCTTTGTCCAATGTGTTGGTAGACACCGGATCTTCCTTGAATGTTATGCCAAAGACGACTCTTGCTCGCTTGTCTTACCAAGGAATGCCTATGAAGTTCAGTGGTGTAGCTGTCAAAGCATTTGATGGATCGCGAAAATCTGTTATCGGCGAAGTCAACCTTCCCATGACAATTGGTCCACATACATTTCAAATCACCTTCCAGGTCATGGACATTCAAGCTGCTTATAGCTGCCTGTTAGGACGACCATGGATCCATGAAGCAGGGGCAGTAACTTCTACGCTCCACCAAAAGTTAAAATTTGTAACAAATGGAAAATTGGTAACAATAAGTGGAGAACAAGCCTTGATGGTGAGCCATTTATCCAATTTCTCTTTCATTGGTGCTGATGATGTGGAAGGAACTCAGTTTCAAGGTCTCTCTTTAGAAGACGAATCTTCCAAAAAGAAAGCATCGATCTCTTCTTACAAAGAGGCGGTAAAAGTAGTAAAAGATGGAACTACCACTGGCTGGGGGCAAGTTGTGATCCCTACCAAGAATGAAACTAGAGCAGGTCTCGGATGTTCACCAACATTCTCAAACTGCACCAAGAAGGATGAAACCCTTCGTCCGATCAAAGAAACATTCATTAGTGGAGGATTCCTTAACCCAATTCCTCAAGAGGTTAATGTCCTTATCGAAGAATGCATCGAAGAAGGTCTCTCCGATGATGAAGAAGAATGGAAATGTTATCTCAATGACTCGGGATACATATCTCAGGAAGAACCATATCCTCCTTCAGAGAAATCCAAAGGCAAAGAAACTGAGCCTGTTCCTGCAAAAATCTGGGACACCTTGGGACAACCAAGTGGAAAATTTGATTATATGGTGAAATATACTGCACCTGAAAGTTCAAAAATTGCGATTGAAGATATCCAACCAACTGGATGGGGAGATTCCTTTGAATATAATAGTCAACCAGAAGAGGCTTATCAGCCCTGTCAATTTTCTCAGCAGCCTGAAACTACTGAAGATTTCAGCTTCAATGCATCTGCCAAGGTTCATAATCCTGAAGATGGTTATTATCACATAAATGCCATTTTTGAAGATGAAGGGGAAGATGATCCCGCAGTTGACTCAGAAAGTGTCGCTGACAATGAGTCTCTTCATCCTGAAGACTGGGAAGAACACCCTGAAAATTCTGAAGATTGTGACTCATCTTATGCTCTTCAAGAAGTAGAAGAAGACCGTTTCAACTCTACAAAGAACAAGGTTGACAAACCAGGACCTTCAAATCCTGCTCGACCAGCGGTCAATGTCAATACTGAAGATAATTCTGAGGAGAATTTCCTGAATACATAATACACAGAGGAGTTCGTTGCTACTGGAAGGCTGTCGACGTTCCGAATGTTGTTCGCCGCTCAAAGTAATCACCTCGTTGTTATTTTGACCTCCTGCCTTGCCCAAAGCAGAGAGATGTTTTATAGGGCTTTGCTTTTAAATGTTCCGCCCAAATAACTTTGTGTATAGGGCTTTGTTTTAAAAGTTTCCCTCTTTGTCCTGCCCAAGACAAATGAGTTTGTGTTTAGGGCTTTGTTTCAAAAATGAATCATAAATAAAGTGTCATTTTGAATTCCCTACATTATATGTTTTATTTTTGCTTTTTTCTGGAAATGGTAATCCTAAAAAACCAAAAAATAATAAAAAAAAAACTTTTTCAAAAAAAAATCTGCATACACTCTTGCATTCATAAATTTTCTGAAATAAATATAAATCACATGTGCAGATTTACTATTGATAAACCCATTGAATGCAATAACCCTATGCCCTCTCCCAACTTTGAGTTTCCTGTGTTCGTAGCCGAAGAAGAGGAAGAAGAGGAGATCCCGGACGAGATCTCTCGATTACTTAAGCACGAGGAAAGAGCCATTCTGCCTCACAAAGAGCCTCTAGAAAAGATCAACTTGGGTTCTAAAGAAGACAAAAAAGAAGTGACCATTGGATCGCTGCTTGATGCTGATATCAAGAGTAAGTTGACAGACCTTCTCAAAGAATATGTTGACGTGTTTGCCTGGTCCTACCAAGACATGCCTGGGTTGGATACCAATATTGTTCAGCATTACTTGCCATTGAAGCCAGAATGTCCGCCAGTTAAGCAGAAATTGCGAAGGACTCACCCTGATATGGCTAACAAGATCAAAGTGGAAGTTCAAAAACAGCTCGACGCAGGTTTTCTCGTCACCTCTGAATATCCTCAATGGTTGGCCAACATAGTGCCAGTTCCGAAGAAAGATGGCAAGGTCAGAATGTGTGTTGACTACCGTGACTTGAACAAGGCCAGTCCAAAAGATGACTTTCCATTACCACATATCGACATGCTGGTTGATAACACCGCTAAGTTCAACGTCTTTTCCTTCATGGACGGGTTCTCCGGTTATAATCAGATCAAGATGGCTCCTGAAGACATGGAGAAGACATCTTTCATCACCCCATGGGGTACCTTTTGCTACAAAGTGATGCCGTTTGGATTAAAGAATGCAGGCGCAACTTACCAAAGGGCAATGACTACTCTCTTTCATGACATGATGCATAAAGAAATTGAAGTTTATGTGGACGACATGATAGCCAAGTCCAGCACAGAAGAAGAACATATTGAATACCTTCTGAAGTTGTTTCAACGACTAAGGAAATATCAGCTTCGCTTGAATCCTAACAAATGTACTTTTGGGGTTAGATCTGGAAAACTCTTGGGTTACATTGTCAGCCAAAGAGGTATTGAAATAGATCCCGACAAAGTCAGAGCTATTCAAGAGATGCCTGCACCAAAAACTGAAAAGCAAGTAAGAGGATTTCTCGGACGATTGAACTATATCTCCAGATTCATCTCTCAAATGACTGCTACTTGTGGGCCAATTTTCAAGCTTCTCCGCAAAGATCAAGGGGTTGTATGGACTGAAGATTGCCAGAAAGCGTTTGACAGTATCAAGGAATACCTGTTAGAACCACCAATATTGATTCCTCCAGTTGAAGGAAGACCACTAATCATGTACCTTACCGTGTTGGAAGAATCCATGGGTTGTATGCTTGGACAGCAAGATGAAACCGGTAAGAAGGAGCATGCCATCTATTACCTGAGTAAGAAATTCACAGATTGTGAGTCTCGTTACTCCATGCTCGAAAAAACGTGTTGTGCTTTGGCTTGGGCTTCAAAACGTCTCCGCCAATACATGATCAACAATACTACTTGGTTAATCTCCAAAATGGATCCGATCAAGTACGTCTTTGAAAAGCCTGCCTTAACAGGAAGGATTGCCCGATGGCAAATGCTGTTATCTGAGTATGACATTGAATACCGTGCTCAAAAAGCGGTCAAAGGAAGCATTCTCGCCGATCACTTGGCGCATCAACCAATCGATGGATATCAATCTCTCAAGTTTGACTTTCCTGATGAAGATGTCTTGTACTTGAAGATGAAAGATTGTGACGAACCGTTACCAGAAGAAGGTCCTGAGCCTGGATCAAGATGGGGCCTAATTTTTGATGGAGCAGTAAACGCTTTTGGCAATGGAATTGGGGCAATCATCATCACTCCCAAGGGTACTCATATCCCATTCTCCGCCAGATTACTATTTGATTGCACCAACAACATCGCAGAATATGAAGCTTGTATCATGGGTCTCGAAGAAGCCATTGACTTAAGGATCAAGATCCTCGACATATATGGAGATTCAGCCCTCGTGATCAACCAAATCAAAGACAAGTGGGAAACTTACCACCCTGGCTTGATTCCTTACAGAGATTATGCAAGACGTCTGTTGACTTTCTTCAACAAAGTTGAATTGCATCATATACCTCGAGATCAGAATCGAATGGCAGACGCTTTAGCTACTCTATCTTCCATGTTCAAAGTTAATCACTGGAATGATATGCCTACAGTCAGAATCACGCGCCTTGAAAGGCCCGCCTATGTGTTTGCAACTGAAGCAGTCATCGATGATAAACCGTGGTTCCACGACATCAAACGCTTCCTTCAAACTCAAGAGTACCCACTTGGGACATCAAACAAAGATAAGAAAACTCTAAGGAGGCTTTCTGGCAGTTTCTTCCTGAACGGAGATGTGCTATACAAAAGAAACTTCGACATGGTTTTGCTCAGATGCGTGGACAGACACGAAGCAGACATGTTAATGCATGAAGTGCATGAAGGGTCCTTTGGAACTCATTCAAATGGGCATGCAATGTCCAAGAAAATGTTAAGAGCAGGATACTATTGGTTGACAATGGAATCAGACTGTTACAAACACGTGAAGAGATGTCACAAGTGCCAGATCTACGCAGATAAGATCCATGTGCCACCGACTCTACTCAACGTTCTCTCATCTCCATGGCCTTTCTCCATGTGGGGTATCGACATGATTGGAATGATCGAACCGAAAGCTTCAAACGGTCATCGTTTCATCTTGGTAGCCATTGATTACTTCACCAAATGGGTCGAAGCAGCATCTTACGCCAATGTTACAAGACAAGTGGTTGTGAGGTTTATCAAGAATAACATCATTTGCCGATATGGTATTCCCAGCAAGATCATTACTGACAATGGTTCGAACTTGAACAACAAGATGATGAAAGAATTATGTGAGGAATTCAAGATTGAGCATCATAACTCTTCTCCTTACAGACCAAAAATGAACGGCGCCGTCGAAGCCGCCAACAAGAACATAAAGAAGATCGTCCAGAAAATGGTCGTCACTTACAAAGACTGGCATGAAATGCTGCCATTTGCTTTACATGGGTACCGTACTTCAGTGCGTACTTCAACAGGGGCAACTCCCTTTTCTCTAGTATACGGCATGGAAGCTGTGCTCCCCGTAGAAGTTGAAATCCCATCAATGAGAGTCCTCATGGAGACTAAGTTATCAGAGGCTGAATGGTGTCAAAACAGATACGATCAGTTGAATTTAATCGAAGAAAAACGTATGACTGCTCTATGCCATGGACAGTTATACCAAGCAATGATGAAACACGCCTTCAACAAAAAGGTTCGACCTCGTGAATTTCAAGAAGGCGACCTCGTGCTTAAAAAGATCTTGTCTTTTCAACCAGATTCTAGGGGCAAATGGTCTCCTAATTACGAAGGCCCGTATGTTGTCAAAAGAACATTTTCTGGCGGCGCCATGACTCTTGCAACCATGGATGGCGATGAACTCCCATATCCTGTGAATGCTGATGCAGTCAAGAAATACTTTGTCTAAAAAAGAACAAAAGAACAGCTCGGTAAGTCGAAAACCCGCAAAGGGCGACTTAGGCAAAAATGAGCGTCTCGGTGGACTGAAAACCCGAAAGGGCGGTCCAGGCAAAAATTAGAGACAATAAACAGAAAAAAATTCATCCTGGTAGATTGAAGACCTGAAAGGGCAATCTAGGCAAAAATTAGGGATTTATGACAAAGTAACTGCATCAGTCCATACTTCGTCACCTGAATCGTCTTTTCCATCAAAGGATCTACGATCAAATCATCACCAATCTGAAGCGACAAACGCAGTTGGAACTCAAAGTTGTAAGGGAATAGTGGTTATTGCTTTCAATGTAGCCTTTTCCGCATAATTACCATTTCCAACTTTTGTAAATACTCCATGGAATCACGCCTTTAGCTGATTACCATCCTATTAAATAAATTTGAGCCTTGTGCCCATTTGTTTGCATTCTCTAATTTCTTTTAGCTTGCAAAATGACGCTTTAATTGTGTTATTCGTTTTGAAAGAAAAAAGAAAAAAAAGTTTTAAATGAATTTACTTTTCTTTTTCAAAATAAAAGCGAAATTTTCCTTTGAGTTGTGAACAACAGAAGGAACATCAACAGCTATCTCCTTAGGACGAATCAAGGATTATGATAGGAAAAGCTCTTCTATCCCCAGTGGAAAAGCTCTTCTATCCCCAGTGAAGAAGCTCTTGTATCCCCAGTGAAGAGGGTCTTTTATCCCCAGTCACGAAGATTTTCCATCTCCAGTGAAAAGGTTCTTCCATCTCAATGAGAAAAGATGTTTATCTTCCCCAGAGAAGTTTAAAACATGCAGTACCATTCATCACTCGTGCTATCTACACCGTGTTGAGGAACATTTGCCAAGTATCTGGTTGTATTGCGACGTCGGTCCTTCTCCAGTATATACTTCATTGTCTGTCAGTATTGTCAGTATGCATGCTACATTCATGACATTCATCATTCATACATATTTGCATCATTTATGCATTCTTGCATTTTTCAGGATATATCTATCCCAAAAAAGTAAAAAAAAAAAGAAAAGAGAAAAAAGTAAAAAAAAAAAGAAAAGAGAAAAAAGAAAAAGAAAAAAACAAAGCAGATATGGGCGTGTCATCTCTCCAGTAGGTTGTCACCCATAAGCAGAAATAACATCCTTTCTTTCTCCAGTTCCCCACTGAGATCATTCCTCGTGGAAGAAGGTTGCTTCAGTTTCTCCTCTCAAAACAAAGGAGAGAATCCCCAGTTGAGTTCATTCCTCATGGGTACAAAGTCTTGTTTGACTGTCTCTTTCCAATTCATTTTTGGTTAGAACCCTGTCTTTACCAAAGATTCAAATTCCGATTCCTCAAACAGAGTCGTGAAAAATAGAACCATAAGCAATAGCCTCATCATCTGAGCAGCTTATGTCTCTTTCAAAAATTTCCTCTCAAGGAAATCAATCATGAAGATCATTTGACGATCAGGGCCTTATTACTGTTCACAAGGCTGAATAACCAGTAATTTCCCTAGCAAAGTCTCTAGGATCATTTTATCACTCGGTTGATAATCGATCATGTCTTCAAAACCACTATCACGAGGCTGGTAGTCGGTAATCCTTTTGTTCTGGTTATATTATTCAACATGTCTATCACCATGCTGATAGTCGGTAATATTAACCAAACCTTTGAAACTCTTTTTACCTTGTCAAGTCTATCACCATGCTGATAGTTGGTAACACAGTTTCATACCTTTCACCTTCGCATTATTAAACAAGTCTATCCCCATGCTGATAGTCGATAATGTCGATAGGTAAGCTTTTCTTACAAAGCTATCATTCCCAGGCGAAGCATACACTTGCTTTCCCAATAAAGCGGATTCTCTTCCTAAAACGGATTGAGACATCCTTCCCAACCTCTTTTCCCCAGCGGAGTTAGTTTTGATATTCCCTCGGTAAAGACATCCTTGCATCATTCGCAATTTTGGTATCTTAGGTCCAAAATTTGCGTCTTCTGATATTTAAGTCTCTTCCACCCTATCAAAATAAAGATTTTCAATCTTCATGTCTCAGGTTGAAGAAACTTAAATAGGGGCATCTGTCATACCCCAATTTTTGACCTAAGATACCACCTCATATCATTTGCATATGCATCATTTGCATCTCTAACAAAATTGCATAGCTTGTGTTTGCTACTTGTGACTCAGCAGGATTTAATCAGGAAATCACTCATCAGTACAAGTAACAATCAATTAGGGTTTTGTTCTCCCTTCATTTCAAATGAATCATCTTCATCAACAATCAACATTTGGTCCTCAGAGATTCATTTCAACAAGCTCAAAGGCTCTGAACCAACCAGATTAGGGTTTTGACTGAAGATAGCATACTCCTGACTTTTGCTCAGGATTTGACCTAAAGACTTGGGACATGACCTCAAGACCCCAAGTGCATCATTTTTACCTAATCCATTGGCTCAGAACATCTCATATACAAAGATTGATCAGACAAATCCTCAGATCAGGGTTTTTGAATCATCAGGGACCAAAATCAGGGATCACATTTGGGAAACCCTAAAAATCCCCAGGGAGTCAATAAAAGGTTTCAATCATCTTCAAATAATCCCTATGACAATATACAATGGAAATTATGTCTCAATTCAAGATCTACAGTCATCAATTTCATCTGGTCGACAATTAGGGTTTTTGACCTAATTCACTGAACAACTGCCTTTCTAATCAGGACATGGTGTCACAACTCAAACCATGGCTCAATATCCTCTAATGCTTCAATGTGATCCATTCATACCATTCATATGGTGAGGATAGCCTGTTTCATTTGAAATCTCCAGAAACGCGATTCGTCTGAAAAAGTCAACTGTACAAGATCACCATTGACTTTTGGAGAATTTTGGTCAACCATGACTTTTGAAGTTTTGAATCATCAATATATGATATATGAAGTCATTTGATCAAGAAAAATCAAGAAAATCAATCAAGAATCAAAAAGTCAAAAGTTTGACTTTTCATACTTAGAAAAATTTCTAAGTGTTTTTCATGGTTTTTTCCAAACTTTGGAAGAGAATTTCTCAAAATTTCACCTACAAACTGAAGAAAACTTCCAACATGAAAGTTGTAGATTTTGATCCAATGAACAACTTTGTCACATATAATTTTTTTCCAAAAGATCAACCATTTAAGAGATATGGAGCTTCAAAGTTGGTATCTTTTGAAAATTTCACTTAAAACCTCATTTTCTTCAAAGTTCATGGATCTTTTTCACCCACTTCCTTAAAGATCTTGAAGAAACTTTCAACTAGGGTTTTGAAGTGTGTAATATGAGCTTTCCAAAATGTCCAAGAGCATGAAAAAATTTGAAGTGTAGCTATGGTTTTGAATTTTGACATTAGTGAACTTTTCACTTGAAATTTCATGCCATTTTCACTAATTTATGAGCCAATTTGCCAAATGATCCAAATAATGATGCATAGAGGCAATAATTGGAGATATTTTTCTTATTTGAGATCAGAATGGAAGAGGATAAGAAGCTTGAGTTTTAACCATGGTTTGGTCACTTTAACCATTTTGCATTAAATGTAAAAGATTCCTTTTTATCTCTTAAGCCACATCACCAATTCTTGATCAACTTGCAAAGGTCTGAGTTCAGAACTCTTGGCCTATAAATAGAGGTGCAAATCACTCTTCAATTCACACCAAAACCTCACAATTATAGGTTTTCTCTCTTCTTTCTTGAATTGCAAGTTTCTTAAGTTTCAAAGAGGTAAAATGCTCAACCTCTAAACCTTTGAAGTTCTGAGCAAAATGATGCTTCCCACAACTCACAAACATCATTTGGAAGTTGTTTGATCCATCCATACACCCCAAAAACACCAAGAACTCAAAATCACTACCTCACTTTCATATGAACACATATTGAGCCTTATCATGCCAAATCTCACCCAAGCTCATTTCTGTCTAAGCTAATCATCCAAACACATCCTATATACCATATATGAGCTGTTCCTACCATCATCCATGACCTGTAACTCCAAAATCACATAGCATGATTCTCACTTGAGCCATACTGCAGATCGGGTTCCATAGCTTTACACAGATGAATCCAAACAGTTCCAAGCATTCAAACATGTTTCATAAGGTTCGTTGAAGGTGTTCAGATCAAGAAACAACATCTGGGAGCCCTCATTTGCAGAATTCGATTTCCAGTTTGGCCGTTTTTGAAGGTAAGTCACTTGAACTTCAAACTCATATTTGCACGCATCATAAATGAAATGTGAGCATATCATCTTGTTTCTGCATATGTATGGATCATTAACCCTCAATCAATTGCATCATAACTTGCACATACACGATTTCACATTGAATTTCAGTTTTAGGGTTCTTCATGTTCATGCGAAAATTGACCCCCTTAGAGTGAAAATAAATGAATTATGAGGGCACCATCATGTTCTTCGTGAAAAACCGAGTGAGATAAACCCTTTGATTGACCAAAACAACACAGTTTTAAAGAATTTTGAAAATCAGTTGAAGGTGTGTTCTTGGCGCCATCTTTGTTTAAGAAATTTCAAATATCAAGTTTAAAATATAATCAATTGAACGCGTGTGTCTTACAAGCTGCGCGCGCAGCCCAGTTGGTAAGTGTTTTGGACGGTGAGAGAGAGGGCGTGGGTTCAAGCCCTTGTGTAGACAAAACCCAATTTTTTATCACTATTTTTCTCTATTTTCTTTACAACTTTAACCCATTAATTAACCAATCAAATTAATTCATTTTCTCTTCATTTTGTACACACCTCTTATTTAATATACATATTTTGACAATATCAAAAAAAATCACAAAAAAGGATTTATTTAATATGCTTTTAATTAGGTTTAAAATGATACATTTTTAAGTGTTTTTAAATACTTTAAATATTGTTTTTTCATTTAATTTTCAAACCTAATCACTTGTAAATATTTTTGTGATCAAACCCTAATCACTTAGGTCTTAATTAAGCATTAAAATGTGATTTTAACTTAATTAAGTTGACTTTTGTCAAATTCAAATTGTTTTAAAACAAACGATCATTCTTTTCGAAACAATAAACCATTTCTTTTTGAAACTATTGATTAAATCTTTTTAATTGATCAATTGATTTTCAAAATGATGTGGGGCCTCTCGAATATTAGAGAGTATAAGACCCACTCCTTTTTCCTTTTGTACAGTTTTTTTTTTCTTTAAACAATAAAACTTCTTCAAAATAAAATCTTTTCAAACATTTTTCAAATCATTTTCAAAACAACCAAACTTCAAAGAAACAAAACTTTTCAATATACCATGGGCCTCCATGTAGGTATAAGTCCCAAGCCCCTTTTGTATATACCCATTCCTGTACTTGAAATTAGGTATTTCATTGTACACACACTTTTGTACATATCTCAATCAAATTTTTTAACCTTTTAATAACAAATCAAAAAATGAAGGTTTTCTTTAAATCTTCCCAAAAATACCATGGGCCTCCATGTAGGTATAAGTCCCAAGCCCTTTGTAAATACCTGTTTACATAGCTTTGAATAAACTCAAGTGGACCTCTCCCCGAATATGAGTCCCGAGCCCCCGTGTATGCAAATGGATCATGCTTACAGGTATATTTCCTTCATAAACTCCATTATATACACACACTTTGTCATATATAACTGTTCATATAACTGTTCATATTTGTTCATGTACTTGTGCATATTTGTTTGTACTTGTTCATATGTGTGATTGTGTTATATGCTTGTTCAACTTAGTACAACACTAGGTTCCCCATAGCCTCCTATTGGGCTTCGTGCAAAGAATCTCCCCTAGTTTAGGTTAGGACATAGAGTATGGTTTCCCGGTGAAATCGCTCTAAGAGCTCAAACCAACTATACCATGCCTCCCCTTGGGCTTTGTACAAACGAGTGACCCTCCCATAGCCTCCTCTTGGGCTTACAATGCAAGGACCCTGGATTGTCCCTCCCATAGCCTCCTCTTGGGCTTACAATGCAAGGACCCTCGGATAGCCTCCTCTTGGGCTTCGTACAAGGACCCACGGGCTTCTTATAAGCATCCCCAATATCCAAAACAAATACCCTAGGAGATTAGACATTTATCATCTCTATGATAGGAGTATCTCTTCTATATCATCACAAACAATCAATCAATCAAAAAACTTCTTTTTGCCACAAGGCTGGCTAATCAATCAAACTTCTTTTTGCCACAAGGCTGGCTAATCAATCAAACCGTTTTGCCACCGTACTGGCTGATTAATCAAAGTTTTTGTCACAAGGCTGACTTCATTGAAACTTTTGCCACGAGGCTGGCTGATTAATCAAAACTTTTTGTCACAAGGCTGACTTCATTGAAAGTTTTTGCCACAAGGCTGGTTAAACAAATAAAAAAATCAAACAGATGTATGTGATGATATAGATTAGATACATCGAACATTTAGATGACATTTGTCTCTTTTCCTTTGCTTCCACTAGCATAAGTGGGAACTACAATTGCTCTGACTTTCTCAACATCCCTTTGAGAATACGTAGGCACAAGGTCGTATCCTTGGCGAGCAAAACTTCTCTCTCAAACCATTCAAACCTTAGCACCCGTAGACCCCGAGCTACAGATGCTCTGATTCCCTCTAGGGGATATGTATGCAGAGGATCGCGATGATCTTTGCGAGCATAATCAAACAAACACCTTAGGTCCCACCTATTTCACAACAGAAACTCCACCGTAACATGGAATGAAAAACAATAAAGAATCCTATAGAGTACTATAGATACGTTGGGTGCTAATACCTTCCCTTCGTATAACCAACCCTCTTACCCAAAGATCTCTCCCCCCACTTTTAGGTTATTGCAGCTTTTTTCCTTTTCCTCCTTTGGAAATAATAAAAAGTTTGGTCGAAACAAAAGAAAAATCATTTTTTGAGCACTCGAGCCCAAAGAAGGCATCAGGTGTCTCATCCCACAAAAAAGAGGAACAAAACGATTTTTCGCCCGCGACAGTCGTGTCGTGTAGTTTTAAAAGATATCGAATCCACAGGGACTATGAATCGATCTACCGTTATCTAAGGTTACTATGTAAAGCTAAGGCTACTACTAATTTGATTGTTCCTAAGGGAGAGTGTTTGTGAATAATAAGAAATATAATAATAAACAGATATCAATATGTATTTCGTTTAACTTTAGGTGATCCGAAGGTCCATTGGCTAATGCATAATTCAGTTAAAAATCTTTACTAATTCAATTGGTTAAAAATCCTCGTCTCAAACTTTCGCTCTGTTGATTTAGATTACTATCCTAACTCTTAATGTACGCTTTCGCCATCCCATTAGATATTAGAAAAGCTTTTTGGAAACAACGTAATTAATAAAATGCCTGTTTTATGAAGTTGTTATCTATTTAAATCTCCTAATCTCAAACTTTCGCTCTGTTGACTCGGAACATGCTAATATCCCTAACGTACGCTTTCGCCATCCCGCTCGGGTGTAAAAACATTTTTTGAAAATAAATAAGTCCTAATTAGTTTTAATACGCTTTCGCCATCCTTAAAACTAATGTCCTATGTCTACTATCCAGTTAAAGATCTCAAACTTTCGCTCTATTGATTTTAACCTTTGACCGTCTTAAGCCCTCAAACTTTCGCTCTATTGGTTTTAAGACTTACTAATTAAATTAGACATACAAACCAAAAACAAGTGATATTTAATAAAACATAGTTTAAGCCAATTTATTTCGGATCCCACAGTTAACTTACTTTACATACCGATATCTTAGTAAATTAGCCAGACATATTAATACGGTTAAGCATGCATAAATTAATTTGGCTTATAATAAAAGGCATGTTAATTGGCATATAATATATCATGCAATAACTATATAAATAAAGGCGGTAAATAGTAAACCTGAATAAAATAAATTGCAACTGAATCTTCAAGTACCGAACTTCCACCACAGGTTGGTTGGATCGTTCTTCGGAATTTAAACGGACGGAAATTAAAACAAGGAAATAAAAGCGATAAATCTAACGTAAGGCTAGATTTATAAAAGGTTCACAACAATTTCCGGTGTAGAAATTGTTGTGAGAAAATAAACTGTTTGAATGAAAGCAGGAAGAAAAATAATAAGCGCGGAACAATTTCGGCAGCACTTCGTTAGCAGGAAATCAGACGTTTTGAACTGAAGTGACTGCTTCTATTTATAGGGGAGCTTCTGCAGTTGGGACGCGTGAAACCAGGGACTTCTCAGACTGGGACTTGGAGACGTGCGTCTCCACTTTTTGGGGAAGACTTAGCACACGACTTGAGACGTGCGTCTCAAGTGGAGAGAATCTAGGAGAGGTTGGAGACGGGCGTCTCCTCTTTGGTGACGTGGCATGGAACGTTGGAGACGTGCGTCTCCACTTGCTTGTGTGGTTTGGGCCACGCACAATTGGTTCTCAGTGGGCTTGTCTGTCTCTTTGGGCCTTTGGGTCTCCTTTAGCACATTTGGGCCTTATTTGCACCTCCTTTTGACTTCAGCACCCATTTTTCATCTTTTAGGCATAAATAGTGGTCATTTTAGCTCCATTTCCTCTCTTTTTCACAAATAGTCATAATAAGAGTGTAAAACCTGAAACAAAGCAAATACTCGCGTAATATCATAATAAATCAATATAATAAACGGAAAACGCTATAAATATCTACGGATTTCAAGCTAAATATACGATATAAAATCGTGTTATCAATTGCACTCATAGCAGATGACCTTCTTCTTGTCAGATCTTCTGCCTCCAGAAGATTCTCCTCTTTCAGGCTTCTTTGAACTTCTGAAGCTCTTGTACTTCCTTTGCTTGCTCTTCCAGAGATGGTTTACCCTTCTGGAGATCATGGACAGTTCATCTTCTTCTTCTGATTCTGATTCTTCAGAATCTACTTCTTCAGCCTGAAAAGTGTTAGTGCAATTTTTATAATTAGATTTTAATGCAATAGACTTACCTTTCTTCTGAGGCTCATTTGCATCCAGCTCTATCTCATGGCTTCTCAAGGCACTGATTAGCTCTTCCAAAGAGACTTCATTCAGATTCTTTGTTATCTTGAATGCAGTCACCATTGGACCCCATCTTCTGGGCAAGCTTCTGATAATTTTCTTTACATGATCAGCCTTGGTGTAGCCTTTGTCCAGAACTCTTAATCCATCAGTTAGTGTTTGAAATCTTAAGAACATCTTCTCAATATTTTCATCATCCTCCATCTTGAAGGCTTCATATTTCTGGATTAGGGCAAGAGCTTTGGTCTCCTTGACTTGAGCATTTCCTTCATGGGTCATTTTCAATGACTCATATATATCATAGGCAGTTTCCCTCTTAGATATCTTCTCATACTCAGCATGAGAGATAGCATTCAGCAAAACAATCCTACATTTATGATGATTTTTGAATAGCTTCTTTTGATCATCATTCATTTCTTGTCTTGTAAGCCTTACGCCCGTAGCTTTCACTGGATGTTTGTAACCATCCATCAGCAGATCCCATAAGTCACCATCTAGACCAAGGAAGTAACTTTCAAGTTTATCTTTCCAGTATTCAAAGTTTTCACCATCAAATACTGGTGGTCGTATAACCATTGTTACCATTTCCATTGTATTTCTCAGCAGAGCCAGATGTAGATGTATTTGTTGGAATTTCACCAGACACCTTGACTTAAACGTTTTTCTCTTCCTGAATCTTTTCTAAACACGGTTAAGTGCTTGCACCTTAGAACCGGCGCTCTGATGCCAATTGAAGGATAGAAAAACACTTAGAAAAGGGGGGTTTGAATAAGTGTAGCTTTAAAACTTGTAAGATAAAAATAGTTTGTACAATGATTTTTATCCTGGTTCGTTGTTAACTAAACTACTCCAGTCCACCCCCTTGGAGTGATTTACCTCACCCGAGGATTTAATCCACTAATCACACGAGATTACAATGGTTTTCCACTTAGACAACTTCTAAGTCTTCTAGAGTATACTAATCACAACCTGACCACTCTAGGAACAATCTGCTTAGATACCCTCTAAGACTTTCTAGAGTATTCTGATTAACAACCTGATCACTCTAGTTCTTACAACTTAATGTAAACAAATTCTAAGAGTTACAATGCTTCTAATAAAGCTATTATCACAACTGTGATTTTCTCTTAAGTTTAAGCTTAATCTAACTAATATATTATAACAGCAATGTAGTAAGTTTGATGAAGTTTGAGAGCTTTTGATTTGAACAGCGTTTCAGCAAGTTGGTTCAGAGTTCGTAAATTCGTAACATAATTTCTCATCAGAACTTCATATTTACAGGCGTTTGAGAAGATGACCGTTGGGAGCATTTAATGCTTTGCGTATTCCGTACAACATTGCATTTAATGTTTCACTCTTTTGTCAACTACCTCGAGCCTTGCTTTCGCTGTGTCTACTGACGTTGCCTTTAATAACTTTCAACGTTCCTTTTGTCAGTCAGCGTAGCCTGCCAGCTAGTACTTGCTTCTGATCTGATGTTTGTGTAAACAACGTTTGAATATCATCAGAGTCAAACAGCTTGGTGCAGAGCATCTTCTTGTCTTCTGAGCGTGATACCATGAGAACTTCAGTGCTTCTGCTTCTGATCTCAAGTCCTTCTGATGCTTTCATAGACCATGTTCTGATTCTGCTTGACCATCTTCTGATGTCTTGCCAGACCATGTTCTGATGTTGCATGCTGAACCTTCTGAGTCAGTGCTTCTTGCGCTGATTTTGTGCATACTCTTTATATAATTCCTGAAATGGAAATTGCATAGTATTAGAGTACCCTCAAGGTGGTTGTATGGGCGGCTTTTCTAGAAATATTGGATCTTGTAATTCCTTTCAAGCTGAGCTTTGGGGTTTTCTCAAGGGCACTTTGATGGCTCAAGGCTGCAACTCCAACAAATTTGAGTTCCAGATTGATAGTAGGGAAATGTTTACAGCTCTGACTAGTGACAATACTAGTAAAAAGCTGGGGCTGAGTTTGACTAGTGACAAGACTAGTAAAAAATTGGGGCTGAGTTTGATTCGTAGTATTCAAAATAACCTCAAGATAAACTGGGGCTGGTTTTATTTATAAAAGTCAAGCGAACTAAACCAAACCACATTTTATTTTCTCTTGCAGTTCAGATGACTTTTAGCGTCAAAACCGCCTAAACCGCACCACGAACATCCCTATTACTAAGAGAAGGAAGATGAGAGGCGAGGGATGCCCCCATGGTGAAAGCAAATAAAGTTTCGACTTCTGAATCACTCACTAAATCAATCATGTTATCACACATCCTGATTAGAAAATAGGAAATACCAAAGATAAAAGCTTGGGTTAAAAATGTACCTGGTTATATGGGATTGATGAGGTGGGAGGAATGGAAAAAAAGGCGGAAGCTTTAGGTGAAGCATGAAATCGCTTCTAGTGGTATTCTTAGAGAAGAAGGAACATAGACATTTTTTATGGAAAGTAACTCTAAACTTGAAAGCTAAAGTTTGCAAAAACTTCATAATACTCAACTCACTCTATTTATAAGCAACGACTAGATTTCATAAGATCGGGACTAATTATGGAAAGAAATCACAAGATCAACGACTAGATTTCCTCTAATGGATATACACAAAACCCGAGTACACTTAAGTACTCTGTAAACCGTGTCACACCCTAGTTGGTCACATCACTACACGTGTCAGAAAAGGGCGACGAAGCATTTCAATGATAGAACTACATTAAATGCGCTTGTTCCCCTATTATGTCTTTTTCAAAAACTGATCCCAAGCGTTTCAGTTTCATTTCACGTCGGATCACGACATTACCCGAAAAAGTCGTAGGGAAACTATTATTGACTGTCCAAAGACCCAAATGACCAAGACCCAATCCATCTCAAACCCATTCAAATTGACGCAAAGTATAAAAACAGTTCACACACGAAAAACAAGGTGCAATATCTGATCTCCAATTTTATCATACTCATCTTGAATCTTGAACTGACTTTAGTGTTGGAGTGCTGACCATGCAAGTCCAGCCCGCGCCATCCTAAAGGAGATTGGAGGCATCGTTCAAGATCAACTATTATCCAACTATCTTTATTTTTGGTTCCTAAGCGGAGTTAGAGCATCCATTTCTGGTTCCCGAATGAAACAATACCTAAATCATCTTTCAAGAGTACCATCTTAGTTCTGTTCATGATATTATAAAAGTACAAGATCTCTACAACTAGGCACCATAAGTCTTTCAAACTACCCAATAATACAAAATAAGACTAGTAATCCGGGTCACAATTCCAAACACTCTTGTAAGTTCTCTATTTTTAGGATTGAAATTTATTTTTCTAAAACAAATAAAAGCAGCAATAGTGTAAAATAGGATGTATATACTTGCTAAGAAGAACATGTATAACAAGAAGTCCTATTGAATGTTGAGACATGCTGTGTTGAATTTATTCAACATCTAGAACAACATGTCGAAGAAGATGTCCTATGAGGGAGCATTCGACATCGCGCCTGCTGAGCTGGATTAATGAGATTCATATCAAAATTAACAAAAGCAGAATATTCAGAGAATATTATGCAATCTTATGTGGCGGAGATTTAAAGGTCTAGAAGATTCAATCAGAAATCAAGGAGAATGAAGACTTTCTAAATAAGGAGATTATTTATGAAACAAACGATTGAAGACCTTTATTGTAGCAGAAGTTTATGCTGAATTGTAACAGCGAATGAAATTGTGATTGAAGGTCCAAATCTAGTTGGGTATAGGTTATAAATAGAAGCTTTTTAACCTAGGTTTAGTGAGCCATCCGAAGTATATCAAGATGTAATCATTAGGGATAGGTTAAGTAAACCTCTTGGGTTGTGGGAAGGTCACCGTAACCCTCGAAGGTTGTAGGCAAGAGGCAGTACGCATGTTCTTGGAGGAAGCTGTGAAGTAACTCCAGGTTGTTGTTCTTAGTTAGGAGGAAAGCTAACAACATTAGAGTTTGTCTTTGCGTCATAGCTAGATTGTCATGGAAGTGTGTCTTCCAAAACTATTTGTCTGTGTGATCAGAATGTTGGTGATTAGGCCGTTGTTACAGCTCCTGAGACTAGAAAACTGTGCAACATCACTGTGGTGATTGGAAGTGAAGATATTCCATATCTAGAGAGGATCTAGGTAGAAGAGTCATTGGGTAGTGATTAAGTGAGTAGATCGTCAACAGGTGTGTTGGCTGTAGGGTCTATAAATTAATGCTGTTGATAGTGGACTTCATTCCTGGATTGGTATACCCCCAAAGTAGGTAGTTAGACCAAACTAGGTAAACAATTCTGTGTGTTTTTATCTTTTCAGTACTGTTATTTTCTTTCCTGTGTTATTAATGTCAGATCAGACGTCTCAACATCCTTATAGGACATCTGAGTCTGTTGTACCAGAATTTCAACTCTCAAGGCCATTGTAACCTAAATTTGTAAACGCATTAAATCCCTCATGATGTATGACACACTCAACCTATTATCCATGCCCTAATCAAAATTAACGAAATGAGGGAAACACAATTCTATTAACACACACAAATGCAGAATGGTGAAATGTAACATTGTATTTTGCAATTAAAATAAAACTCGGGGATGATTGGTGATGAATCATCAATGATTCGTTAGGGGAACATGATTAAAGTGTTCATCATGTACTATTGAGTCTTCTAGGATTTGTGCTAAAACTTGTCGCTTACGATTTCAACGATTCTTTTCTTTTTCTGAAACTATGGTTCGTGAATTTGTATAAAATGTTCATCTTAGAGAGAAATAATTCTATTTGAGTCATAATGTCGTCAAAATAAAATAAAGTCAAATCATATTAAAAATCCAAACTAGAATATCTAATAAGCATAACTTAACGTTTTTGACAAAATTTATCATACTAACAAAGATATTTTTGAAGGACTTAAAAGATAATGTTGATTAATTACAAAATTAACATAAAACCATAAATTAACTTAATGACTAAAAATATAATTAAACATATTAAATTTTAATATAAAACAATAGTGAGTTAAATATACGATGCCCCCCTGCCATTAGGGTGAGATTTGATTTTCCCCCCTTGAAGTATTTTTTTTGTGATCTCCCCCTTATAAAATAAAGATTCTGTTTTCAGAACCCCTTATCCCTTGTTTGGATGACTGGATGTGGAGAATTTTCCTACGTGGCATTAATTTTGCTGACTGTGTATTAATTTTTCTTTATTTAAATAATGATATGTTAATACTCTTTGAAAACATAGCTTAAAAAATAGACACATGAGAGACCCGAACTCAGGACCATTGGCTTTGATTTCAAACACCCAACCACTAGGCTAAGTGTTTTGGTTTGTTAATATTTACATTGAAACCATTTTTATTAGTTGATTATTCTAAGTTTTTTTCTTGAGTTTTAATTTTTTTTTGCACTGATCTTTCTTTTGAACCCAGCATCCTTTCTATCAGTGTTTTAAAAACCGGACCGAACCGGCCGGTCGGACCGGTTGAACCGGGAACCGGCCAGGTAACCGGTCTGGTTTGATTGCTGGATCGGATATGTCATTAACCCGGTGTGAACCGGTAAAATCGGAAAAACCGGCGGTTTTCCAGAACCGGTGGTTTAAATGCATTTTTAATTTTTTAATTTTAAAAACTTAAAATAACATCATTTTAATTAATTTAATAAAAAATAAAAAATAAAAATAAAATGAAAATGAAAAAAATAAAAATAAAAAAATAAAAAAAATAAAAAAAATAAAATGTTTCGGATGCGGTTAATTTTATTTCAGGTGATTTTAATATAGAAGAAGGAGATACCAACATTGAAATAATTTTTTCTTTGAAATTAAATTTAGTAGAGAATGAAGTTACTTCATTATAATTTATTCAATTAGATTATTTTGCGATTAAAATTTGTTTGCAAATATATACTTTGTAATTTTGTACTATTTTATTATGTGTGATACCTATGTTTAAAATTTGAATTTAAATTATGAACTCGTGAATTTATTTAGGATATGATATTTTTAAAAAAATTAAGTGCCAGTTATATATTGTAGAGACTGAATTATCATGTTCGATATGTTTTAGATCTATATAGTTTTGTTATAACGACCGGTTTATTCAACCGAGTTATCCGGTTTAATCCGGTTTAGTCATGCGGTTCGACCAGTGACCCAATGGTTCGACCAATAAACCAGTGACCCAGTACCCTTACCGGTTTGATGTCCGGTCCGATTTTTAAAACACTGCTTTCTATCGTCTTCTTCGTTCTACCTTTTTACCATGACCATTTTGCACACATACAAAATTAACAGAAAATACAAATTGAAGACATGGTTCAACTCAGTTTTCCAACCTCAACATAAATCTAATCCTCAAATTCGTTGAAACCTCCACAATCCTATTTAATTTGAAGTTTTGTTCTCAAACCCTAAAGCTTAAACGTCAAATTAAATGGTGTATATGGAGCAATTCAAACAAATAACATGGGGTTATTATTCAGTGAAGCATGGAAAACAAACTGATATCAAGAAAATTCATGAAAAAGAGAAAAATCACCAATCTAGAATGGAGCTTGTCTGACGGTTTGCGGCTCCGACGAAGGCTTCAGCTCAGGTAACTAAATTTGCTTAGATTTATAGATTATAGTTACCGTGAGTGAAAGTTTTACTGTTATCTCGACCTATGGATTCAAATGCAAATAATTTGGGTTATAATCTGTGCGGTGGTTGCGGACTGTTCAAGGGCTTCTTCCAACTTTTAATCTGTTTTGGATTCTTGTTTTTTTGCAATAATTGGATCGTTAATTTCGATTTTGTTTCGTATTGTTGTTGTTGTGGTGTGATATCAAATGATTCTATTTGTGTTCTATGTGTTTTTTTAAAGATATTTTTTAAAGGCTTGTTGTTGTGAATTTTGTAGTGATGAAGCAAAGTTGTGAGAGAACTTGTGATTATGTGATTATGTCTAGTTTTGTTTTGGTTTCCAGACTGTGAATTTTTTTTAATTTTTACAGACGAGAACTAGTGAGAGAGATGAAGAAGATTTATAAACAAACGAATATGTAAATAAATTTTGAGAGAAACATTTACAAACAAGAGTAGTTAGCTTGGTGGTGTTGCACTTGGCATTTGATTACACATTCCTGAGTTCGATTCCTCCTGGAAATAAATTTTTAAGATATATTTTCTATCTTTTCAAAGAATATTAACATATCATTATTTAAATAAATGAAAATTAATACACAGTCAGCAAAATTAATGCCACGTAGGAAGATTCTCCACATCCAGTCAGCCAAACAAGGGATAGGGGGTTCTGAAAACAGAATCTTTATTTTATAAGGGGGAAATCACAAAAAAAATACTTCAAGGGGGGAAAATCAAATCTCGCCCTAATGGCAGGGGGCATCGTATATTTAACCCAACAATAGTACTAAGAGAGATAAAAGAGTTGTAATAGATCCAAACTCATGCTCTAGTCTATGGATGTTCAAAATCAAACCGGCCCAATAAAAAACCGCAAAATTGAACCAAATCAAACCGAAACCGCAAAAAATCGCATTTGGTTCGGATGTGTTTGGGCCATTTTTTTTAACAAATTGCACAGTTCAGTTCGGTTTGCGGTCTGTATCTTACAAACCGAACCAAACCGAATCAAACCGCATTATGTCACAACCCTAAACTTCAATTAACTTATATCCAACCCAAACTCAAACCTATTATGCCTTTTAATCTTACGATTACAGATGATTTTCTCTTCCTCACACTTAAGGTTTCAGTTTAAGTATTCTCAAATCTCTCCTAGCGGTATTGCACCTTCTTCTCATCTTCTTTTCCAAAGACATATCACATATTTTTTTCTAGTCTTTCATCTCTTAAATTCTTTCTTTTTCATCTTATTATTTTTATTCTACTGTTCTCTCTTCTAATTACGTTTTTAATGTTCCTCTTTTTATCTAATCGCATCTCTTCTGCTCTTTCTTTTTCATCTTCTTTAATATTTCATCTCCTCTTTTTTCTATTTTATGATAATGTTTTTGATATTATTTTATGCTACTATTTTATGTTTTTTATTCCACTTTTATCAAATATTATTTTTGTATATTAAATGAAAAGTTGTTATTCAAATATGATGACTTTTGTTGTTATTTGATAACGCATAAATGACTAAATACAAAGTTATGTTGTCATCAATATGTGTATGTATGACTCAATAAATTTTTGTAAAAAAACCGAACCAATTCAAACCGCATTGGTTTGATTTGGTTTGATTCAGTTTTATTTCTAAAAGTCAACCGAACCAAACTGAACTGCACATTTTTTTCTCTTGCAGTTCGGATGATTTTTTACGTCAATACCACTCAAACCGCACTGCGAACACCCCTACTTTGGTCATGTCTTTGCCGAAGTAGAGAGTGTATTGGCTTGGCTCAATGGAAGTTGATGTTGACAATGTCGGTCGAACTCAAGAGAAAGAAATGCAACGTAGGGGATTTTTGATTTTTGGGGTTGAGAGAGAGAGTTTGTGTTGAAGAAGAGAAAACTGAAGAATGAGGAGGGGAAGGGTCTGACGCGAAGTATAACATTAAACTCTTCTGTAGATGGATCCACAGAATGGTTCCGTAGGTGCATCTACGGAACAAAGTAAACTTAAACAAAAAAAAGGTGCTTCCGGAGATTCATCTACAAAAGTATGAGGGCAAATTTGTCAAATCGATTATACGCTTAAATGCTATGGGGTGGGAAGAGAAATTTTCTTAAATTTTTATATAAAATAATAGTACGAGATAAAAGAGTTGTAATAGGTCCAAAGTTTGGACTAGTACAAACTCATGCTCTGGCCATGTCTTTGCCCACGTAGAGACTATGTCTATATTGGCTTGGCTTAATGGGACCTAACATCCCAATATTATATACTATATATTTCCATGACACAATTATTTTTAAACGTGCATAAGTCTCAAATAGGAAAGATTTTGGTAACAAGATCACTATCCTACAACTATCCGATTCATTCTTGATAATTGTTGTCTACCTCCATCCTTATCTCAACTCCCAAAACTCCAAACCCAATTCTATAATCATAATCATAATTATATATAACAAGAACACAACACAACACAACACCTAAGCTAACTAACCAATCATATAAAAACACACACTCACACGGTTTTATTGTTGTTGTCAAACATGCTTAGAACAAGAATCAACACAGCTCGCTCCATTTTTTCATCTCTTTTCAGAATCAATTCTTCTTCTAACTATTCCACTTCCTTCCTCTTCGACGACACACAGATTCAGGTTTCACCCTTAAACTCTTTGTATTGGTTTTTCTGATATTTTGGTTGGAAAAAATTATTGGCCCATTTTCTGTATTTTGTAAATATTTGATCTTTTTTCATCTGGGGTTTTAACTTTGTAAAAAATGATTATAAAAATTTGAACTTTTTCAATTGGGTGTTTAGCTTGGTCAAAAATGATTGATCCCATTTTTCTGTATTTAAAAAAATGAAAGTTTTCATTTGGGTTTTTAGCTTGGCAAAAAATGAATGATTGATCCCATTTTTCTGTATTATAAAAAAATGAACTTTTTCATTTGGGTTTTGTTCAATTCTCTATTACTTCAGCTTGGCTTGTTTAATTTCATGTCATGCTTTTAATGGTTTCGAGTTTCTATTGCAGTTTAAAGAGAGTGTTGCTCAATTTGCTAATGAAAATATTGCCCCTCATGCTTCCAAAATTGACCACACTAACTATTTCCCACAGGTATGTTTCATGATATGATCTATTTTGTTTTTAATCATCTCAATGAACAATATCTATAGCTTATAGTGTGATTCAACATGCTGATTGTGTTTTTGATCGAATTTTAGGAGGTTAACTTGTGGAAAAGTATGGGAGAATTTAATCTCCATGGGATTACTGTACCAGGTAATCTCTTTTTATGAACTTCTATCAGTGTACTTGACATCTTTGGTACATGATTGTGTTTTTGTTGCGAAAAATGGTTTCCAATGATGTTTCTACTTATTTGTAGAGGAGTATGGAGGGCTTGGTCTAGGTTACTTGTATCATTGTATTGCAATGGAAGAGATTAGCCGTGCTTCAGGATCGGTCGGTCTTTCTTATGGTGCTCATTCTAACCTATGTATCAATCAACTGGTAATTGAAGGGAACTTAAGTCTCTTTGTTTGTATGCTTGGCGATTTTCAAACGAGTATTCTTGATCGCTACCTTATGTTTGTTTTAGGTGAGGAATGGAAACCATGCTCAGAAAGAGAAATACTTGCCAAAGGTTCTAGATTCTAGTTCCCTGCGTGTATTTGTTTGTTTATCCGTTTAAAGTTATGGCTGACTTGTTATATATTTTGCTCTTCAATTTTGAAGCTTATCTCCGGGGATCACGTGGGAGCTTTGGCGATGAGTGAACCCAATTGTAAGATATGTGAAATTGAATAGAAGTATTTTAACTATTTATATATTCCAATTCCAAGGACTTTGCTGAGTGAATTTGTGTTTTCTGCAGCTGGGTCCGATGTTGTCAGCATGAAGTGCAAGGCTGATCGTGTAGACGGAGGATATGTAATTAATGGAAACAAGATGTGGTGTACTAATGGAACAGTTGCTCAAACATTAGTATGTTTCTTTAAATTTATCGCTTTTTTCTTTTTCACGCTAATTGCGTTGTCTGTGTTATTGTCATGATCTAGACGTATCGCATATGCTGAGATTGCAAAGCACACATTTGATTTGATTGTGTTGAATTGAACAGGTTGTCTATGCAAAAACAGACATAACAGCAGGGTCAAAAGGAATCACTGCATTCATCATCGAGAAGGGAATGCCTGGGTAATTTTCCCGAACCTTGACAACAATAGAGTCGTGGTTATTGATAAATCATTTTATTACAGTGAGAAAATTAGACGTGAAAGATGAAAAACTGACAACGGTTGCTTTTTGGCTACAGATTCAGTACTGCGCAGAAATTGGATAAACTAGGGATGCGAGGAAGTGATACGTATGTATGCATATTCCATGTTATACTTTCGATATTGAATCCATTTCCAATTCGAACCACTTGGTTTTACTAATAAAACGGAATTTTGTGAGCAGATGCGAGCTTGTCTTTGAGAATTGCTTTGTGCCAGACGAAAATGTTCTCGGGAAAGAAGGAAAAGGTCTTACAATTTCTTTTATAATCTTTAAAAAAAGGAAATCATCTTTATATTATTTCATACGGCTCGTTTGGATAGACTTAAGAAAAACGAGCTTATATCTAAGATCTTTTTTAAGAGAGATTTTCTTTTGTTCAGGAGTCTATGTGATGATGTCGGGGTTGGATTTGGAAAGACTTGTTTTAGCAGGTGGTCCCCTTGGTATTATGCAGGCATGTCTCGATGTTGTCCTTCCTTATACTCGACAAAGAGAACAGTTCGGTCATCCTATCGGGGAGTTTCAATTTATACAGGTTCTTTTCATCAGTGGCGTAATTTTTATTTTTCATTATCGTGTCCTCTGTAAGTGAATCTTAGTTCACTTTCAATTGATGTTTTGGTCACAGGGAAAAGTTGCCGACATGTATACGTCTTTACAGTCCTCAAGGTAGAAGATTTTAATGCCATTCTGCTGAATAAGTTTGCATCGAAGTCGGTTGGTAACATTCTTTATTTCAGGTCTTACGTGTATTCCGTAGCTCGAGACTGTGACAATGGAAAAGTTGACCCGAAGGTGCTTCCTCTTATCTCTATCTTCAATACAACAACTATAATATTTTCCTGTTTGCAGCAAAGAAAACATTGTAAAACATACTCTCTTGTGTACTAATTTCAGGATTGTGCTGGAGTTATACTTTGTGCAGCTGAAAGAGCGACGCAGGTTGCTTTGCAGGCGATACAATGTTTAGGTGGGAACGGCTACGTGAATGAATATCCAACCGGTCGTCTCCTAAGAGACGCTAAACTCTACGAAATCGGAGCCGGAACAAGTGAGATCAGAAGAATGATTATTGGACGCGAGCTCTTCAAGGAGCAATGACATGCTAGTCCTTTGGATTTTGACTGGAACTGAGCCCCTTGGAGATGATTCTTTGTAAAAGATATTTTCATTTATCAGATGAGAATTGTGTTAACCAGCATTGATCAATAATACAAGGAATAAAAACTGCCATATCATATTTGTGTGTGCTCTTTTGCTGTGAAAATCTTCTAAGCAATTCATTCCTCTTGGAAAATAAAAGGTTCTGGTCTGATATTCAATAATTTCTGTAAAATTGATTCTGGTTAAAAGTGATTTAAATGTAAAGTGATTTGATGTTTGGATAAAATTCTAGCTTCAAGTAAAAGCAATTTTGGAGGCTGAATCAAACATAAACGAAAACATGGTCATTTGCGATTGTTGCTTTTTTAAAACTGTGAACCAACAACTTGCACCCCAAACACATTCATAACAATATAAAAAAATATTACACCACCATGAGATGAAGTATGGAAATCATCTCCCTCATTTAAGAGTACACAATTCTCAAGAGGTAATGACTTATATTACATCATTTTGTACAGAAGCAAGGCCAACACAGAGTCTAGAGAGCCATGAATTTTTTAAACTCTAACTACTGTTGGAGAATAATCTGGCTGACCAACTGAGGAAGACTTAGAAGGTTCAATAAGCACTGGTGCCTGTTCCAAACAGCTATGAGTATCATCATTGTTCATCCCAAATGTCATCTTCTCCACTTCTTCTTTGGTATATATATGGATCTTTGATACCACATCACAAAACTCACTACAGCCAAAGCAAAAAAAAAACTTAAATAGAATAAAACAAGTGATGTCAATTATCAAATCATTTCCGGTGTCGTTGTGTTAGTGTCAGTGTCTGCGTATGTGACAGTGCTTTATAGCTTATAGTGTAAGTGCTTATCTTATAAGTTCTTATGTATAAGAAGAATACTTACTGCCATGGATCATCACCCACAACCATTATGTCATTCTCACTGTCAGTGTAGAGGATTCTCCATCCCTTATCAGAGTCTCTAAGAAGGCCATCCATTCCAAATAGTTTCTCTAGTTCACTCAGAAGATCAATGTAGCCGCTCAACCTCGAGAGATCAACGGCTCTTCCAACTAAACTGCCTTGCTTGTGAACCTTCATTTAGTGTATGTTACATAGGTTTTTAAAACATCAAACATTTAAAAAAGAATCAGCATATCATAATATCTTTCTGTTGTTATCATCGTCTCTCACCTTTGTGCAGCTCCTTTTTGCAGTGTTCTGTGAATTTTGAGAACTAGTTTCTGCAGACAAAGGAAACCCGAACAGTTTGCAGGAGTTTACCTTTCCGTTGACATTGTTATCATTCGGAACCTTTATATCAGCAGTCCCTAATGAAGCAGAAACCGAAATATTTTCCTGCAGCTTATGCTCAATTGGGAGATTAGATTCAGATATCCCAACTTCATTTCTAATGTTCCCTGCAACTATCGATGGCGCGTTAAACCCGACATTCTCTCCTAGGAAACTGGTATGTTTTGAGCTAAACATGTTAGCTTGATCAGCTTTGTGAATATCTCCATAAGGAAAATATGCAGATTGAAAGTTGTGTTGTTTGGTTGCTTGATGAAGGTTGAAAGGCGTGCAACTTGCATTGGATTTTCCCCAAGCACCGATGTTGAAATCGACTTTTCCTGTTAAGGATTTTAGTTTACATATTTCTTGACCTTGCAAGACCGTTGGAAAGTTGTTACTTTCCATAAAGCCTGCGTAACCGAAAGGGTGAACACTCATAAGCTCGGAAGAGGTAACTACTTTTCCTATTCCGGTTGATGTGAGATTTCGATGATGACTCGAAGAGCTCAAATCAAAACCTGGCTGGTTGGTTCCTTTGTCACATCCATAGTATAGTGACATAAAACCTGAATTTTCTTGACCTTGCAAGACCTTTGGTGATCTTACTGACTCCTCAAAGCCCATCATTCCACTGCTTCTTGCTACCAGAAATGAAACAAAGAAAGATTATGATTAGGATCGAAACCGTGTCTAGAAATTGCCTTAATGCGAGCCATGGCCCTGATAAGCATCATTAAGGATTTCATATCACCGTTAGGAATCATACCAGTGGTAAGGTGACTGGGGGAGGCAACCTGCAGACTGGTCCGCGGTTTTTTCAGTCTTGGAGAAGACTGAATGCTTAGAGGAGGCAGAGGATTCGAAGGATCGATCTCCCACGGAGATATTCGGTCTTGATGATTAGTCTCCATATCCTCATCCCATCGAACCTGCTCGATGTCACAACAAGCTTACACATTACAACCGTTTGATCATTAAAAATATTCGACTTTAATCATATCTACCTCAAAAGACGTATAAATGATGAATAGTAATAAAGCAAAATTTCAAATGTACCATCAAGCACCTCCATTTGGATTTAGGCCATCTATAGGGATCCAAATCATTCATTCCAATCAACATACCACTACTACACCTTCAAGATAGGAAGATAAAATCATGTCAATATATTTTTCTGAACGAAGAAGTCACAAAGTTATAATAATTATACTCTACATTACCTTCTTTCGGGCGATTCGTCCATTTCAAATCTCATTTTGAATCTTGTCCCTATGGTCACCGGATTCTTGATGCTTTTAACATATTTTTGGTAGGGAACAACAAATTCGGCATGACTTGCTCTGTATTGATTTTATTTCCACAACAAAATTAAAATTATAGGATAAGTAATTGCAGTTTAAGCTCCATGCATCTTGCAAAGTAAAAAGAAGTGATTAGTTAGTACTAGTACCTTGGACTATAGAAAACATGAAACATGCTTTTGGTGGAAATAGCATTTGCCACAGAAGAAAGGAAATTAGGATAACAGTTCTTGTTACCAATAACTGATTCAGGAAGACCATTTCTAGGTCTTACAGCTCTTCTGATTCCCAATCTCAGCTCCCCATTTTCACCCCTACAGAGACATTCATTAGCATTTAGCAGCAATATTTGAAAGACACTAAAGGTAGTCGGTTTCTCGATAGAAATTAGTCGTTGGAGAGTGAGACTGGTAGATACTTGCACCGATAACATAGTTGAAGTTCACCAGAGTGATAGAGATATATACCTTAGAAAGAGCACTGCATCACCAGAAACAAGATTCTTTTGGTTCACAAAAATGCTCCAGCCAGTAGTGAGTAGATGCCGCCTCGGCTGACCTGAAAAATTGCCGCATTATTTTTTGTATCAATTAGTCATTTTATGAAACAACACCTTTTTCTTTTTCGAATTAAATTACATTACCTCTATAAATATGACGAAATTTCCACTCCACACCATGCAAGTCTTTAGCAACAAGCTCTTGAGAGGGTCTCTGCAGCTTATAATCCTATATATAGTAAAAAATAATCCATAAATTGAAAGGAGATTTAGACTTGTTTGGATAAACAACTTAACATAAGCGCATATCATCTAAGTGTTTGTCTACAAAGTTTTTTTATAACAAGCTACGATAAAGTCAAATTGTTTTCATATAAACTAAAAACTGTTTTCATAAACTATCCTGAAGAGCTTATGAAAATTAGCAGAAAACAACTTACGGAAATGTCACAAGTAGTTTCTATAACAAAAGTTACGATAAGATCAAACTGTTGTCATAAGCTATTCTGAAGAGCTTATAAAAATATGCTGAAAACAACTTATGAATATGTCATAAACTGTCTTCTCAAACTAGCACAAACAGTCTCAGAAAGTGATTATGTTAGTAGATAAACTCAACCAAACAGAAGGAATCAAACTTCAACGGCTCGTGGAAAAATAGACTAATCAAACTTCAAAGAGATCATCGTTGAACGATTTCATACCAAAGGAGGAAAACAGTCTTCCGCAGCTCTACGAGGCACAGAGAAGCCACCATGAGTGCTGGTATCAGAAACTGTTAGTGTCTTGCAGAACATGTGAGGAGTTGATTTTGTAGGTGACCCTCCATCTCCCTCTTCATCGCCTTCTAATTCCTCAACTTCTTTTCCCTCCATATGCATACCTGCCAACTGAAAAGCCAAAACAATCCATCTATTAAAAGTTGGAACTAAACTCTCTCCCTCCATTAGTTCACTCCTTAATTTTGAACCTCAACATTTCAGGCAAAAACCAAAAAGACTACAACGATAAAATATAAGATAAAACTAGACTATTTTCATATACGTTATAAGCTGTTTTCATAAACTATGATGAAGCGCTTTTAAGCTCAAATAAGTCTCAGTTTGGAAACACACACCAAACACAAAGAACTTGAATAAAAACAAACCTCAGCCTGAGGAAGCAAAGTAACTTGTGTATAAACCTCATCATTCTCCTTATTGGCCTGATATCAGAAACAACAATTCAAGCAAAACTAAAAGAGTAACACAGAGAATGTCAATCCAAAAAGCAAAATTGAGTACTCACAAGTAGCTGTATATTGACAACCCTGCAAAAGATCTGTGGCTGAAGATCATAGTTCGGTATCTCCAATTGCTTAAAAGGAGAGAAAGAAGCATATTGTTCCAAATGCCCTTGTGGAAAATAAACCACAACATTTCCTTTCTTAGGAAGAGAAATCAAAGGGCCAGCACAAGCATGCCAAAGCTCAAGATAAGAAGAAGAAACAAGAGGTGAAGTGGAGCTAGAAGAAGAACAAGTGGAAGGGGACAAACAACAAACACAAGAACAGCAACCTTTTTCACATTCCTTAATGCATAATGCATCATTCTTCTCAATTTCAGTCACTTCATGGTTCAGATCAATTTCCATGAACACTTTCTTTGTTCTCTTAAGAAACTCAAATGGAATTAAGAACACCCCAATTGAAAAAAATCACAACTTTATTTAAAGACAGTAAAGAGTGTGGCAAAAAAAGTGAAATTCAGAAAGTGGAAGCTACAGTGTTATGTAAATGAGCATGTTCCAATTCCAAACAAGGGTTAAAGAGAGAAAGAGTGTTTATTTATTTATTTATTTATCAAATGATAACAAGAAATTCAAAGTATGATTCCATTATCTCCTCCATTTGAAGGTACATGGAAGAGGGAGCAGAAGACAGAGACAATTGCATAGGAAGCACAGAAACAAAAGGAAAGAAAAGGCAATGTGGTAGTGACTTTTGGAATTAAACTGTTAGAGTGTTAGAGATAGAGTGAGAAATAGTGTGTGTATGTGTGTTGGGTGGAGGGGACATGCTAAGACAGTACAGGACCAATCCTTCCCCACACACACTCTCATTTGCTTTTATTTTATTTTATTTGTTTGTTCATGATGTATGATTAAAATTACCCATAAACACAAATACTAGATACAACATTGATATTGATAGGTGAATATTGGTAAATTGTTACAATGGAATCTAGGCCTTTTTTCTTTTAGTTTATACTATTAAAATCATTAAAAGTAAAATTGAATGAGGAAATTGCACATCACTGAAGAGGATGCATGCCCGTTGTAATATTTTGAAAAAATTATACTTTTTGAATCTTATTAAATATGAGTGTCTATATGGACACACATGTTAAATATCAGACACATATTAAATATAAAGTATAGGTACTACATAATAAATGTCAAATCAGACACAAATGAAGTGTAACTGTTATACCATGATGTGTTAGGTAAATAGTGTTAGAACAAGATTTATTCTGATCAATATTTTTAGTTTTGATGATAACAATATATATGAATTTTGTATGAGATAATGTGGTACTCTAATACTATGCAATTTCCATTTCAGGAATTATAAAGAGTATGCACAAAATCAGCGCAAGAAGCACTGACTCAGAAGGTTCAGCATGTAACATCAGAACATGGTCTGGCAAGACATCAGAAGATGGTCAAGCAGAATCAGAACATGGGTCTATGGAAGCATCAGAAGGACTTGAGATCAGAAGCAGAAGCACTGAAGTTCTCATGGTATCACGCTCAGAAGCACTTCAAGGTCAGAAGACAAGAAGATGCTCTGCACCAAGCTGTTTGACTCTGATGATATTCAAACGTTGTTCACACAAACATCAGATCAGAAGCAAGTACTAGCTGACAGGCTACGCTGACTGACAAAAGGAACGTTGAAAGCTATGAAAGGCAATGTCAGTAGACACAGTGAAAGCAAGGCTCGAGGTAGTTGACAAAAGAGTGAAACATTAAATGCAATGCTGTACGGAATACGCAAAGCATTAAATGCTCCCAACGGTCATCTTCTCAAACGCCTATAAATATGAAGTTCTGATGAGAAGCTATGTTACGAATTCTGAATACAACACTTGCGCAAATACAGAAACACTGTCAAATTCAAAAAGCTCTCAAACTTCATCATCAACCTCACTATATTGCTGTTGTAATACTTTAGTGAGATTAAGCTTAAACTTAAGAGAAAATCACAGTTGTGATAATAGCTTTATAAGAAGCATTGTAACTCTTAAAAGAATTTGCTTACATTAAGTTGTAAGAACTAGAGTGATCAGGTTGTTGATCAGTATACTCTAGAAAGTCTTAGAGGGTATCTAAGCAGATTGTTCCTAGAGTGACCAGGTTGTGATCAATATACTCTAGAAGACTTAGAAGTTGTCTAAGTGGAAAACCATTGTAATCTCGTGTGATTAGTGGATTAAATCCTCAGGTGAGGTAAATCACTCCAAGGGGGTGGACTGGAGTAGTTTAGTTAACAACGAACCAGGATAAAAATCATTGTGCAAATTGTTTTTATCTTACAAGTTTTAAAGCTACACTTATTCAAACCCCCCCTTTCTAAGTGTTTTTCTATCCTTCAATTGGTATCAGAGCGCCGGTTCTAAGGTGCAAGCACTTAACCGTGTTTAGAAAAGATTCAGGAAGAGAAAAACGCTTCAGTAAAAGATGTCTGGTGAAATTCCAACAAATACATCTACATCTGGCTCAGCTGAGCAATACAATGGAAATGGTAACAATGGTTATACTAGACCACCAGTATTTGATGGTGAAAACTTTGAATACTGGAAAGACAAACTTGAAAGTTACTTCCTTGGTCTAGATGGTGACTTATGGGATCTTCTGATGGATGGTTACAAACATCCAGTGAAAGCTACTGGCGTAAGGCTTACAAGACAAGAAATGAATGATGATCAAAAGAAGCTTTTCAAAAATCATCATAAATGTAGGACTGTTTTGCTGAATGCTATCTCTCATGCTGAGTATGAGAAGATATCTAACAGGGAAACTGCCTATGATATATATGAGTCATTGAAAATGACCCATGAAGGAAATGATCAAGTCAAGGAGACCAAAGCTCTTGCTCTAATCCAGAAATATGAAGCCTTCAAGATGGAGGACGACTAAAATATTGAGAAGATGTTTTCAAGATTTCAAACGCTAACTGCTGGATTAAGAGTTCTGAACAAAGGCTACACCAAGGCTGATCATGTAAAGAAGATCATCAGAAGCTTGCCCAGAAGATGGGGTCCAATGGTGACTGCATTCAAGATAGCAAAGAATCTGAATGAAGTCTCTTTGGAAGAGCTAATCAGTGCCTTGAGAAGCCATGAGATAGAGCTGGATGCAAATGAGCCTCAGAAGAAAGGTAAGTCTATTGCATTAAAATCCAATTATAAAAAATGCACTAACGCTTTTCAGGCTGAAGAAGTAGATTCTGAAGAATCAGAATCAAAAGAAGAAGATGAACTGTCCATGATCTCCAGAAGGGTAAACCATCTCTGGAAAAGCAAACAAAGGAAGTTCAAGAGCTTTAGAAGTTCAAAGAAGCCTGAAAGAGGAGAATCTTCTGGAGGCAGAAGATCTGACAAGAAGAAGGTCATCTGCTATGAGTGCAATGAGCCTGGACACTTCAAAAATGAATGTCCAAAACTTCAGAAGGAGAATCCCAAGAAGAAGTTTCATAAGAAGAAAGGTCTTATGGCAACATGGGATGATTCTGAATCAGAATCAGAATCAGACTCTGAAGGAGAGCAAGAAAATCTTGCACTGATGGCCACAGTGGATGATGGATCAGAATCTACATCAGAATCAGATTCTGAAGAGATATCCTTAGAAGCAAAGAAGACAAAGCACAAAATGTCATGGTACCTGGACTCTGGGTGCTCGCGACACATGACGAGAAGAAGGTCTATGTTCCAAGACCTGGTGCTTAAATCTGGTGGAGAAGTCAAGTTTGGAGGAGATCAGAAGGGCAAAATTATTGGCTCTGGAACCATAAGTATTGGTAACTCTTCTTCCATAACTGATGTACTTCTTGTAGAAGGATTAGCGCATAACTTATTGTCCATAAGTCAATTAAGTGACAATGGTTATGACATAATCTTCAATCAAAAGTCTTGCAAGGCTGTAAGTCAGAAGGATGGCTCAATCCTATTTACAGGCAAGAGAAAGAACAACATTTATAAGATTGATCTTTCAGATCTTGAGAAGCAGAAGGTGACTTGCCTTATGTCTATTTATGAAGAGCAATGGGTCTGGCACAGAAGATTAGGACATGCTAGTTTGAGAAAGATTTCTCAAATTAACAAACTAAATCTGGTCAGAGGACTCCCAAATCTGAAATACAAATCAGATGCTCTTTGTGAAGCATGTCAGAAGGGCAAGTTCTCCAGACCTGCATTCAAATCTAAGAATGTTGTCTCTTCCTCAAGGCCGTTAGAACTTCTGCACACTGATCTGTTTGGACCAGTCAAAACAGCATCTGTCAGAGGGAAGAAATATGGATTAGTCATCGTAGATGATTATAGCCGCTGGACATGGGTAAAGTTCTTAAAACACAAGGATGAGTCTCATTCAGTGTTCTTTGAATTCTGCACTCAGATTCAATCTGAGAAGGAGTGCAAAATCATAAAGGTCAGAAGTGATCATGGTGGTGAATTTGAGAACAGATTCTTTGAGGAGTTCTTCAAAGAAAATGGCATTGCCCATGATTTCTCTTGCCCTAGAACTCCACAACAAAATGGAGTTGTAGAGCGAAACAATAGGACTCTACAAGAAATGGCCAGAACCATGATCAATGAAACCAATATGGCTAAGCACTTCTAGGCAGAAGCAATAAACACTCCATGTTATATTCAGAATAGAATCTCTATAAGACCTATTCTAAATAAGACTCCTTATGAATTATGGAAGAACAGAAAGCCCAACATTTCATATTTTCATCCTTTTGGATGTGTTTGTTTTATTCTGAATACTAAAGATCATCTTGGTAAGTTTGATTCTAAGGCACGAAAATGTTTCCTTCTTGGATATTCTGAACGCTCTAAAGGCTACAGAGTATACAATACTAAAACATTGGTTGTAGAAGAATCAATCAATATCAGATTTGATGATAAGCTTGGTCTTGAAAAGCCAAAGCAGTTTGAGAATTTTGCAGATTTAGATATTGATATATCAGAAGCTGTAGAACCAAGAAGCAAAGGTTCAGAAGCTGAAAATCTCAGAAGCAAATAATCAGAAGATCAAGTTGCTGCATCTTTAGAGAATCTCAGAATTTCTGAAGAGCCAACAGTCAGAAGATCTTCTAGACTCACCTCAGCTCACTCAGAAGATGTGATCCTTGGGAAGAAAGATGATCTTATCAGAACAAGAGCATTCCTTAAGAACAATTCAGAATGTCAATTAGGTCTTGTTTCTTTAATCGAGCCAACTTCTATTGATCAAGCTCTAGAAGATCCAGACTGGATAATTGCCATGCAAGAAGAACTTAATCAGTTTACAAGGAATGATGTATGGGATCTTGTTCCTAGACCAAAAGGATTCAACATCATTGGTACAAAGTGGGTTTTCAGAAACAAGCTCAGTGAGAAGGGAGAAGTGGTAAGAAACAAAGCCAGACTGGTGGCTCAGGGATATAGTCAGCAAGAAGGGATTGACTATACAGAAACCTTTGCACCAGTGGCCAGGTTAGAATCTATTCGTTTATTAATTTCTTTTGCCACTCAGCATAACATCACTCTGTATCAGATAGATGTTAAGAGTGTCTTCTTAAATGGTTATATAGATGAGGAAGTCTATGTCCACCAACCTCTTTGTTTTTAAGACTCTAAGTCTCCAGAACATGTTTTCAAACTTAAGAAATCATTGTATGGATTGAAGCAAGCTCCTAGAGCTTGGTATGAAAGATTAAGTTCTTTCCTTCTGGACAATGGTTTCACTAGAGGACAAGTGGATACGACTCTCTTCTGTAAAACATCTAAGAAGGACATCTTAATTTGTCAAATTTATGTTGATGATATCATTTTTGGAACATCTAATGCTTCACTTGGAAAGGAATTTGCTAAGTCTATGCAGGCTGAATTTGAGATGAGTATGATGGGAGAACTCAAGTATTTTCTTGGGATTCAAATCAATCAAACTTCTGATGGAACTTATGTTCATCAACGAAGTATGTGAAGGAACTTCTGAAGAAGTTTAATCTTTCTGAAAGCAAAGAAGCCAAAACTCCTATGCATCCAACGTGTGTTCTAGGTAAGGATGAGGTAAGTAAGAAGGTAGATCAGAATTTGTACAGAGGTATGATTGGATCTCTTTTATATCTTACTGCTTCTAGACCTGACATTCTATTCAGTGTTTGTTTGTGTGCTAGATTCCAATCAGATCCTAGAGAATCTCACTTAACTGCTGTTAAGAGAATTCTGAGGTATCTGAAAGGTACTACTAATGTTGGTTTAGTCTACAGAAGATCTAAAGAATACAACTTAGTAGGATTTTGTGATGCTGACTATGCTGGAGATAGAATTGAAAGGAAGAGTACTTCTGGAAGTTGTCAATTTCTAGGAAGTCATCTGATCTCCTGGTACAGCAAGAAGCAAGCTACCATTGCCCTCTCAACAACAGAAGCAGAATATGTTGTTGTTGCTGATTGTAGCACACAAATGCTCTGGATGAAGAGTCAGCTAGAAGATTATCAAATATATGAGAGTAACATTCCTATCTTCTGTGATAATACTTCTGCTATATGTCTATCAAAGAATCCTATCTTACATTCCAAAGCTAAACATATTGAGATTAAACATCATTTCATTAGGGACTATGTTCAGAAGGGTGTTCTCTCTTTAAACTTTGTGGATACAGACCATCAATGGGCTGATATCTTTACAAAACCCCTTGTTGAAGATAGGTTTAAGTTCATTCTGAAAAATATCAGTATGGATTTATGCCCAGAATGAGAAGATGAGAAGATCTTATGTCTTATGTATGGGTATATTCTGAAATGTGCTAGGACTTTGTGTTTATAAGAAGTTCTGATAATGATCAATTAGAAGTTCTGATTCTGTTATCACTAATGTTTCACTATCTAAGTTGATTCAGAAGCTCTTTTAAAGCAAAACAGCTGTCACCAGTCTTTCCAGAAAACAAACACATGTTTACTATTTCTGGACAAGCATGCGTGCAGTTGAGGAGACGCCGCCCTAGGTAACTGTGCAAATCATTTCATTTTGTCACTTTATCTCTCCTAACGTCATTTCTCATTAAATGCATATTGATGTCATGTTTTTTTTAATCATTTCATTAAACCATACTGCATTTATTATTATTCATCTACCCGCTTCATCTTCATTTCATCTTTTTCGCTCCCTCTCTATTCATTTGTCTCTCTCTTTGCATTCATCGCACGAACCCTAGCTTTATTCTGAAACCAAGCATTTCACCATGAATCCTTCATCAAGCTATGCAAGCCAAACAGAAGTATCATCCACTCAACTGGTTATGAGCAAGCGTGATTTTGCTCCGTTGAAAACCTGCTCCATTCCTACTGAAGAGTTGGAAGTTCTTTGTGAGTCTGCTGTGAATTTTGAAAATCTGAAAGCAAATGGTTCCCATCCTGATGCAAGAATCTTGGAACAAGGCTGGTCAAATTATCTTGGTAGATTGGTTGGACCAATTTATCCAACTCTTGCGAAAGACTTCTGGGCTCATGCAACCGTTACTCCAACTGCTATCATCTCCTTCGTGCTAGGGCATGAAGTTGTGATAACTGAGAAACTGATCAGGAAACTGTACAACTTGGATGATGAAGAAGGATGCACTGGTCCTCTTCATGGTAGAGTTAACTGGCTACAAGTTGAAAAACAAATCTCACTTGCTACTGGTATTGAATCTCATAAAACCGGTACATTGAGGGCGTTTTATCAAGTGTGGGCTGAAATTATTCTGGGTTCTCTCCATCACAGAAGGCAATCGTTCTCCTCCTCTTACATCAGTCCTGATCACAAATACACTCTCTTACTGCATTGAAAGAAGAATTGAACTCAACATATCCAACATTCTCTTTCAGAATCTGAAGTTGGCTATTGAGGAGTCAAGGGATGAAGAACGTGAGAAGTATCCTCATCTTCAAAGAAATACTATTCCTTTCGCCAGAATGATCTCAGATATTTTGATAGAAAGTAATTTGATGGACTCCCTAAGGACTATTGGAACTCCTAGGTTCTTTGGAATTATTCAAGGTCCTGTCTTCAATGGTGTTGATCTGTTAAGGATGCAAATTATCAGAGATGTAACTTCTGCTCCTGCAAGCTTCCCAGATATCATGTCTAGAAGAACTCCTGTGGAAGGTTTTGCTACAATGTTCCAAGCAGAACTTCACAAGGCTGTTAAGCGCTATTTGGAAGCTTCTGTTAGAACTCAATCTTCTGTTGATCCTGCGTGGATTCGTGGAAGAGTGCTTCCCTCTCAAGCTGATCTTCAGAAGAAGGCTCAGAGGAAGCAAGAAGAAAGGCTGAAGAGAAAGGCTGCAGAAGAAGCTGCTAGAGAAGCTAAGAGGCAGAAGGTCACTTATGACCCTCTTAAAGTAGATTCTTTTCAAGCAATAAGAACTGGTAACTTCTCCAGGCAAGTATACCGACCACCTCCTTCTGAACCTCAATCTTCTACCCAACCTCCTCCCTCTAAACCTCAAAACACCTTCACCATTCCAAATCCTTCTCAACCATCTCTTTCTACACCTGTTTTAAACCCCACTCCACTAAATGTCTGTCCTCCCACACCTTCTGATATCCCATCATCATCATCATCATCATCAATCCTCCCCACTAATATACCATCCTCATCAACCATCTCCATAGATATTCCATCTTCTTCAACCACAACACCTCCACCTTCCATATCCCATCTCCTTCCTACCAGAAAATCCAACCCATAATGCCTTCTCTACCCTGACTACAAATTCACCTTCAACCCTCCTGAACGTGAACCTCATATTTTCCTGGAGTTGTTTAGAAATGAAGTTATCAGTAGGCTGGATCTCTTGAAGGATGCCTTCTTCAATGGTCTTGATGATGTTTCTACTAGAAACCTCTGGAGAAGCTTTCGCCAGGATTTTCAAGTTGGAGCTATGGCTGTTTAGAAGAGACTAGTGGCTGCTGCTCCTGGTTATGCTGGTTATCTTCTTGAGGTTGATAATGGTGTCTATTATCATCCCATCAGAAACAACAGAGTTCTTGAGGAGAAGATGTTTGTTGATGAGCTGTTGGACAACCCTTGCAGGGATATTGTGGTATGGAGACCTAAGTATCCAGTTCTGACTAGAGACTTCAAGTCCTTGTTTGAATTTCTGAGGGAGAATCCTTCTGAGGAAGACCCAAGCTTGGTCATTCCAGAAGTTGTTGATCCACCAGAAGTTGAAGGTCCTTCTGCCCCAAGGAATCTTGCTGCCATTCTTCAGGCTCTTGAGAATGGAGATTCTGATATTCCTGCTGCAGAATATGAAGGAGATGCTTCTATGAAAGAAGCTGATGCTGAAGATCATCCTGCTGAAACTATTCCTGTTGAGGAAAATCAAGGTGATGATCTGACAATGGAAGCTGCGGTTCAGAATGCTGTCCCTCTGGACAGAAGTTGTGAAGCTTCTTCTGGTGAACCCTTTCTTCTGGTGAAGACTCTAGAGGTTATTCAGAAGAATCAAGCTGAGCTATCTTCTCGCATGGACGAGCAAGGCACGATCAATGCTGAGTTCCGCACTTTCATGGAGAGGCAGACTGAGAGCAATGCGACATGCTGGCCAAGATTATGTCTAAGCTAGGGTCGTCTTAGTCTTTGTGTCTTAGTAGTTTCTCTTTGTTTTTGCATCTGCTTTCTATGCATCCTCCTTGTACTTCTAACAATTATCCTTTTGCTAATCAATGAATATTATCCTTCCTTCTCTCATATTGTTTGTTTTTTTCATCTGAATCTTTTATGTTTTTTGATGTTATGACAAAAAGGGGGAGAAAATGTGATAAATGATCTGATTTATATTATCAGTTGCTGGGAGAAAGTCTCCACATTTCTAACAAGAATTTACAAGTTCTGTGTCTTTGAGTGTTTTGCAGGAAGTGAAGATCTTCTTAAAGGCTCAACATGAGAAGCAAAGACATGGGGAAAAGCAATTCTGTATAGAATCAAGCTCATGGAATTTGAAGCAAGCTGAGTGCTGTAAAGCTTCAAGATCAGAAGCAAGAAGGAAGAATGTTCTGATATTCTGATGATACAATATGCTCTAACACATTCTTATTCCTTATATGTTCTGATGCATGTTTTTAGTTCTAAAATATGCTCTGAAACATTATTGTTTGCTCTGATACATAATTATATGTTCTGATACATATTTTATGCTCTGACTCATTCATGCTTTGACTTTTGTCGTTTAGCTTGTTCTGTAACATTTCAGGATGTAGAGATGCTATGGTACATTCAACAATGTTCTGATACAATCTAGCATGCAATGATTCAAGAAGAAATTCAAGCTCTGAAGTTGTCCTATGGAAGCAAGAATCAGAAGCTGTGAATGTTCTGAAGATCTAAGCATATGTGATCGTCTCAACTGAAATGGAAAATACTCAGGGAAGTCCTTTATTTATAAATTTCTTCCAGTATTTATTTCAGGGGGAGATTATTTATCTCAGGGGGAGATTGTTAATCTCAGGGGGAGACATATTCACACACTATGTTTATATGCTTATGCTATAGCTATGTAATTGTCTTTAGCCGTATGATATTCTGATCGCAAATTCATATCATTTATATATGTTTTTGTCATCATAAAAAAGGGAGAGATTGTTAGAACAAGATTTGTTCTGATCAATATTCTTAGTTTTGATGATAACAATGTATATGAATTTTGTATGAGATAATGTGGTACTCTAATACTATGCAATTTCCATTTCAGGAATTATATAAAGAGTATGCACAAAATCAGCGCAAGAAGCACTGACTCAGAAGGTTCAGCATGCAACATCAGAACATGGTCTGGCAAGACATCAGAAGATGGTCAAGCAGAATCAGAACATGGGTCTATGGAAGCATCAGAAGGACTTGAGATCAGAAGCAGAAGCACTGAAGTTCTCATGGTATCACGCTCAGAAGCACTTCAAGGTCAGAAGACAAGAAGATGCTCTGCACCAAGCTGTTTGACTCTGATGATATTCAAACGTTGTTCACACAAACATCAGATCAGAAGCAAGTACTAGCTGACAGGCTACGCTGACTGAAAAAAGGAACGTTGAAAGCTATGAAAGGCAATGTCAGTAGACACAGTGAAAGCAAGGCTTGAGGTAGTTGACAAAAGAGTGAAACATTAAATGCAATGTTGTACGGAATACGCAAAGCATTAAATGCTCCCAACGGTCATCTTCTCAAACGCCTATAAATATAAAGTTCTGATGAGAAGTTATGTTACGAATTCTGAATACAACACTTGCGCAAATACAGAAACGCTGTCAAATTCAAAAAGCTCTCAAACTTCATCATCAACCTCATTATATTGCTGTTGTAATACTTTAGTGGGATTAAGCTTAAACTTAAGAGAAAATCACAGTTGTGATAATAGCTTTATAAGAAGCATTGTAACTCTTAAAAGAATTTGTTTACATTAAGTTGTAAGAACTAGAGTGATCAGGTTGTTGATCAGTATACTCTAGAAAGTCTTAGAGGGTATCTAAGCAGATTGTTCCTAGAGTGATCAGGTTGTGATCAGTATACTCTAGAAGACTTAGAAGTTGTCTAAGTGGAAAACCATTGTAATCTCGTGTGATTAGTGGATTAAATCCTCAGGTGAGGTAAATCACTCCAAGGGGGTGGACTGGAGTAGTTTAGTTAACAACGAACCAGGATAAAAGTCATTGTGCAAATTGTTTTTATCTTACAAGTTTTAAAGCTACACTTATTCAAACCCCCCTTTCTAAGTGTTTTTCTATCCTTCAAATAGTACTAGGTCGGTGAAAAAAATGTGCAAGCGAGACTATTGTGCATGATCTCTAATTTAGCGGTGGTTAAACAATAGTTAAATAAGGTCTTATTATACATCGATCATAATTAAATCATAACTAAATAAGATCATATATGTTTTGTCATAGTTGAACATTGAATAAATTAAGAATACTATTGTTAGACCTCTCATATGACTTAGCAATTATGTTTTTGTTGGAGAGTATGGGGAGTGCTAGAAGTGTCACAGATCCACTAAAAACCTTAAGGTAATGAGGTATACGTCACCTGTCTTATAAATCCAACATTTTCCTTCATTCCTAGTCGATGTGAGATTTTAACACTTTCACACTAAAAACCCCACAATCTCCCCTACAAGTGTGAGTCACCCACATCTCTAGCTTTGATTTACAATAGGATCCACTTCTGTTCCCTTACCGATCCAACCTGACTCTAATACCACTTATTGGGGAGTCCAGGGAGCGTGGAAAGTGTCAATGAGCTAAATATCATGATCCAAGAGACCTTGACGCCACATATCCACCCAAATCCTTAAGGCAATAAGGGTATGAGTCACCTCTCTTATAAAATCAACATTTCCTCCATTCTTAATCGATGTGGAACTTTAGCACTTTCACACTTGAAACCTAAGAGTTTTTAAATAGCAACTATCATATTATTATGAGTCCTTAAAGGGGGGTTATTATATTATTAGGAGCAATTACATTTTATTAGTTATGTAGTTTTATGTTTAAAATAAGTAGGGGAATTATTATCTTAGAGTTTTAATATCTTAGTGTTTTAAAACTTAAACCTAACAATTTTTAAATAGCAACTATCGTATTATTATGAGTGGTTAAAGGGGAATTATTATCTTATTAGGAGCAATTACATTTTATTACACATGTAAAAATTCTGTTTTAAAACTTTTGTTAATTATGGCAAGCATAAAACTCATGAATCAATTTGAGTCTAATCCGAACCATTATCGAGAAGTTTGAATATGCGTTAAATCAATGGTATATGCAATAATAATAATGATAAGATATAAAGATAATATATTTCCACAAACAATATATTTGAATGTAATCACAATAATAATGTGTTTTCAATGAAACATAAAACAAAAAAAATACAAAGAAGCAAATTATCAAATACTTGGTGTGCAATTGATGTTGTTCAGATTTTTCTTATAGTTTTGTTGATTTAAAAAAATCAATTACAAGCTTATGGATTGTAATCAACTTAGCAAAAAAAATTGAATTTACAATTTTTTTTATCTAAACATGTCGATTGCATAATTAAAGATTTAGAAACTTACAATTGAAAGTAAATGAGAAAGATAAATAGATAGATAGATAGATAGATAGATAGATAGATAGATAGATAGATAGATAGATAGATAGATAGATAGATAGATAGAGAGAGAGAGAGAGAGAGAGAGAGAGAGAGAGAGAGAGAGAGAGAGAGAGAGAGAGAGAGCACAAGGATTTGTTTAGGCAGTTCACCAATAGTTCTCGCTATGGCTACGTCTACTCCCAATTCCAAATGGAATTTAGATATCAATCTTACTTTGTAAAATTTGTTTACAAGAGAAAAGTAGGAATACAAACCTACACACCCAATATTTAATGTTGATTCTAACTCTTTCTCTTCCTTTGATCTTGAGCTCGATCAAGTAACCCAATAATACCAATTGATCCTCCGGTTACCGCTACTCGTTCGACAGAACCGTCTTCTTCGAAACTTTCATTCGGTTGAATCCAATTGCTAATTATTGTAACCCAAGATTTCCAAACGATCCTTCAGTTACTATTACTCCTTTGATAGAACCACGTTCTTCGAAGCTTTCACTCAGCTGAATCCAAATTGTGAAATCTTGTGCAAAACTCCTAAATCAACACCTTGATCTTGGAGGACAAATACTAACTGATTTTTCCCAATGAAACCCCGAAAGATTCTCAACCTAATTTATAATTTAACAACCCAAATTGAACGTTATCAAGTCTAAATCTAGATGGCACCCTACAAGAATGATTATGAGTAATTGTTGTGTGTATGCATATGTGAGAGAGATTAAAGATGAAGAAAACCCTTCGTATGTTTATGGTCTTATTCGGTTTAAAATGATACATGTATGAGATATTTATATGTGTGCAAGTTTGAGGCAAAAAGAAAACTAGTGATTTAGAAAAAAATGTAAAATTTCAAATTTTTTGACACATGTAAGTCATGTGTCGACTCATTTTGACACATTTGTCGATTCATAGAGGAAGATTTTCTTCTACGTGTCGACATGAAAGTTATCACATGTCGACACATGCATTACATATCATACATGCTTTAAAAATCATATGTGTATGTGTCGATTTATAGAGGAAAATTTTCTTCTATGTGTCAACCTAAAAGCCATTATGTGTCGACACATGCAAACATAAGCTATAGGCTTTAAAAAGCATCCACATTTGTCGACTCATAGGACATATGTGTCAACACATAGATCTGTTTTCACATAAAATCTTGTTTGTAATGCATAAAATCTTTTCCAAACACATTCTTAGCTTCCTAATACTAAGATTCACATTAAGACTCAGAGAATACCGTCTAATATACAGAAATGCTAAAGTTTTCATAGTTTTTGACAACATGCAAAACATATATAACGAAAAAATGCACTCACACTGGTGAAATTGAAGACTCACGGATCGAAAAACTACAACAAAAAAAGAAGTTTGTGAAGTGGATGTCGAATTTGGTTGCGAAGGTGACGTAGTGAAGAATGTGTATTCATTGACAAGAGAGATTAACTCAAAGGAATGCCCGGTGATTACAACAGAAGCCGAGAAGGAAGACCATGTGTGTGTAAGGGGTGAAGGAGCATAATACAAATATTGTGAAGATTCTGGTCTTGTGCATGTTACGCGATCTCCTGACATGACTCATACCATCACACTTAAGAACTTCCACAATAGGGAAAATTAGAGAATTAAGATTTAAAGATGGACCAAATAAGCGCCCATAGTCAGAATGGTTAGACCAACAATCACCATTACTAAAACCATTAGACGCCAAGTCTCATACAGTATTTATTCCTATTCCTACGGAAAGACTAGCAACAATTATCAAGTTTGACTATGGGAAATTTTTCCTATTTCTTATACAAATCAATCTTTCTACTTTAAGTTATGAAATCCAGGACTATACATTTTTATACAGTGTATTTATTTCACCATGTGAGTAAGGTGAATCTTTAAAACACAAAGTATTATTAGACCTCACATATTACTAAACAATTATATTTTTAAGAGTATGTTTGGTAAGACGGATTTTTGAGCTTATAGCTTATAACTTATAGTTTATAAGCTCAAATGATAATTTAGACTCGTTTGATAACATTTTTCATCACGAGCTTATAGCTTATTTTGTTAGCTTATAGTTTATTTTTCAGACGCTATTTCAAATAGCGTTTTAACTTATAGCTTATCATTTTTTCTTCCTTTTTTTATCCTTATTATTTTAATAAAAACCCACTTTTATCCTTTATAATTTATTTTAATTAAAAATGAAATTATTATTTATTAAATATCTTTTATGTCATTTTATATTTATAAGTTAGTTGAACCACTAATTTTACCAAACACTTCAATTAGCTTATCAGCTTTCAGTCTCAATCATCAACTATAAGCTATCAATCATCAGCCATAAACCATAAGCTATAAGCTATCAGCTAATTTATCATTCAACCACTATTTTTATCAAACAGACCTTAAGTAGCAATTATTACATTATTATAAATTATTAATGGAAAATTATTATACTATTAAGAGCATTATTAATTATTTAGATTTATGTTTATAATAAATAGGGTAAGATAGAAGGGAGTTGATTGTTTTAGAATTTGACCAAAATGAGTCATGTAGACATTAGGAGAGATGCATATATTATTTTGTAATTCAAAGATATATATATTTTTTTATTTTCTTATTTGCTCAGGTATGTAAGTTGATTTCTATCAATTACACACTGCCTTTATTAATAAATTTTAGACAATTCAGAATGTTACACGTTTCATCTTGTTACTTTAAGAAATGGAGTTCAGATATTTTCGAATATAATTATAAAATAACCATTAATATGACTTAATTAAAAATTAATTTTCCATTTCTTTGATCACTGTGGTTGTGGGGTGAGTAATTAAGGTCCTACCCCAGACAACATAAGTTGATGTATAAAGATAAATAAACAAACAATCAATGACAAGTTTTCCTTTGTCTCTATTTTTTTTTTTCCCTTTTGTGAATTTGCAAATCATTTCATAAAGACTACAATTTCAAAGGAAACATAATCCGTAGACTGTCTAGGTTAGAAAATAATTATTTACAATATAAAGTATTTATATACAGAGTATTTTGATGATATTCCAGTAAAATATAATTGAAAATTTGTATACACTATTATGAAATATGAGAAAAATGATGATGTACTGACAGGAGAAAACAATTAATCAATGATGATTATGTATTTTGTTACATTTTTTTATTAAATTTTTTTAATGATATGACTTACTCTTGATTTTCTATTAGATGATAGGATAAAACTATTTTATACCATTAATCCATATTCGTTAAATCTATAAAATATTATGTGTAATTGTAATAATTAGGTAATGTGTATTGTGATTTTATTTATAAAAATAATTTAAAATTTAAAGTTAAAATTTGAAATTTGAAATTTTGACTCAAAACATAATTTTAAATTTCAAAATTTAATTTTTAACTTATTTTTATTCAAGCTATATTTAAACATAAATAACCTTAGTTTTAATAAAATTTAAATTAAAATGAAATTAATTTAACATCAATTCTTTTAATATAGAATAAAATCCAATTCAAATTTTCTTTCATTTCTTTTCATTGCACCTCTCACACACTACAATGGTTATCCTCCCATGATAAATTGTCCATAAATAAATTAGTACTAGTTTTGTGTTGATTTGATATGATTTGGAGGAGTGTAGTATAAATATCCGACAAACAGAACAATATATACTGTTGATAATTTAATATGTGAGACAACTTGGAAAATTCAGTGTGCTGTGGTTTTTGGCAGCAACTATTGTGGACTTATTCTAATTTTCTCTTTTATAGATATTAAAAGTCTAAAAATTTTAAATTTGTTTCTTGTTTTTATAAACATTGTTACATATTTAATATCACAAAAAGATCTATTTTTCACTAAGCAAAAAATTTAAGGTTGAAGGATTCCTTATAAGCCCCCCTCACCACTAAGTAGTATGCCCATTCACAACATATCTCAAACATGATGATTTGTCACTATTACTTTCTAGTTGTTGGTGCAACATGTTTGTTGAAAGGTAAGTGATTAGTTGTATTTATAGGAAAAGTGGACATGTATTAGAATCTCTTATAGATCTAAGAATGTTTTCTTTTCTAATGGCAGTTTTTTTTTTAATAAGCAATTGAATATAAGAAATCGTATTAAGGGTGTAACCTTTACAACGTGAACATACTAGGTAGTAATGTTACAAAGTAATGGTAATTTATACCAAACATAAAAATCGATCCTACGCGAAGGTTCCCTCCTACTAATCCATCTCCAAGAGAAATACATAATATTTGATATCACATCATCATGACTAAAAGAACCGCTATAAAAAATGATTGTGTTTCTCATGTTCCAAGTACACCAAATTAAAGCTATCCATATTGTGTTTATAATAGCTTTGATGTTGTTGTTTGTCACCTTTTCTTGAATACTCCCGAAGTTCTTGAATTTCTCTTGAGAAAAATTTGCATCATTACCCAACCACAAATAAATTCTATTCCAAACCTCCTTTGTTACATGGCATTGGTAGAAAAGATGATCCAAAGATTCCGGATAATTAGAACAAAAGGGCAATCAATGGAAGGTAAGTTAGACACACCTCTATTAACAAGTTGATCTTTTAGCGGTAGTCTTTTGATGAGGAATCTCCAAGAAAAAATCTTGATCTTTGCCAGAATGGTTGTCTTCCAAATGACATCCAACAACTTGATGGTGAAGTTTCGCCAAGCTATCTCTTTTGCACTAGATATCAAGTGTGAGACACTAGACACCGTGAAAGCTCCATTAGAGGTGAGATTCCAATGGAATTCATCCTTAGCCGTTATGTCCAACACAACTCCTTGAAGAAGCACAATTAAATCCCTAAGTTCGTCACCAATTGCCTTGCTCGTTACGGACAAGTTGATTAAATTGGCATTCGGGACCAAATGAATCAAAACCACATCACCGAAGATGGCTTCCCAATTCCACAAAATGTCGCCATTGTTCGGATTAAGGATATCCTTCACCACACATAAATTGTTGGCTGTACGATCAAACAAGTGCGGAAAAGAAACACGGAGAGGTTGATCGACCAACCAACAACTATGCCAAAAGAGAACATTATTACCTTGCTTTAAATCACATTTGATCCAATCGATGAACCCTTCACCCAAATCATCCTCTTTGTAGTCATTAAGAACAATGTCTCTCCACCATCTAGAATCATCCCGATTTATAAGATCTTTGCTAGAGGCTAACACTTTTATCTTCGGGTTATGATATCTTAAACGTAAGAAATTACTCTATATTGCCTTATCCTCCTTTAGAATTCTCCACTTCCATTTTAGAAGAAGAGATTTGTTCATTTCTCCCACATCTCTAATGCCTAACCCTCCTTTTCCTTTGGACTTGCAAATATTCTCCCATTTTACCCAATGGATGCATTTTGATTTCGCGTTCCCACACCACAAAAAGTTGCTAAGAAGGCTTCTTATCGCTTGAAGAATTTTGCTCGGAGCTTTGTAGAAAGAGAGAGTGAAAATAGGGATAACATTAAGCACGGAGCCAATAAGAGTAACCCTCCCTCCTATGGATATGTTCCTTCCCTTCCACTTGGATAATCTAGATTTTATGTTGTCAATCACCTCTTGCCACACCTTTTTCTTATAAGCACCTTCGCCCACCCAAATTCCAAGGAATTTAAACGGAAAGCTTCCTTTTTTGCAAGCAAGAAAAGTTGTCGCGGATTTGATGTACCAATCTCCAATGTGGTTTCCAAAAAAGTTACTTTTATGGAAGTTGATCTTCAATCCGGAAACCAACTCAAAACCTCTTAACAACACTTTTAAACTCCAAAGATTATCATAAGTGGGTTCTCCTAGGATGATGGTATCATCCGCAAATTGTAAAATATCCACAAAGTCATTTGCTCCATACTTGAATGGCTTAAAGTCTCCCACCTCCACCGCTTTCTTGGTTAGAGCGGTTAAACCTTCCATAGCAAGGACGAATAAGAAAGGTGATACGGGATTCCCTTGTCTTAAGCCTCTTTGAGCCTTGGACTCTTTTGTTGCGCTTCCATTTATCAAAACGGACATGTAATTGGTAAAGATACTAGACTCCATCCATTTCATCCATCTTTTTCCAAATCCCATTCTCACCAAAATCCACCTTAGATAATTCTAAGAAACCGAGTCATAAGCCTTTTCGAAATCTACTTTAACAAGTAAGCACCCCCTCTTCTTCTTTTTTGCCCAATCAAGAATTTCGTTGACCATAAGCACCCCATCCATCATACTTCTTCCCGGAACGAAAGCGGTTTGATTGATAGAGACCAACTTATCCACAACCCCTCTCATTCTCGCCGCTAACATCTTTGTTATAATCTTACACAAGCTCCCCACTAAACAAATTGGCCGGTGTTCAAACAAATCTTGCGGATTCTTCTTTTTAGGAATGAGAGCAAGGAAGGAAGAAGTGATGGATTTAACAAGGGTGCCTCTATGATAGAAGTCGTTGCAACACTTCATGACATGTCCTTTGATTAGATACCAATACTTTTTGTAGAACTCCAAAGAAAAACCATCCGGCCCTGGGCTTTTGTTTCCGTCACACGACCAAATAGCTTCCTTCACTTCTTCTTCCTCGAAAGGTTTCTCTAAGGCCGATGAGTCTTCCGAAGATAAAGAGTTAAGATTGATCCCACTAAGCTCCGGCCTACTAGGATTTTCTTCTTTAAAGAAGTTTTCGAAATGCTTGGAAGTGAACTTTTTAATGTCTTCTACACCTTCCAATCTTCCCTCCGAAGTGGCAATGGAACAAATAGAGTTTCTTCTTCTTCTATCTTTTAAGGAGTTGTGAAAGTAACGAGTGTTGTCATCACCTTCGGAAAGCCAAAGTTGCCTCAACTTCAATCTAAGCAAGCCTTCTCTCTTATTGATGTTGTCCCAAAAATCCTCCGCCACTCTTATTCTTTTTGCTACAACATCTTCCGGAACGTTACTTGCAAAATGAACAAACACGTTATCTAAAGATTGCAACTCTTTCCCATCATTGTTGATTTTGAGGTCTATCCACCCATAGACATTATTGTTCCACCAAGTTAACTGGCTTTTGAGAGTTTTCAACTTTTCCACCAAGCAATAATCACCTCTTCCTTTTATAACTATCTTCTTCCACTCCTCCTCCACAAAGGTGTCCAAATCCTCATGAATGAACCACATATTGTTGAACTTAAAAGGTTTGAGACCCCAATCCTTTCTATTGTCTTTCAACCAAATAGGAGCATGATCGGACACGTCCCTCTCTCCAATATATCGGCCCTCCACCTTCTAATCTTCAATAAAACAATCCGATAGGAGAAATCTATCAATCCTACTCATGCATTTGCCATTACTCTTTATCCAAGTAAACTTGCCTCCTATAGTAGGAAGCTCCACCAACTCCATGTCCTCTATAAAGTCTTTAAAGCTCGATATCTCCCTCCTATAGCTACGAGTAGATATCCCAATTCTTTCTTCTAAAGAGGTGATAGAATTAAAATCTCCTCCTATGCACCAAGATCCTTTAGAGTTGTTGTTTTTGAACTCACATAACCTATCCCAAGACCTTTTCCTCTTGATTAAATCACAAGATGCGTAAACGTTCACAAAGTAAATAAGTTTACCTTCCTTCTCCACACAAAGACCTAGAAAACCCTCGCCTCGGAAGCTAAAGGCTAGATTGAAGAGATCCTTTTTCCACATCGTTAGAATGCCTCCCGACGCCCCGTTGGCATCCAAGTGCGACCACTCCACATGATTATCCCCTTTTTAACTTTGTCTCTTTAAATTCAAAAGGCCCATATCCTCTTTTGAAACTTTTGAAAAATGCAACTCCTCTTTTGTCGTTTTGCATTTAACCGCGGGGACCACTTCGTTTACCTGCATTTGAACGCTGACTCTCTCCAAAACCGCTTCCTTAATAGAATTCTCCGCCACCTCATCACTTGATGAAACGTTTTGTTTTAAATTATTATTTAAAATAACCATTCCTCCTGGTCCCACCCTATCAACATGTATGTTAAAAGGTCTTTCCTCTTTTGCTGGTTGCGTAGACTCGATCGACTCCTTCTCTCTGCTTAACGTGTTCGCCGAAATAGGATCTGAGGTACAAAGATTGTCTGAAAGGTTAAGGTATTTCTCCCCTAAAAGCTCTAAGCATTTAATGTTTCATGTAAATCCTCTCCTTCTCTGTGAACCGTCACTATCGTTTTGCAGGTTTTCGTCTCTAATGTCGACATCGCATTTAATGCCATGGTGCAGATTTCTAGGCGTGCGACTGTTCTGGTTCGACCGGATCCGCGGCGTATCTTCTTCTCCGTCGTGGGATCCCTGAAGAGAATCCGTGTTATCTCCGGTCGACGTTGTGCCACAAGAAGATAGATTAACATCCGATTCTCCCGAAGCCCAGGTCTGTTCTTCGATGATTAGAATGTTGTACCAATCTCCATCTATATTAACCCTAGCTCTGCTTCGAATCAAATCCAGATGGTCTGTGAAAATCATAACTCTGCAAACATCCAAAGGATTCTCCTTTTGTTTCAGGGTTTAAGGATTCATCATCTTCCGATAATCTGCTAACAGGGTGTTCAAGAATCTTTTGTTTCTGGAAAAACATGGAACGCCATAGATGGCCACCGAAGCAACTCTAGCATATTCAACATCTGATTTCTTCCATCTATGAACTTCTTCAAACCAGAAGTCCAACCAATCTTTCCCTTCAAGAATCAACGTTTCAAGCTCTCCTTCCGCAATCTCCTCTAGCAGACATAAGCTTGGACCTAGAGCTGTTGCCGACATGGTAAAGATCCCTTCCTCCAATAAGCTGTTTGCCACTGCGTAAGCATCTCCTACTCTTCTGGTTACTCCAACCTTTGCTTTGTTGAATCTCAACATCTCTGATTCATTAGAAATGAAGAATAAGGATTGACTGGCTGTATATTCCTCCACAGGTTTCGACTCAAAATTTCCTTTGATGATGTCTGCGAAAGACTTCGAAGAACCCTCACCTCCCCCAACCTTAGTAGCCATTGTGGTGTTTCTGTCAGCGTTAGCAGAGAAACTGACCCTTTTAGGTAATATATTCATCTCTTGTTTCTTAGGATTAGCAGGATTGTTGTTGTTTCTCAAATCTTTCCTTTTAATCCTTGAAATGTTGGCACTAAGCTTAGTGCCATCAAGCCAAACATTATCCATTTTTGTCTCCAAGTACTTCTCATCTGCTACATTTACGAATCTAACGAACCCAAATCTTTGACCGCGCCAATCCCTTTTTAGAGGTATAAAAATTTCTTGAATCACTCCCATCTCCTTGAACTCTATGAAAAGGTCTCTAGCACACCATTTATCTGTGAAGTCAGTGATGAAAATGGTGAGAACATCCTTCCTGTTTGACTCTATCCCCTTTCTTACAATGTCCCATTTAGGTCTCTCCATAACAGATCTCTCCAAATATCTGTTCCTCTTCCCCGTTACCTCGCGCTATTCTCCTTCCATGATTAAGCTGATAGAAAATATAGAAAACTCAAAGAAGCCCAAAGCCTGATGGAACTCTCACACACTCTCTCTTGTTTCTCTCTCATTCCTGTTCAACACTTATTTGTTATCATCAAGTTGTTGAATGGACCACTTGTAAGTGATAGACATTGTTAGACGATTGTTCTTGATTGAAAGTTACTTTTAATTCTAATGGCAGATCTTAAAATGTTTGTTAAGCATCGATTCTGAAATAATTCTTGGATCATAAAAGAAGCTTAGAGGATAATCACATTTAATTTAGTGTAACGACAAATAAATTTAGTGATATATCTTGATCCAAAACCATAAATATTAGTTTATCTTCCACTAAGTTTAATATCTCGATTTAAGTTTGAAGAAATATTATGATTAAATTAGCAAATTATATGGTGAGAGACACCAATAAGCTCTCTCATTGTAATTGATAAGTCTCCTGTAGGGGTTGATTGAAAATAGAAGAAGTTCAACATCACTTAATTTTGTAAAGGAAGAAGGAGTCCAAGACTATATAAAGAATTTAAGTTCTTTGAAATTCCACATCGTTTAGTTTTATGAAGGTAGAGGGAGTCCAAAGTTAAATGTGTTGTAACAATGTTCACTTAGTGTTATTCTTTGGTTGCTATTTGACAACGGTCATTGTTTTTTCGCTGGTTTTAGAGTTTCCATGCTAATATCTTATTTATTATTGTGTTCATTTTTTCTCTATGATTTGTTTTTATTTCAACAAGATTGATTTCCTCCTCTCTTGTGCGGGAGTGACCACATTCAAGTTAACACGTGTTTGTGTATTTGAGCTTGGGCAGTGAACTGTGGGATTCATAATTGGGGCAAAGGCCTATGTCTGTTTAGGACCAGGTTCTTTGTCTTAGTTTTTATGATAGACCATAACCCTCACACATAATGTCGGTAAGGAAGAAATCCTTAAAAATAATATGACGATCCATCAACCTCAAGCATGAAGCATGTAGGGGGTTGCATAAGGTTGTCATATCGATCCATTAGCCCCAAACATAAATCCTCTAGGGGTGAGATGTTTGGTATCAACTTCCTCTATGATGAGGAATCTAGTATATGTTGACTCAATACACAATGTTTCATTTTTGAGAACTTTTGAGGATTTCAAACCTTTTTTAGTGGGTAACATTTTAGTAAATGGAATAAGTTAATTATGTTATCTCCTTTAAGACTATTTACAAGGGTTTCCAAATTCAACACCCTACTTTTTCACTTTTTATACTCCACATCATCTTCTCTCACTTCCATAGACATGGCAATAAAACCCAGACCCACGGGTACCCACCTGAACTCGCCCCGAAGTTGACGGGGAAAACCCACTTTGACTGGGTTTGGGTTTGGGTTTGGGTTTTCCCCGGTTAGAAAACATGGGGATGGGTCAGAAAATGGGGACACTAGTATCCACACCGAACCCGCCCCGTTATTTCAATATGTACATTATTATTTATATTTCATAATTTATATTTCATAATTTATATTATTAAATATGTGGCTAATGTTTTAATAATTTGATTTGTATTTATTATTTTAAATATTTGAAATATATGTATGAAATTTTGAGATTGTTTTATTTTGTTATTTATAATGTAATTTGATTTTTGAAAAAGCAAATATTTTTATTAAAAAAATTAATTTTACGAAATACATTGTGGCGGGGCGGGGATACCCGAACCCGTTAAGGACGGGTTTGGGTTTTAATTCCCCATCCCAGTTTGGGTTTGGGGCGGGTAACGGGGATTGATTGGGGACTCGGGTTTGGGGGAGGTAAAAACCGTCCCCGACCCGCCCCGTTGCCATGCCTACTCTTCCACCTAATAATTCAACACACATTCAACTTTTACTCACTACAATAGTTTTGTTTAATAAAATTCAACACCCTACCCTACTACTTTTATTTTATATTCTTATTTTCTTTTATATTTTTGTTTTATGATTATATATTAAAATTAATTATATATTAATATTACTATCAATTGAAATTATGAAAAATGATGAATTTTAATATTATTAATTATATATTAATATTATTATCAATTGAAATTATGAAAAATTATGAAAAAAGTGGAATTTTTTGGTGTGTCCAAATCAAATGAACCAAGTCTCTATTTATAGAAAAAAAAATGATGAATTTTGGTGAAAATAAAAATAAATAAAAAATTTATTTACTATAAAATAAATGACATTAAATAATTATCATGAAATAAAAATATAAACACTCACAACAACCAATAATAATTTGCCAAAAATATTATGTGGCCCCCACTAATTTCTCATTCAACATGTTGAATGTTTTCAACACTAAATAATCCACATCACTTTCACATATGATTCAACATACCATTGTACCAATTCAACTACTAAAAAAAAATTCAACACCTCCATTATAAATAGTCTAAGACATAGTAGTGTTCGACCGACATTTTAAATAGATATTAAATACACACTATTTATGTTTCGTAATTCTATGCCCATGCGAGATAGGTTTCTCCAGGTTACGTTCCTTAGGTCGCAAATTCTTAAGTCTCAGTGTCGCGTTTTTAACATAATCTTTGAGTGTTTCTATTTTTTTTTTAATATAACCTTTATTCTATTCACTTTTCGTAACTCTTATGTTTTACTCTTAGATCATTCTCGTTCATTTTTGCATATATATTAATTTATTTGCATTGTGTGTTTTATCATTCTTTTTACTTTCCAATAGTTTCTCTTGCACAATATGTTGATTTTAAGGGAGATAGACTTAAACGGGTAGTTTACAAGACCTCCTATTGATGATTTGGATTTTATCGACGTTTTGTTTCCATTTTAACAGAGCCAACTGAAATATGAAATTTAATGGGTATTTTAAGTAGATTCTTAGTTGAAGTCGATTTTTGATTGTATATTGGCATGGGTGAGGGATTGTAGAAAAGTAGGTGTTGGCAAGAATAGAGCTAGCGGAATGTGGTTAACGATAACATGGTGCATTTGGAGGCATCGTAACGACATTGTTTTTAACAGAGTTTCCCCTATCCTTTCCGACTTAGAATGGAATATAAAATTAAAACTGTGGAAGTGGTTGAGCGTAGGCAATATTTCCTTACCCAAGTATAGATTTTATGATTTTTGTAAAAATTCGGTAGAAAATTTTGGTTAAATTTCAGTTGGTGGAAAATCTTTTTTTTCCAAGTTTTTCTCGATTTTTGTAAGCGAGTTTGAATACCCCTAATACTTGTTTAGTAATGAATCTTATAAAAAAAAAAACAGAAATATTTAAACGACTTCAATCATTTTATATCTATTCCTAGACTACAAAGTCACTAATTCTCCATCTCAATAATGCATAGATTCCACTTCCATTTTAAATCATGAATCTTAAACCAATTAGCTGGTGATTAAACGATAAAAAGAATTAAGAACGTAGATAAAGAAAACAAATTATGTAAATTTGTTCAAATTAGGGATGGCAACAAAACCCATACCCGCGGGTATCCACCCGAACCCGTCCCGAAATTGACGGGGAAAACACGCTTTGACTGGGATTGGATTTTTCCCGATTACAAAATATGGGGTCGGGTCGGGTAATGTGGACACTAGTACCCACTCCGAACCCGTCCCCGAACCCGCCCCGTTTATTTCATTCTATATATTATTATATATTTTTGATAATTTAGAATAATAAATACATAGCCAAAGTTTTGATATTTTGATTTAAATTTATTATTTAAAATATTTGAAATGTAAATATGATTTTTTTAAAATTGTTTCATTTTATTATTTATAAAGTAATTTAATTTTGGAAAAAATAAATATTTCTACTAAAAAAATTGATTTTATTAAATGGATGATGGCGGGGCGGGGATACCCGAATCCAATCCGAATCTGTTTGGGTCGGATTTGGGTTTTAATTCTCCATCCCCGTTTCGGTTGGAGCGGGAAATGGAAATTGTTTTGAGATTCGAGTTTGGGTTTGAGGGAGACTATAACCGTCTCCGACCCGCCCGTTGCCATCCCTATTTCAAATAAAAAAAAAAAAGTCGAATTATGGTTTATGGCGCTACAAATTATCGTGCTTAGTGCTTCATAAAGTTGAAAATGTGAACATTTTCATTCTAAATTGGGTTCATAAATGTCAATAAAAGTTGTCAATATGGATCTTAACTTTCATTTACAACTTGAAAATGTGAACATTTTCATTCTAAATTGGGTTCATAAATGTCAATAAAAGTTGTCAATATGGATCTTAACTTTCATTTACAACTGACTTCATTCCATTCGGACTCATAAAACTCAAGATATGAGTAAAATACTACACATGTGTTATATAACTTCTTCACTAAAAACTAAAAACTAAACACTAAGTAAAATCAAATAAACAAAAGAAACTATGAAAAATACTCTGTTAATCAAGAAAAATGGAGTTAAGGTATTTTTGTAGGAAGAACAATTTATTCAAAATACTCATCGCTCACTCATTTCTCATATTATAAATTTTTGTTTATCATTTCATTGTTTAGTTTTTAATAATTAAAAAAACACAAACGGGAACCTTTTATTCAATTAAGTTAGAAAATATGATTCAATGGTATTTTAGAGACTTCTTGTTCAATATTTTGATATACTTATCATTTTGTTATTTTTTACAACACACAAATGAAAGATACACTACATATTCACCCTGAATCTTAAGGTGATAGGTGTATGGGTCCTCTCACTTATAAAGAGTGTTCAACTTCCATCCATTTACAATATTGGTCCTTGCGGAGAAGTTTAAAGATCGGCCCACAAGTCGCAGTCATATGAGAGATAAATATGGAGATCTAATTCAAGCGTCCAAGAAATCCTCTAACTTGTTTCTCTGTTATTGGTGGATGCATTTCTTGAATATCCTTGACTTTATCGGGATCAACTTCAATACCTCTTTGGCTGACGATGAAACCTAAGAGCTTTCCAGAGCGTACACCAAAGGTGCACTTGCTAGGATTCAGATGAAATTTGTACTTTCTCTGACGTTGGAACAACTTGAACAAGTGCCCCACGTGTTCTTCTTCAGATGAAGACTTTGCAATCATGTCGTCCACATAGACTTCGATCTCTTTGTGTATCATATCATGGAAGAGAGTAGTCATTTCTCTTTGATAAGTTTCCCCAACATTCTTCAAACCTAAAGGCATCACACGGTAACAAAATGTACCCCATGGTGTGATAAAAGTTGTTTTCTCCATGTCTTCAGGCGCCATCATGATCTAATTGTAACCAAAGAATCCATCCATAAATGAGAAGACATTAAACTTAGCAGTATTATTAACCAACATATCAATATTTGGTAGCGCGAAATCATCCTTTGGACTAGCTCTGTTTAAGTCTCGATAATCAACACACATTCTGACTTTCTTTCCTTCTTGGGAACAAGCACTATGTTGGCCAACCATTGAGGATATTCTGATGTGACGAGGAAATCGACATTAATCTGCTTCTGAACCTTTTCTTTAATCTTATCTACCATATCTGGGCGATTTCTTCTAAACTTTTGCTTGATTGGCGGACATTTTGGTTTTAATGACAATATGTGCTCTACAATATTGATACCCAACCCAGACATATCTTGATAGCTCCATGCAAAGACATCCACATATTCTTTCAACAGTTCAACCATTATTTCTTTGACGCTTGCATCTAGCAATGCCCCAATTCGCACTCTCTTATCTCTTCTTCATTATCCAAATTGATTACTTTCAAAGGCTCTTTGTAAGATTCAATGATCTTTTCTTCTAGCTCAGGTAGACGGGTGATCTCATCAGGGATTTCTTTGTCACTTTGCTATTCACCTTCGTATACAAGGTATTTAAAGTTGGGAGAGGGCCTAGGATCATTGTTTTCAAAGGGTTTAACAAGAGATAATCTGCACATAATTTATGCTTTGTTTTAGAAACAGATAAAAATGCAAGAGTGTATGTGCAACTTTTGAAAACCTATTTTTGATTGTTTTATTATAGGTTTTTTATGTGTTACCATATTCAGAAATAGGTAAAAGATAAACAAAATGGAAGCAAAATTTCCTTTTTATTAATAATTTGAAACAAAGGCCTACACGAGTCCACTTTTGTCTTGGGCAGAACAAAGGGAATTATTTTATTCAGTCCGACACAACAATTTTTCTCCTTGGGCAAAGCGAAAGGATTTTTTAAAAAGACAGAAAATTACTTAGACTCGTGAATAATAAAAGAAATGTTAACGGAAGTCCAATTTGGGCTAGCCTCTCCATGGGTCACAAAGCTTGAACATTATGGATCTAGAGCGTCTTCAATGATAGCAGGTACGTCTTGATCGTCTGGATTGATGACTTTGGTGCTTTGAAAGGTCTCGTGCAAAGACTTGCCGTAGTTCACAGATTTTGGTTTCTTCCCTATAGACTTCAGGGGCATGAATCCTAGATCACTCTTGTTCTTGTTGGTGGGAAGTTCGATGACATGTACCCAACTTTCATATAATCCTTATTCAACAACTTCTTGGGTATCTTTCCAAGAAGAGATGGATGCACCAACCCTTTACCGTGCACAAAGTTCACGATCTCCAAGGCTTAGAACTGAGTTCCAATTTCTTCCATATCAGCGTCAACTTTCAGAAAAGATGATAGTTGACTGATAATCATTGTTTGTTCTTTATAGACAGTTATCAACTTATCGTTCACACCAAAATTCAACATTTGGTGGAGAGTAGAAGTTACACCTCCAGTACTATGGATCCATGGTCTTCCAAACATACAGCTATAAGCGGGATAGATATCCATTATTTGAAAAGTGATTTCAAAATTCTGAGATCCAATGTGAATGGGTAAATCAATTTCTCCGACGACAGTGCGTTTTGAACCATCAAAAGCTTTCACAACAATTCCGTTCAACCTTATAGGTAGAGCTATCAATATGGGCTACCCGGCCCTAAACGGGCCGACCCATGCGGGGCTCGGGCTTTTCAGGGCCGGGCCCAAAATACCCATTTTTAAATGGGCTCAAATTTTAGTACCCAGGCCCGGCCCTGTCTGGGCTGCGGGCTACCCGGCCCTAAACAGGCCCATTTTTTAAAATAAAAAAAAAATTCTTCTTCCTATTGTAAGTAACCATGCAATGCAATAATACCGATATATTAGGATTTCTAAATAATCTATATAGTTTAACAATTAAAATGTAAAACAACACATTGTCTTAATTCAAACAAAGTATCCAAAATACATCACAAATTATCCAAAGTATGTAGCACACAAAATTAAATAACTTGTTCCAACAAGTTTTAAGTTACAAATATTCAAAATAACAAAATACTCATGATAAGTCAAAATAACTTTGTTCAAATTTTGACTCGACTCGCAATGTCACTTGAGTTTTCTTCAACGGCATTTGAATGTTAAAATGTGTTGGATGCTTGTCTACTTCCAAATCCAACATCTTGATTAGGATTAATGTCATTATCAAATTCTACAAAACAATAAAAGTATTCGTTAAAACAAAATCAACAATGTACTCTCTAATTTAGCATAACTTACCTTCAATTTTCATTCATCATCATCATGGCTAAATCACATGAGTATTTATGCTAATTTTATTTTTAATTGACTCAAATAATATAGAAAGCAGTATATTTAAAATCAGTAAATAGAAAGCAGTATATAGAAAGCAGTAAATCACATGAATATAGAAAGAAGTATATAGAAAGTAGTATATAGAAAACACTATATAGAAAGCAGTATATAGAAAGCAGTAAATCACATGAGTATTTATGTTTCATCTTAAAGTATATTTGAAATCCAAATATATGTTTCATCTTAAGAAAGCAGTATAAAATTATTATACTAATCAAATTAACAAGAATCCAAATATATGTTAATTAGTGTTTTTAATATATAGAGACAAATTATTCAATATATAGGCAAAGTTAACAAGTTTACCTTCAAAACCATGTAACCAACTTCGCGTGCACATGAGAGCTTGAACAGATTCCTCTTTCATTGAACTTCTATACTTGTTTAAAACTCAAGAGCCAATACTAAAAGCAGATTCGGAAGCCACTGTAGTTATTGGAATGCTCAATATATCACAAGCCATTCTTGCAAGATTGGGACATCTACGACTCTTTTCTCTCCAATAAGCCAAGATATCAAAACCAACTGATGGAGGCAACCTTTGTTCATCTAAATAAGCATCAAGTTCAGATTTTCCAGTATTGTTACTTGCTTGACTCTCATGCTCTTCAAAATCCTACAAATTAAACATATAAAATTGATAAAAATTTAAATTTCAAAATTAACCCAATCAAAAGACATAACAATAATAGTTTACACTTACTTCACAAATATATAACGAGGATGCCAAAGAATCCTTTACTCCTCCAAAAGTAGGTAGCACTTGTGAAAAGTTAGGATTAGGAGAATTCCCGTGTTTGACATATTCCGCATAAAGCTCATACAACTCATCCTTAATCTTTTTGCACTTGACTTCACTAGTTTTCTCATCAAGTTTTGAATATTCAAAATTCAAAAAGTTGAATTTTTTTGTTGGATCAAGAATAGCACCAAAAGCCAAGATAATATTATACTCACTCCAATACTTGTCAAACTTTTCCCTCGTTTTTTTAGCCATGTCTTGAATCAAAGAATCTTTACTTATCAAATAGGAATTCAAAAGACACTCAATCTTCCATATTTCCCCAAAGTACAAATTAGAAGTAGGATAAGAAGATTCGGATATCAAGTTAGTAATGTTGTAGAATGGCTTCAAAAGTTCACACATTATTTCGGATCTTGCCCATTCTTCACTTGAAGGACAACACTTGAAATTTGAATCTCGCAAACTCAAGCTATAAAAGGCACGACGATAATTGATTGCACTCTTGTGCATTATAAAAGTGGAGTTCTATCTAGTAACACAATCGGATCTTAATCCAATTGTAGTATCGATCTCACCAACATTATTAACACATTCATGAAATTGTAGTGTTCTACTTTCGGTTACCTTTACATAAGCTGTTAGACGCTGGCCTTGGGATCTAGAGGGGGGGTGAATAGATCGTTCACAGTTTTACGGAGTTAAGCGACTTTTCAGCGGAAGTGATTCTGAATCGACTCGCGTCTATTCCGAACCACTATCGAAACGATTATATATGTGTTTAAAACCAGTCAAAGACTTGAGGTAAGTGATAAGAGTATACGTTGCAGAATCAAAGCGTTGCTCTTATTGAAAATCAGATTAACTTCTTGTATGATGGACAATGTTTGCAATGCAGTAAGAGTGATAGAAACAAATATACAAACACTTGGTGATAATGATCAAATTGAAGGTGATTCAATGTGTGGTGGATTGTGATGTTTATGTAAGTTCTTAATTCACAATCTTAACACTCGAATCGTTGATCAATTTGCTATTATAACCAAATATGAACAGAATGTAAATGAAAAAGTAAAAGCGACAAGAACACGATATTTGTTTAGGCAGTTCGTCGATCGTCCTCGCTACGACTACGTCTGCCCCCAATTCCAAACTGAAATTGGGTAATCTTTCATTAATGTTGAAAGTAGTATATACAAAGAAGATAACAAAGCGATAAACCATAAACCAATTATGTCGATCCTTTGAATCTTCTTCCCCCTTAATCTTGAGTCAGATCAAGGTTATCCAAGAGCTTCACTTTGATCCCTTTCTGCAGTGTCTTCAATTCCCTCGAACCCTTGTTCTTCAATCTTCACACTCAGCCGGATCCTCGATGAAGCCTCTTGATAAAAACCCCCAGGAAACACCTATCTTGGAGGACAAAACCCGCAGATTTTATTCACCAAAAACCCCACAAATCTTCACCCACTAGGAATCTTCAATTCCGTTCCATGGACGTTATCGAACTCGATCACTAACCCTCAACGCAAGAATGATTATGTGTAATTGTGTTGGAGATGACGAAGAACGAAGATGAGAAGCCTTTGTGTATCTTTCAGTCGTTGGTGTTGCTTTGAATAATGAACCTTGGACAATATATATGATAGCTTAACAGTTGGAGATGAGAGAAACAGAATTTTTGGCATTCTTGATCAGTTAGGTCGACCTCTTGTAGTGCTTAGGTCGACCTAGCAGAGCTTGCAGAATTTTGCTCCCAGTTAGGTCGACCTGTTTAAGGAGTAGGTCGACCAGAATCCTCTTCAAATGCATTCTGGGGACATTTTCTCAGATTAGGTCGACCTAGTTGTTGTGTAGGTCGACCTAGCAGGCTGGTATGTAAAATTCATCAATTTAGGTCGACCTAGATGATGTGTGAGTTGACCTAGCAGAAGTATATGGATTTTTCTCCATTTTAGGTTGACCTGGGTTGACAGTAGGTCGACCTAACTGCTGGTTTTCTGCATTCTTCTTGATCTGCTTGTGTTGAGTCGACCTATAAGTATAATAGATCGACCTGTACTATCATGAGTGATCAATGCTTGCTTTTCTTTGAGTTTTCTGCTTCCGTCTTGTTGTTTGAATGCTTATTTGAGTTTGCCATGAATCAAAAACATCTTTGAATGTAATCTTGTATTCACATAAGCCACACTTTGTCTAATTTTATGCAATGCATCACCAACTACCTTCAATCCATCTTGAACAATGAGATTCAAAATATGCGCGCAACAACGAATATGAAAGAACTTTCCCTTAAATAACAAGCTATTTGATAATTCTAAGTGTTCTTTCAAGAATCTTTGTATGCTATCATTTGCAGAGGCATTGTCCAAAGTGATGGAAAAAAACTTTCTTCTCTATACCCCAATCACTTAACATTTCCAACACCTTCAAGGCTAATTCTCGCCCGGTATGTGGAGGTGTCATGTGAGCAAATGCTAAAATCTTATTTTGCAACTTCCAATTCACATCAATATAATGAGCAGTTAAAGAAATGTAGCCCTCATTAGTGCATGCAGTCCAACAATCAGAAGTTAAACAAACTCTTCCCCTAATTTGAGTCAATTGTAACTTAAGCTTTTGTTTCTCTTCCTCATAACATTTCATAACATCACGTGAAGTAGTATTTCTAGTAACAAAGGTACAATCATCATTCAATTTTTTTTGATATATCCTAAAAACACTATACTCAACAAAGTTAAAAGGTAGATTATGTGTAATTATCATTTCAACCAAGATATCACGATTAACCTTAGGATCAAACTTTTTCTTTCTCAATCTTCCTTCGGCATCAAGTATCATATCACCCACATCATGAAATTTTGGAATAAGCCTACAACTGTTAACATGACGAGTCAAATGAGAAGTTCCATTAGTAGTAGCACAACTCAAGAATCTTCCACAACCCTTACATTTATATTTCTCTTTACCATCCACAACCCCAACCTTTACAAAATGTTTCCACACTTCAGATGTAAGGGCCTTTTGTTTTTTGGTAGTTGGTTCGGAAGACTCTTCTCGGTTAATCTCAATCTTAGTGTCATCAAGATCAATTACATTAGACGGAGAAAATAATGGTACAGGTGGAGTTGCCTTAACTTGCCTAGCGTTAACCTCACTATCACTATTAATTTCCATGATTAGAGTAGACACAAACTATAATCCCTACATGTAAATTAACACAACAACAATCACAAGCATCAGCAAAATAAATTGTATATTCATTTGAGGACACACCGGACAAATTGTAAATTGTATTTGGTATTTATGATTCACAAGGGAATGTAATCCAAACTATAATCCCTATATGCCTTTTATAATTTTAAAATTAATTAATTTTTGATTTTATGGCTGGTTTCTGTTGTACTATACATCATCATTTTCAATAAACTTGGCGAAAGGGAATCTGAAATTCCCATAGGAACAGAACAACAGTTATTTTGAACTATTAATTAGAAAAAGGTTTAATAATTAGTTATTATGATTTATGATTGTTAGTTGAAAAATCAATTGAACGGATAAACATTTTATATATACACCGATCTTTCCAATCTAATATTTCTCTTCAAACACTCATAAGTATGATTGAATTACTAATCATGAAAAAGTAAAATCAACAACATAGATGCAAATTTTTTTTACCGTTCCCTTAAGCACGAATATTTTAACTAAATATAAGTTAATTACAAACCTTCTTCAAGCCTATGGCTACTGAAAGTTACAACAAATATTTTTCTAAATAAAAATTCCCAGGTTTATTGAAGATTATAGATGGATTACATTCCCTTGTGAATCATAAATACCAATTACCAAACAAATATTTGAGGACACACCGGAAACACTTACAGGAAAAAGTAACAAAATACAATCTATGATGGAACAAAAAGCAAAGTAACAAAATCAAACATCAACAAAATACAGTTAGTAAAACACTTACAGGAAAAAGAAGCTGAGAAGATTCACAAAATACAATCTATGATGGAAGCCTAACTGAGAAGCGGCGAACATGAGAATTGGCAAAGATGAAACGCTGAGAAGTGGCGAAGCCGGAAGCTGAATCCTTTAAGCAGCGGCGGAGAGAAATTTTGCTAGGTTATTTTTGGAACTCGCTACACTCAGTAACAAAATCAAATGTAAAGTGGCTGTCTAGGTCTTTTTTGGAACAAGTTACAATTGGGCTGGATATTAGAAATTTGGCCCAACTGAGTTTTTTTTATTGGCTGAATTTTGTATAATGGACTAATATATTTAAAAAATTAAATTTTCTTTCGGGCTGGCGGGCTACCCATGGCCCAAATGGGCTAGCCCATTTTTTTAGGGCTTTTTCGGGCCGGGCTAAAAAAGGCCCGGAAGTAAATGAGCTCACAAAATAAGGCCCAGGCCCTAATTTTTTTCGGGCTCAATGGGCCGGCCCATGGGCTTCGGCCCATTTTGACAGCTCTACTTATAGGTGTCCCTTAATAAGACAGTCTATCTAGGGTGCTTTTCAGCATAACATTCATGGAAGATCCATTATCAACTAGTACATTTGTCAAGGTGTCTTCTCCATATTTCATGAATATATGCAAAGCATGGTTGTGCTCTAAGCCTTCCGGAGGAATCTCTTCTTTGCTAAAGCTCAGCACATTATTGATGGTGATATTGGAAACAAAATTGTCAAATTTCTCAAGGGTCACATCATGCTCAACATAGGCTTGGTTCAAAACCTTCACCAGTGCATTTCGGTGAGCTTTGGAGTATATCAGTAAAGACAACAGAGATATCTTTGATTGTGTCTGAAGGAGTTGATCAACCACTTTGTAGTCGATCTTCTTAATCAAATTGAAGAATTCTTCAGCATCATCGTCTTTAGTTCCAAAGATGAGTTCTACATTCACAGTCACAGGTTCCTTACCAAGATCTCTCCTAGGCATATCCTTCTAAGGAGGAACTTGTGCAAACAAACGACCACTTCGAGTCATACGGTTCACATTAACAATGTTTACAATAGTCGGCATAGGACCAGGCTTAACTTCTTCTCTCCCAGCCATGATTATAACACTATACTCCCAGGGAACAGTAATACTAGAATAATAAGGAAATGGATTTGGCATATGAATTGTGAGAGGAACAATGAAAACATTCTGACTATCATAGGGTACCTTCACAGTTTTAGGTATGTTGAATTCAGAAGTTACAACATCAACTTCATTATCTTCATTTCTTTCATAGGTACTATGGAGAGACCTTTGATCCAACATCTTCTGAATTTCTCTTCTGACTTGATGACATCCTCGAGTATTCTCATAACAAATTCTACAAGAAGCATGATCATGTTGAAAGAAAGCTAACTTGCACAAGTTTATTTGCACTTGAACCAATGGTTCTATGGTCAAGCGGATATTAAAGACTTGATATCATCCAGGGCATCCTTGTACCATGTTTAATGAAGCTTACCCATGACCAGGTAGAGGATTTCCTTGAACATTTGGTTTAACATCTCTGAAGGTGAGCACGCCACTTTAGACCAGTTTTTGAACTTCACTCTTGAGATGATAATAATTTTCAACAGTGTGACTAGGAGCACCTTTGTGGAAAGTACAATGACCGTCTGCTTTATACCAGTATGGAGGATTAGAAGGAGGAGGTTGTGGATTCCTTAATTGAATCAGGCTTATTTGCAGTAATGCAGGGAGAAGTTCAGCATATGTCATCGGAATTGGATCAAAAGGTGGACACCTCGGAACCCTTGGTTGATTTTATTGCTGAGGAGCCCGTTGTCGAGGCTATTATTGAAGTTAAGGTCTCTGAACATTATGTTATGGAGCCTGATTAATAACTGAAGTAACAAAAACAATCTATTGAGGCTGATATTGTCTCTTTCTTCCCCTTGAAACGATGCTCATAGTTTCTTCTTTCTTCTTGGTAAAGTTACTACCAAACTTTTTCGTTCCACCACCAGATGATGGTTAACCAACTTCTTTGCTTAGACGACCCTAGTGGATACCTTCTTCAAGTCGCATCCCCATGTTTACCATCTCAGTAAAGTCATTGGATGCACTTGCCACCATTCTTTCAGAATTAAATGTACCTAAATTTTTTAGAAAGACATTAGTCATTTCCTTCTCTTCCATTGGAGGGATGATTTGAGCAGCTAATTCACGCCATCTTTGTGCGTACCCTTTGAAAGATTCTTTCTCCTTCTGGGACATAACATGAAGTTGACCTCTGTCCGGCGCCATATCGATGTTGTACTTATATTTTCCGATAAATGCTTCAACCAAGTCATGGAAGTACGAAGTGTGTACTATCCAAGCCCATATACCATTTCAAAGCATCTCTAGATAAGCTATCTTGAAAGTAATGAATTAGCAGGCGTTGGTATCTAGTGTGAAAAGACATCTTTCGTACATACATGATCAGATGACTGTGAGGTCAAGAATTCCCCTTGTACTTCTCAAATTCTGGGAGTCTGAACTTAGCAGGATTTGTGACATTTGGAACCAAGCAAAGATCATTAAATTATTTCCCAAATAAATCTTTTCCTCTTAAGGCCTTAATCTCTTTTTGGATTTCTAGAAATTGGTCTTCGAATTCTTCTATTCTTCCTATGCCTTCAGAAGGTGTACCATGGAAAATTTTCTCATTGTGGAGAGGAACAAGATTCACTACAGCAGGAGTAGTGGTCATAATAGTTTGAGGAATTGTAGCTTATTGAGCAGGAATCTGTCACCCAACCAATTGTAAATCCATGTCTATTCTAAAGGGCCTAGTGTTCGTAGGATTCAATGCCGGATTTGCAGGAATATGAGGAGTCTCGACTTCACAATTCACATTAACTTGAGCTTTAGTTGATGGCTGATTCTGAGCAGCCACCAAGTCTTGAACCATTGATGTCAGTCTTTCAATACCAGAGCGCAAGATAACAACTTCCTCTTTCCATTCTTGGTCATCAACTATACCATCTGCCATTCTTTAATGATGATTGGCGTGAATGTTATATCGGTGTGTCAGCTTGACTCTCTTTGATGAGAGAAGGAGAGAATGAAACTCTGACTCAGGAATGAATGTTGTGACATTATGCATGCAATGCAAAAGACCTTTTTCATCTCTATTTTTTATCATTTGTATTCAAGGAATTTAAAAGAGTTTAATGCAAGCATGATAGGGTAACATGAAGAGAAAATCCAGTCATTAATTATAAGGGACAAGGGACATCCTTGGTACATATAAGGGACAAGGGCCATTAAAGGGACAATCGAGGGTCATCGAAGTAGCAATTTTCAAGAGTTTCCAAGGGACAAGGGTCATCCAAGGTGCACATACTTTCATGAGTTACAAGATAGAAATGATAAATAAAGCTAGAAAATCTTAAAAATATCTTAAGAGATCTCAATGTGAAGTATCCATGTCATCTTGGGTCTTCCTCTCTTGATTCTTCAACTTTGTCCTTTCAAGCTTTTCAATGATGCTCTTCCATGCATTTGCCTTGGGAGAGAGTGCTTCTTCTTGTTTTCTCTTGTTTTCTCTTATTTTCTCTTGCATACCTAGAAATTGTAGCATCGTTTTCCATAATCCATCCATCTTGAAGGAAAAGTAAGTCACCTTTTTCTTTAATTTGTTCTTCAAAGAGATCATCCATGATACTCTTCTCACATTCTGAAGCTTCAAACTTGTTCTTCTAGTACTCCTTTGATTTCTTCATCTTCTTCAGAGATAATTGGAGATCTTCCATTGTTGGAGGAGAAAGAACATGTACAAGAGGTTTTTCAACAGGAAGTACAGATGTCTCAGGAAGTTTAGGCATCCCAAGTTCATCAACTCTTGAACTAATCCATTCCACAAAAGGCTCAGGCGAGATATCTCCTTTTGTCTTCCAATCTTTGATTTATTTTCTATGACTTGGATGCCAAACATTAGCTATCCTCTCTCTAAATTCCTTGTTTTCTATCCCTTCTGCAAAGAAAAATCCATCCAATAAGATATTCCTTGGTCTTTTGTCCATAGGAAAACCAAATTGATGACGAGCTAAAACATGGCTACAATTGATTCCTCCTTTTATACCAAGAAGAGGTACATTAGGAAAATCACCATAACTATTCCGGGTCTTCATCCTACAGAAATAGTTGTCAGTTTAAACTATATCCGTATTGGTGAGAGTCATAATCATTTGAGACCATCTTTGTCCTTTTTGGAGATCCAAAAAATCATAGGTATTTGGAAAATGAGAGATGTACCATTTGTATAGCAAAGGTGTACATCAGGTGATCATTCCCTTTCCATAGGAATTTCTCAAATGAATGGAGTAGCAAGTGTCCCCAAGCAAAGTAGGAACAGGGTTTCCTTTCATGAAGACTTTGATTGCATTCATATCAACAAAGTTGTTAATATGTGGGAATAAGAGCAATCCATAGACAAGCAGGGCAAAGACAACTTCAAAGTCATCCACATTCCCTTCCTTTGAAAAGGTGAGTGCTTTCTCTATCAAAAACTGAGCAGGCAGTCCAAGTAATCCTCCTTAAGTAACCATATTTTTCTTAGTCTCATCCTTCCTTAAATGAGAGAAATTGGCAATGTCTTGAGACTTGGGATCTCCTTCTAAACCAGTAAAGGAATCCTTCCAGAAATGGGAAATCCTATGATACTTGCATATTCTTCCAAGGTTGGTAAAAGTTGATAATCAGGGAAGATGAAACAATGATACAAAGGATCATAGAATTGAACCAATGTAGAGAGAATTCCTTCCTTCATCTTTGTCTTGAAGAGATATAACAGTTTTCCATACTTGTCACAAAAACTCTCTTGATTGACAGTTAAAGATCCTAACTTTCTCAACTCTTCTATCTTTAGACTCTTGAAAGTGTACCTTTTGGTTTTTCTTCTTTCAGGTTCCATTCCTATAATGTTTATAAAAATTCTCTTTCTAATTCCATGAAAGGTATATTTTTAATTTTCAAGTGCATGGATGCAATGAAAACATATTAAAATCATGGGGTTTAAAGGTTTAACTTCACGAGCATGGAGCCAGAGGTCTACCCATCCCAAAGGTCTATACTATGGTTATTTTTGTACCTGAAGACCAAGGTTCTAAAAAGTTCCCAGACCCAAGCAGTTCAACTTGGGTATTATAAATGTTGCAATTTACTTGCTTGTTTGGATAACATTCCAAGAGAACCTCATCTGAGTGTAGTATCGTGTAACAACCATTCTGGAATTGAATCCAAATACATTTTCCACACTACTTACTGTCATACCCCAAAATTTGCCCATCCTATTTCTCTTAATTCAAACTCAAATCAAGGTACAAAGCTCAAAGACATCCCTCCTAAACAAAGGCTCAAAGAAACTAGGGTTTGCTATTTCCTAAAGAAAATCAATAAAACAAAAGCTCCAATACATCTCATATGGTTTATGATGTTTCAAACTACCTCCATGACAAAATTCAGGGCTCAATTCAAAGAGTTGATCACTCAATTGCTCAAAAAGTCAACAGTCGACTGAGTTGACCTAAAAGTCAACTGTAGTCAAAGTACAGTCAAAACTCCTAATTTTTTGTCAACTTCCTTATTTTGAAGTATCATTCACCATTTGATCAAGAATTGATCATGGTTCATCAAGGAGAGATCAGAAATCAACAAATTTAAAAGTTTCTAAATTAGGGTTTTCATAGGAGAAAGTCAACTAAACTTTGACCAGCCATAACTCCCACATGGAACATCAGAAATTTTCCATCCAAAGCTCATTTTGAAGGAAATTGAATTCTCTATAATTTTGTCTCTCACATGCCAAGTCCAAAAATGCTTCATTTGAGAGATAGGGATCAAGACATTATAGGTCCTTTTCAAAAGTCAACCAAAAGTCATCTTTTTCAAAAGAGCACACAAGGAGCATGGAAAATTATTTTGATATGGGACCAAAAACATTGGTTAGAGGACTCTTTTCAAGGGCATGTATGAAGAGAAAAGATTCAAAACTTCAAAAATTTCCAAATGGGCCTATATTCTTTCCATCCAATCTTCATCTTAGGCCCATGCACGCCCCAAAACAAGAGCCTTTGTATTTTTATTGTCTTGTTAATTATTTTATGATTTTTTATCATTTTTAAAAATCATAAATTAATTATAAAATAATAAATTAATAAAAAGGGTCTTATTTTCCTTGATTCCAATCAGATATATCACATTCATGATTCAATTTTCGTGATCCACAAAATTTGGTTGAAAAATATTGGAATTGAGCAAATTTAGAAAGGATTGAAAACATATTTTCAATCAAATTTTTCAAATGAGCAATCAAAGATTTAAAGAGATTTGCTACACAATTGTTAACCTAAAACCACCTCCTATATATTCTGATGATAACCACAAGCTAGGGACGATTTTTTTTGCAGCCTTGGAAGCCCTAACCGAGTGCACACAAAGTGGAGAAAAAACAAAAAGTCATTCTGAGGATATAGCTCGATTCAAGGTGTTTGGTGTATCCTAACACGTTCCTGGATTACTATTGAAGCTGTACCAATCATCACAAGCCCCTGAAACCTCAAGAACACGAGCCAATTCCTCACGGTTTGTTAGTTTTTAATTTGAGTCGATTGGCATTATTCATGCATCATTGGTGTTATTTGATTGCATATCATTGTTCCTAACAATGTATTGATTGATCCTGGAAGTTTAATTGCGTTATTGCATTTGTATGAGCCATCCGCCATTGATGCACCTTCAAGCTCCAATTTAGAGCTTTTTGTTTAGGCCAAAATTAGAGAAAATCGAGGCCATATTCATGTTCAGGGACCTTGGACGATCCTCCTGATGAGGTCGCGCCAAATTTCTGTGATGTTTTGGGGTTTCTACATTTTTTGCAGGTGTAATAGATCAATGTTTTTATAGCTTTCTATAAAAAAGCGCTGTAAAAGAAGCGTTGCAGAAATCTGTTGGGGAAGATGATGTGTTGTCACACTGTGGTTGGCTCCTTTCAAATAATTTTGGCGCGCGTGGAAAGAGGAAGTGGTGACGGATCCCATGCTCTTCATACGCGTGCATGTGATGTTCCTTCGCCGTATCAGCCACTGGATCATCATCTTCACAGATCCTACGCTCCAAGAGGCGCAAGTGCACCATAGTCATCATACGCCTGCCCACACCTGATCAAACGCTAAGTTCCTAAAAAAAAATTATTTTTAATTATATAGCACTTGTTTTTTTATTTATTATTATGTATATTATTTACAAATATTGTTTTATTTATGAAAAAAATTGTTTCTTAATTATTTCCTTTTTCCATAATATATATATATATATATATATATATATATATATATATATATATATATATATATATATATATATATATATATATATATATATATATATATATATATATATATATATATATATATATAATTAAATTAAAATCTTTTATTTTAATTGATAGTTTTGTTTATTTTAAATTAATCTAAAATGATTTTAAATAACTTAATAAATCTTAAATTTTTTATTAATTGATAAAAAATATATTAATGTTAGATATTTAATCGAAACCTGTTTTTTCACCGATTTAATTAATTAGGTTGAAACACCAATAATTAATTAAATTGGTTATCTGTTCTATTAATCATATTTAATTCGTACCCTAATCAGGGTTTACGAAGATCACGCCTACACTGAAATTTTCTCTTGTTGTGCAGTTTTTTTTCAAGGTTAGCATCAGGATTTCCTCTGACTACGAACCATATCAGATCAAAGCTAAGTCCCCGATTCTATTTCTTTTTATATTTATTTTTGCCTTTTAATTTAAATATTTATTTTTGCCTTGTTAATTTAAAATTAGGGTTTTATATTCCATATCAATGAGCTGGCCATACACTCACCCCTTTGTGTTTATTTTTCTTTTTCTAATTTTCAGGGTTAACCAACCGGTCAAAGCTCGAATGTTCGGTAACCCTAAAATTCTTCTTTTTTTATTTTTATTTTTCTTTTTAATTATTACTTATGCCAAACCCTATTGGGGTTTAAATTTATTGATTTTTCTCCCCTTCCCCATATTTTATCATGTAACTGCTTCGAGGTTGTATTGTTTGGCCTTGAAGGCACTTAAACTGCATTATATTACTGCGTGGTTAGAAATCTAGGGAGTGTAACCTTGAATTGAATTAGAGTCATTTAATTACAAGATAATTTATTCTGAATCTGATCACGTGATTGTTGCACCCACACACCTTTTATGGTACCCCTCTTGTTGCCTGTTGCCTGTTGCCTTGTGTTTTTAATGCAGAATAGCCAAGTCCCTCGAATACGAGGATACCTCAGCAATGTTGCCCTCAGTTCATTCAGATCATAAGTCCCTAATGATGCTTCCTTCGATTCGCTAATATGATCTTGTCCCTCGAAGTTGCCTATAAAGTGCTGAGGTATCCTCTGGTTGCCTAAACGAAAGGCTATTCTGATCCTTCCCTTAGACTACCTGCCCCACTATGGCATGGGACGGTCTTGTGGCGAACGATAATTCGATGACCCGTTAACCTCCAAATAAAAGGACTTCCTTACCTTCTTATGGTAGGGATAGCCCTGAAAGGCTAAAAAGAACATTTTTCATCTAACCAGGTAATTGCCCCTAATTGCCTTGCTCTGGCTTAAATCTTTTTCTTACATCTTTTGTTTAAAACACTCTCGAGGCTACGCTCATTTATGAGCTAAAGTCCTTGTTTCTTCTCCTTCTACATTTCTTTCAAAGAGCAAAACAATTAAGAGCCCATGGATAACCATGGATGCAAAGGGTGCCTTACACCTTCCCTTTGCATAAATTACCCCCCGAACTCAGTTTTTATTTAAAAGGTTTTTCCCATTCTTTTAGCCATTCTGATAATTTGGATAAAATAAAAGTCGGTGGCGACTCTTGCTTACCGCGACATTTCAAAAAAGTCAGTTCACCGTATTACACTTACTAATGGCCAAGTTGGGTTAAGATGTTTCTAGGTCCCCAGCTTCTTTGGCTCTCAGGTTGATCGTAACAATGTCTTTCCAATTAACTTGGTCAACAAAGATTACTTTCAAAGAGGCCTCCACTGATCGATGGATCAAAATTGACTTTCTCAGGATTACTCCCTTGAGATCCAAATGACTTTACCATATCCTATCACAAGTGCACTCAAATCCAGGTTAGGATTTATCTCACCACAAAGGGGAATCAAGCCCTTTCCCAATACAACCCACAAAAAGTAAAAAGTATTTACATTGGCTGTTTATAATGACAATAATAACAACAATGATAATATATGACAAAAAAATAGGGTCAACCCTCTTAGGAATAATGATTCCCCATCAGATTTTCCACTTTTCTGTAGCGGTGAAATTTGTGAGACTAGAGCCATTGAATGACTTAGCTCGGATTTTTAACAGAGTCGCCACCGCGCTTTATTGTTTTCAAAGGAAATGTGAGAAAGAGCGAAACAAAACCCACATAAGTTTTTAAAATCAAAACCACTAAACTTATCAGAGATCTAGGTACGGGGGTTGGTTATGTAAGGGAAAGATATTAACACCCCTCACATCTACGGTACTCCGTAGGAACCTCTTTGAAATAAATATTATTGTTGTTATTGTCATAAAACTGTTTTTTTGTTTAAATAGAATGGGAGGATGAGAAAAGAGGATTTTAAAAGTGAGCTCGATAAGACATCGCTTCTTAGGCCTACATACCCCTTAAGCGAAATAGGGAAGTCAGAGCTATTGTAGTTCCCCTTAAAAGGAAAATAGAAAGGGGCAAGAGGCAAAATCTTTTTGGGTGTTGAGCTTTAACAATACTCAACGGGTTTTTTTATATGTTAAGCTTTAACAATACTTAACAAGTTTTAAAAAGCTGCGAAACTTTAACAATACAAGGCAAGGGTTTAATAAAAGAGGTTGGTTGAGCTTTAACAACACAAAACCAAGAGTTGATTTAAAAAGGTTGAGCTTTAACAATACAAAACCATTTTCAAAACAAGAGAGGTGCAAAGCTTTAACAATACTAAGCACAAAGTAAAAGAGTTGGAAAAAGGAGTGAGTACCTTGACAATTTTAGTCAATACCATTCCCATTCCTTTGGAGTTTTTTGGCAACATCTTAAGAAATCATTCATGATGAATATCTCAAGTGATGTGTATGATATAATATGTGTATCATTGATACAATCAAGGGCGAGTTCAACAATATTAAGGTGTAAACTCAAAGTTAAAAGTTTTATGAATAAAAGGATGACATGCCTTAAGATCATTTCATGTATGAATGAATATGATGTGATGATGGATAAATGTCTCATGAATGTGGGGTTAGTTCAACAATGTGTGTATATATATATATATATATATATATATATATATATATATATATATATATATATATATATATATATATATACAAGTATAATAACATAACCAAAGTATAATTGTACAAAGATGTAAATTAACAAGTATATGTACAAGTATATAAACAAGGAATGATCATAGCAACAAGTAGGGGTGGGAATAGGCCAGGCCGACTAACATGGGCGTACGGCCCAACCTACATAGGCCTAGGCTAGACCAGGCTTTTTTATAAGCCTATTTAGCTAAAAAGGCTAGGCCACAGGCCATATAAAAAGCCTTTTAAGCCTATGAGGCCGGCCTATTTAAATAAATATGAATAATTTTATTATTATTATATTGTATTTTGTACTTTGAATTAAAATATTAAAACAAATCTTAGTTATCTTGAAGAAATTATGAAAATAAGATGAAAAAAAATCTTATGAACAATGTCATAAGTTGCTTCCAAAAGTTATCTCAAACAAATAGTATCGCAAATTTTATGATACTAGGTAAACTCAAATAAGTCAATGCAAACAAACATTTAATCTCACTGGTCTTTTAATCTGTTAGTCTATTTACAGTTGGGGTTAATGACTTATTTACAATTGTTCAATTGAAATAGGCTTTTAAGTAGACTAATAGGCCAATTAGGCCTTCAAAAAGTCCAGGCTCAGGCCAAAAAAACAAGCCTATGATAGGCTACAGGCCAGGCTTAGGCTTTGAATTTTTTAACAGGCCAGGCTCAGGATTGGAAAAGCCTAGCTCGGCCTAGCCTATTCCCACCCCTAGCAACAAGTTATATCAACATGGCATTGCTTTGGGATAAAAAGATCAAAGGATATCAAGATTAGGGTTTTAGTTATGTACACGTAAACCTAATCATTTTAAAGTTGATTAAAACAAAACCCTAAGTGAATTTACTAAGGGACCATGTTCATATTTCAAGGTAAGCTTACCCTAACACTATTTGATTCACAAATGGTATCTACAAGTTACATGGTGAAGATCATTAGAAAGGGTTTGAGTTAATGGGATTAAAAGACATAAAAATCATTTGTTTTGATTTAAATTAAAATTGATTAAATAATAAATACTTTTGGGATTTTAAAATATATTCATAAAATATATAAAGTAAATGAGAAGTGTGCAAAAAATCAAGTTAGATGATATGCACTTTCGTTTCCCGTCATTAGTACATTAGCTGATGCAGGACTTTCATCAGTACATTAGCTGATATCAGATGTCTCCTATTCTCTCTCGTCAGTACATTAGCCGATGATTGATCATGGTTGCTTCCTCCTTATCAGTACACTAGCTGGTATAGGACTTCTCTTCGCCAGTACATTAACTGACGTTAGCCTCTTTCTTCTTTCCTTATCAGTACATTAACTGGTATAGGATTTCCTTTCGTCAGTACATTAGCTGATAACAATTCCCTCTTGTTTCCCTTATCAGTACATTAACTGATGCAGGTCGATTTGTCTCACATCTTCAATACACTAACTGATGATATAACTGTTTTTCCTTCTTTAGTACATTAACTAAAGTCGTGTATCCTTTTCATCTTTTATCAGTACATTAGTTGATAAGAGATCTCATTTCCATCTTTAGTACATTAGCTAAAGTCGATGGTCTTCTTTGCCTTTACCAGTACATTAGCTGATATGGGTCGCTGTTTTCATCCAAAGCCAATAATTGGATGTCACAATCCACAATAAGGTGTTTTTATCCGTCTAATGTCACTCTTAGACGCTTCTACTGTCTTTTTACCCAGAGTTTTATCTCTCTTTTCCAAGTTTATCCAACATTAGTTTATCTCTTGTGGAACCATATTCCCCACAGAGATTCGAGTGTCTCATATCACATTGCATTCAAAATAACAAAAAAAAAGAGTCCATGCATTGCATTTCGTTTGCATATGAAGGACAAAAATTGTGTACTTGGTATTTAAGTCTCTTCACATCTTCGATAGAAGAAACTTAAATAGGGGCATCTGTCGCACCCCAATTTTTGACCCGCATCACTTACATTCATTTGCATCATTCTCAAAAAAATATATGCATATCATCATTTTATTGCATCTTGTTCAATTTTGTGATTTATAGTATTTTTATTCATATTCCACTAACCATTGATGATTTACGATTTTTAATTGGAGTTCAATTTGAATTTCTATTAAAAATTAAAGATCAATTTTGTTGTCTTTGTGTTATAATTTTTTTTTGTTTGTAGAGGGCAAATGGAAAAGATGTATTTTGATTCAAATTTGCTAAAGGCCCATTCAAAGAGAGTTTTTATTTCTAGTTTAGGCCCATCTTTAGAGAAAGTTCATTACATACAAAAATTCAAAAAAATATAATAATTATGTTTTTACATTAATTTTTCTCTTTTATTATTATTATTATTATTATTATTATTATTATTATTTTTAATTCCTTTACTAACCAATTTTTATTATTATTTATTAATATTTAGTTATTATTATTTTTATTATGTGTTTTTTTTCTAATTGTCAAAATAAATAAATAAAAGGATAAAAGTAGAGTCTTTCACGATTGCTTTATGATACAGCTACATTTATGTTCCTTTCTTCTGATATCTCAACATCCAAACAATACCAGCCAAAATTCTGCTACTCTCTACTCTGCATCTTGATACCATCCTGCACCGATTTCTTGTCCAAATACCCTGTGCCAAAACCACAAACACAATGGTCCAAAAGTGCTGCTGCAACTGTCCAAAACTTGTATCAAAATAGCCATAACATGACCTGCAAACATAAAACATAAATCAGGATACCAAAACTGATTTTCATTTTCAAATGTAAGGCTCCAATTTCCCCCCTAAAATCACTTTCAATTCCTCTATAAATCAGAACAAAAACACAACAATGAGAGGAGGAGAAAATGGCAAGAAAACTCTGTTGAAATTAAAACTCACTCTTCCTCCAAGCTCTTGACCATCAAACCATCAACACAATATATAGTTCTGTAACTGCAAGTTCCAAATTCTAACCATTCACCAATACTCTTATCTACACAAAACTTCATCCAACCATTTCATAGCTTCAATACACAGTTTCCTCGACAAACACACGGTTCAACACAACAACGAAAGCATAGCGACAAAAACACAGAAGCAGACGAAGAGCAGACGTTGAAGCAAGAAGAACATACCTGTGTTTGCATCTTTTCCCTTGATTCTATTTCGATTTTCTTTCTATCTTTGCTTGTGTATCTTTGTAAATCTCTGAATCATTGAATTGGGGCTTTAGGGTTTTTGTGGGGCTAAGGATAATCTTTGAGTAGCTTATTTGCTGAGTGTTCGTATTGTTGGGTGTTGAGACGAGAAAGAATCGATAGGTTAGGGCGCTATTGTTGTTTTTGAGTTCTGCAGATCCATGGAGAAACCGTGATTGGTTCAGAGACAGAGAAAGAATCACGAACGAGAGAGAATGCGAGGGATGTGTGTTGGTCTCGATTGTTGCTGTTGTAGCCATAGTTGAACGAATCGAGAGAGACCTAAGAGGTCGAGAGAGATCGTGAGAAACGTGAGAGTTTCATGATGTTGTTCTTTCAATTTCTTCACTGATGATAACAACGAGAGTGAGAGTCTGGACAGCTGCGGTTTTTCTTTGCATTTAGGATTTTAGGGTTAGATTAGTCCCAAATTCGGTTTGGGCCAGATTAGTTCCTTGGTCCATCTTGGTCTCAATACCACCTATTTCACTAACATACACCCCTCCTGAATAGCTTTGGTTTGTTGATCTTGGGCCTACTGTTATGGATCCAGCGCCATTTCTTCACACCCCTCCTTTTTATTTCTTTTGGTCCATTTATATTTAGTTTTTATTCTAACTCGAACATATGTTTATCATTCCTAATTTCTTATTATTCCCTTATAAAAATACAAAAAAACATGCTCTTAATTTATTTTTATTATTAAAAATACCAAAAAACATTAGATTAATCTTTCATTTAAAAAATAGTTTAAAAATCAATAAATCTTGGTCCAATGCCAAGTGGTTACAAATAATTTCTCGATCCAACGTCGAGTTTCTTCTTTTAAAAAACTTTCTTTAAACCATACCGAAAGATCGTGTGACAAGAAGTGTACACCTCTTGAATACCTCGATTCTTTTGGATTAACACCTTTTTTAAACCTTTCTTTAATTAAATCGAAAGATCTTGTGACAAGGGGTGAACACCTCTTGAATACCCTGATCTTTTGAAACTAAAACACATTAATCAAACCAAGAGATTAAGTGACAAGGGGTGAACACCTCTCGAATACCTTGATCTTTCGAATCTTTTTTAATCAAATCAAAAGATTAAGTGACAAGGGGTGCACACCTCTTGAATACCTTGATCTTTTGAATTAAAACACTTTAAACAAAACCAAGAGGTTAAGTGACAAGGGGTGGACACCTTTTGAATACCTTGATCTTTTGAACCTTTTTTAATCAAACCAAGAGATTAAGTGACAAGGGGTGAACACCTCTTGAATACCTTGATCTTTTAAATCAAAATACATTAACCAAATCGAAAGATCATGTGACAAGAAGTGCACACCTCTTGAATACCTTGATCTTTTGAATAAGGACAACAAGTGACAATGGGGCTCGCTCCTGTTCAATACCTTGGGTAAAGACGCGCTGGGTGCACACCTATGCTCAATCCTTTGCTAAATGTCCCTTTAAAACACAATCTCAATTTCATTCAAACCTTTTTGCCTTATGGCTTTTAAAACTCTTTTCATAAACGAGACACTTATCCAATTTTAAAATGCGAACATACTTCCACATGTGAAGATCTAACATCTTCCACTCGAATGCGATGATGGCCAAAATCATGTCTTATCTTGATTTAGTCATCCATTCTTGTAGTGATCTCATATCCATGTGCGCATAGTATTTCCATTTGAAAGCGATCGAGTACCTCTCGCTAAAATCAACCAACAAATTTTTCGTGGTTCTAGCCCGAACTACGATTGCTCTGACTTTCCCATTGCACTAGGGAATACGTAGGCACAAGATACAAACGTCTTGGCGAGCATAATAATAAAAAATCCTTTCTTTTTTCTTCATAATAAAAAACATAAAAAAAACATTTTCTTTTATCTTTTCTCGATCAATAAGCTAAAGAACACAAACACTAACACTCAAACACGAAACTAACTAAATGGGTCCCATCGAGTACGATGGAGGTGAGGGGTGCTAATACCTTCCCCTTGCTTAACCGACTCCCGAACCCTAATTTGGTGACGAACGACCATCTTATCCATTTTTTTCTTTCTTTGTGGGTTTTATCGATATTTTCCCTTTCCTTCTTGGAATAAATAAAGTTCGGTGGCGACTCTGTTGTACTTCGAATGCGCGAAAGCGCGTCGAGTCACATTTTTACCGCTACAAGGTGTATAAAGTGGAAATTTGGGAAATGCTCGAGCCAATTGGAAGTTTGGTGTTTGAAGCTCAAAATATGCAACAATGGTGGTTTGATGGTGATTCTGAGTTAGAGGTGTTTTTGGGATGGGTATGGGTGATGAACAACTTCTAAATGATGTTTAGAAACTATTTGAATGGTTTTTTTGACACAGAAAATGCTTGGAACTAAAAAATGCTAAGTTTATGCAAATGACAAATTTTGAAGTTTCAAGTGGAGTAGTGATTTTCAGAGATTCTTCCGCAGATTGGAGTGTTGCTTGTTGGCTTTGGATTACTTTTGGTGCAAAACAAACAATATAGAGGCTCAATGCAAGAGTTGTTGGTGATTAAAGTCACTTTACCAAAGTGGAAGTGTGATCTTTATGCTTGAAATGGAATAAATACTTGGTTAATGATCAAACTTCTTGGACAATGGCTCAAAAGAGTGTGTAATCTTCTGATTAAGGCAAGATTTGCAAGCAATGTGGTTTGCAAACAAAGATTATGCAGATTGGATTCAATTTGCAACTTGCTTCTTAATGAAAAATGACTTGAAATTCAAGTAACATAGTGCCATCTTCTTCCCTTTGAGGAGTTATAGTACTTTTTGGAAAGCCCCAAACATCCTATACAACTTCACCTGGTGTTGGAACAGGAGCAAATAAAATATAGTCAGGTTCATGAGCACTCTAAGTTGATGTTGCAGGGACAATCTTAGATGATGTAGCATGGACACTCTGAGATGATGTAGCAAAGACACTCTGAAATGATGCAGCAAGATTTGGTTGAGTTTGAGTAGCCTCAAATGTTGTTGCAAGAGTTGCAGCTAGCACTTCAAACTCAATGTCTACATCTGTTTGAGATGCATTTGCTTCAAGATGTTCATTGGTCGCAGTCTCAGTTGGATGACTTACTTGAGTTTGTTCTTGAGTAGCTTCACTTTGTTCTGGAGTTGCTTGGGTTTGTTCATGACAGGGACGAAAACATAATTTAAGCCTTAATTTTATTATATTAATATGTTGGAAGTATAGTATGAAATAATAATTAGAGAAAAAATTATTATTATTTTTACATTAAAAAGTAAAAACAACTTGCTAAAATAACTGAAAGTGAAAGCCAAAATAAATAAATTATCTAAACATACATATATGCCAATGTGTCGCATAAAAAGAATATTTCAAAGTGAAAAGATATATTTATTTAGTGTTAAATAGGTGAATCATTCATCATTATGGGTGAGAATAGGTTCAGTCGAGATAGATTTTGTCAAGTTTAAATCTAATCTGCTAAAAATTTTAAAGCTTAAGTCTAACCTTTAGTTTGTTGTAGATTTATTTCTAGACTTGAGTCTTGAAGGTCTGATCAATATGTTAGTCTTAAAAGTCTATTTCATTTGGACATATACAAATTAGCAATTCAAGTAATGTTTATATAAATAAAAAAAAGACTAAAAATTTAATGATACTAAAAATTTGTTTAATTTAAATCATAAGTTTTGTGAAACTATTTAGAAATTTTATGAAAGCAATTTATAAAATTTTTATAAGGAGTTTTTATCCTATTTTCATAAATTCTTCAAGATAATTAAGTTTTATTTTTATAATTTAATTTAAAGAATAAAATACAATATAATAAAAGAATTATTCATGTTTATTTAAATACGTCGGTTTGATAGATTTAAAAAAAAATTATGTTTTAAGGTCTAATTTTTTTAGTTAAATATACTTATAAAAAATCTTAAGCCTTTTGATCTGACTTATTTCAAGTGTATTCATCATTGAAGATGTTATAAGAAAAAGGAGAAATTATTCGTGAAGTATTTTATTCATTAAAGTCATCGGTGGAGAAAATTAAGTTAAGACCAAGTTATAAAACTTGTAACTCATGATGTGCCACATTCAACAAACATCCATAATTGCAAAGTGGATTCATGATTTGTGCACTTTATTATTTTTCACGAAAATTAAGGATGTTTTTCTCCTCCACTCCTCATTGGCCAGTGCACGTGGGCAGTAAAATTCCTTTGTTTTCCCCCCATGTCTACCGTGGCTTTTTTCTGAACTCTTTTGCAGGGTAGAAAATTAAAAAAGCTTGTAACATTATAGTAAAGACAATGACACATGCATAATGACTTTATTAAAGTCATAGCACAATGTGTCTGCCTATATATCTATTCATTTCTGAACGTAAAAGCTGAAAAGATAACGATATACCGTTTCAATTTGTCTCTTTGTTCGTATATGGTTTCAAAAAATTAACTGTTCTAGTAGCAACAAATTGGAGCAATTATCAACGTAGTTCAATCAATTGAGTATTAACTTTTCTTTGAAATAGGAAAATTTGGCTCAGCCCTTCTTAAAATTATTCTGATATTTCCTATATGCACTAACTTCTCATAAAATTGTATATTTTAATGAAAAAATTTAGTGACCAACGAAATACAAATTTTTACAAATGTAGCATCTTTTTCTATTTAAAATACCAAACCATCAATTCTTTTCCGTAAATTTTAAAATATCATATTTTCAAAAAAAAATTATTTTAAAGTGTATCCGTCAATTAAATGGACGGACCCTTCTATTTTATTAATATTTCTACTAACTTTTTGCAAAAAATTACTTTTATGGAATTTCCTGCAAATTTTTGTAGGAAAACGTTTATGCGAAATTTTCAGTAAACTTTCCTATAAAATTTTAAAAAATTATATTTTAAAAAAAATCTTATATTCAAAGAATCTGTAGAAAATTCTGTATGAATATATTTTTACATGAAAATTAGTACATAATTCTAAAAGAAAATTCGCAGATAATTAAAAAAATATATAAATATAGATCCGCCAAAGCATTAGGCGGGTCTATAGTAACACAAAAAAATTGTTTGCAAATATACTTGTTTTATAAGAAGTTGAAAAAATATGATATTCTGGTTAATAAATTGAAAAAGAAGGGTAGTTTGGTGAAAAAGTCACAAAATCTAATAGATATAAATGATATTTATTTATAACATTTGTGTTGTCACTAAAAATATTTGTTTTTCACTTGTGGAAGTTCCGTTTAAAGGCAAAATAAAATTTTGTATAAATTTGACTCAACATAAAAATTACCTAGTGGAACACAGGACTCAAGCTCTCATTATTAGACCAATTTATTAGGTCATAAGTATTTGTTGGTATATGTAACTTTAGACTACTTTCAATAGGTAAATAATGCACAATCAAGCGAGAGAAGACATGGATTTCTCTCAACACTTGAAGATCAAGATAAGAGGATGTGACTAACATGGTCTCGTAATCTCATCTACGCAAATGTTCTAATCTTTTCTTTGAAGGTTAGTCTAAAAACAATTTAAAAGAAATCTATTAAAATAACAGTCGACGATATTCTTTCCCTTAAAGATAAGATGTTTAATAAACTCAAATTAACATAACTTGATTTTTCTTTAGAATTGAAAGATTAAGACAAAAAAAAAAAAAATCAAATACATACATTTTTATTTGTATATTCAAGATCAAAGTAGAAGAGGATAAAAAAGTGATGTTGGATGAAAGGACACTGGTCGCTGAGCCACTAATTAGTAGTCATGATCATGAGTGTAAAAAAAGAGCTATTAGCACCCCACAATCGAGAGACTCTTGATGCTATATAGACACAACACAAAATCCATTATCTTTCTTTTTCTCTCTACTTTAATCAATGCAACTTTGCTGAATTGATTTTGTCTTTGCTTGATAATGTGCAGCTTTTCCTCTGTTTCTTTTTTAAGTCTTGTTAATAGCCCGGATTCTTCGTACCCCTCATTATATGTCTTTTACTTTTGTTTTGGTTTTTGTCTATCATACGTCTTTGTCTCCCTTACCACAATGTTGCCATTTATATACTAGTATTTTCTTTTATACCATGTTATAAACAACACATTAGTTAAACAACTATGAGAAAATTGAGTGTAACTTATCTTTAAAACCTACATTTATAAATATATATATATATATATATATATATATATATATATATATATATATATATATATATATATATATATATATATTTATAAATGTAGGTTTTAAAGATAAGTTACACTCAATTTTCTCATAGTTGTTTAACTAATGTGTTGTTTATAACATGGTATAAAAGAAAATACTAGTATATAAATGGCAACAATGTATATATATATATAGGGCCGGCCCAATCAACACAGAGGCCCCGATCTAATTTTGAAAATGGGCCTAAATTTAAAATATAAATACAATTATAATAATTAAAAAAGACACATAAAAATTATATTTATGTATTAATCAATAATATATTTAATTAAAATTATTTTGAGTTTTGATCTATCTCAATTTTTGTATGTATTGAGTTTTTATTATATCATTTTTTGATTTATTGAATTTTTATCATAACATTTTATTTATTTCAATTAATATTTATGAAAAAAAAATTAGACCTTTTAAAATTTTGGAGCCCCTAAAATATGGGGCCCTGTGCTGTAGCACTTCCTGCACATGCACAGGGCCGGCCCTATATATATATATATATATATATATATATATATATATATATATATATATATATATATATATATATATATATATATATATATATATATATATATATATATATATATATATATATATATATATATATATATATATATATATTTAAGTCTTATATTATTTGATGAGAGACTCTTTAACACATATCTTGTCTTGGATTGAATACATTTAACACATCCCTTATTTCCTGAATTTGATATATGAACTGTGAAAATAAACGATGGATGTTCTTATAGCGGAAATGATAATAGATTACCTAATAGATCTTAAATAAAACTCTCGTATCATCTTAGAATATGTAGTTAGACTAAACTCATCCTTACAAAACTGAATTTTAAATTGAAGATTGTTTCCCCTTAAAAACACATATCAAACATATATATTATCTTATGTGAGACTCTTTAATCAAAATCATTAGATATTTTTAAAATATTAAATCTTTATTATAATAACTGCTTTTAAAGCCTTATTAATGAATAATTGTCACTACAAGAAATATGTTCTCCTGCGACATATATTAGCAGCGTGTCTTCCACGTGAGTAGTTGCGACGTGTTTCCCACGTCACAACATACTTATATAATTAAAAAAATCAATCCAACGTTATATCAGACGTGTCAGAGGTTGTTTTTTTTATAAAAAAAAACAGTTGCGACGTGTGAGTCACGTCGCTACTAAAAAGTAAATAATAAAAAAATACAAACTTTAACGTTGTAGTTGGAGGGAGATTTGAATTTTTTTGAATTTTAGTAGTGACGTTACCTCCACGTCGCAACATTATACCTGGGAAAATAACTCTGCCACTTTTACAGATGTGGCAGAGTGTGTAATTATTATTTTGACCGTTTGAGGGTAGCGACGTGCAACCCACGTGGCAAAGTAGCGACGTGATGTCCACGTCGCGTATGTCCTTATATATTTATTCACAAAACGTAAACACTTATACGTTTCAGAAACAAAACGAAAACTTAAACACTACTCTCTCCTGTTCTTCTTCTCCAACGCCCCCTCCCCCCTGTTGTTCCTCCAAAGCTCCAACGACCCATCCCTTGTTCTTCCTCCATTGCGGTCTCAACACACTCTCTCAAATACCAATCTAAGGTAACTAATTGTATTTTTTATTTGTATAATTTTATTTTTTAAGAACTTTTAAATTTCTAATTTAATTTAGGGTTTTTTTTTTTGAAGAATTGAAGATTGAAGAATTGTGAAGAAGAGATACTACAAGAGTGAAGGAGATTTGAAGAAGAGGTACTTTAGTAATTTTTTTAATTTTATTTTTATTGTGATTTATTTAGTTGTTAGTTAGGTTTTAATTGATTTATCTTTTGATTATATATATTTGTTTAATTTATATACTTAAGTTTAATTTATATACAAAAAACAGAATATATATGTTGAAATAAATTTATTTAGTTGTGAAAATGAATTTTTATATACAAAAATGTGTGGATGTGAGTTTATAAATTTAGTATATAAATTTCAGTATATATAAATTTATATGTGTGGATGTGAGTTTATTCTGTATATTTATTTCAGAATATCTAAGTTTAATATATATATTCTGTTTTTCATAACTAAATAAATTTATTTAGTCTAAGTTTAATATAAATTTTTATATATTCTGTTTTTTTGTCTAAGTTTAATTTTATATACTTAAGTATTATCTTTTGATCATGTATAAATATATATATATACGAAAATGTATAAATATATAAATAAAAAACAGAATTATGAAAATTATGAAAATATTTTTAAAACAGAATTATTTTTGCATATATAGAAATTAAATTTTTTATGTTTATAAGAAAAAGATAATATTTTTATATTATGAATTATGAAAATAAAATATTAAAAAGAGAATATTTTTATACATATAAGTTATGAATTTTTTATGTTTATATAAAATAAGTTATTTTTTTGAAAAATAGAAATATAAACAAACTATAATTAAAAATACATCATTTTTGTATATATTTGATAAAAATAGTTTTATTAAAAAAATTCTAATAGAATATGTTTTATATGTAATATATATTATTGTTTTTAAAAATAGAAATTATTATTAAAAATAATATACATATTAATCTTAATGAATGTAGAAGTTATGTTTACAAAATATTATTAATATTTAAAAAGGGTCTAATGGTTGCTTTTTTGGGGATGGAAATTTGGTGTCCAGCTATAGAGCTGGTGATCGCAATTTGTATCAAAGAGTTGAGGATGGACAGGGTGGATCGCGTCAACCAAATCTGACACGGGAACAAACTAAATTAATAAGGCAATTGGCGAGACGCGAAAATGAGGCCCAGATGGAGATGATGCGGAAGAAGCAATCTGATATGGAGGAGCAGCATGCGCGGCAGATTGAGGGCATTCTGAAGAAGCAAGCTGAGATGGAGGAGCAGATGAGACGATTTATGCAAGGAGGTGGAAATTACAGTAATGTTCCAACTCAAGAGCCGGAGGATGACGGAGTGGATGATGATTTTAATCCGGATAATTATTTTCCGAATGATGATGATTTTATATTTATGTAACTTATTCTATATTTTGATTCATTAAAATATTAGTTTTAAATTTTTAGTTTTATTTAATTGAATTTATTATATAAAATTTATTATATGAATTTATTTTATAAAATTTTATTATATAAATTTTATTATATAAATTATATTTTATAGATTTTATTATATAAGTTTTATTATATATAAATTTTATTATATATAAATTTTATTATATATATTTTATAAAATATAAATTTTATTATATAAATTTTATTATATAAATTAATTAATTTCTTATATAAAAATACAATTCATCCTGCGTGATTAAATTTTTTAAAAAAAATAGCATTCAAAGTAGCGACGTGAATTCCACGTCGCTATAAAAGTCAAAATCACACTTCCCCACACCTGCCACACCTGCTCTGCGTGCAGGGAGATGTTTCCCATGTAACTTTATTGCGACGTTGGAGTCACGTCGCTACCTTTTGACGTGGTATCCATGTCGCTAATGAGTTGCCACACGTGCTCCTGCGACGTAGGTGGACACGTCGCTAGTTTTTGGTTGTGACGTGATGTTGCATGTTGCGACGTGGGATCCACGTCGCTGCAGAGCCGTATTTTTGTAGTGTGTGATAGGGTGATATTTTAAAACATTTTATTCTAGCGCACAATATTATACTAGAGAAGATTTCATGGAGTTAAAATTTATAATATTGAAGTTAATCTTGATGCATGAGAGAAATTGAATAGCATGATCTTCATGTTTGGTTTTCATTGATTGAATCACACAAATGGGTGAACTTAGTGTATATATAGAATATATCACCCTAACTATGTTTTAGAAAAGTTAACTAACTTTTTCTATAATTAGTTATAGTTAGTTGTAACTAACTATAACTACCATGCCTTCTATGTATTCTAATATCCCCCTCTCAAACTTAAGGGGGTGTAAATCATAGACTTTAAGTTTGGTGCGAAAGGTAGTGAATAACCCCATGAGAAGTGGCTTGGTTAAGGCATCTGCAGTTCGTGTGTTCCCTGGAACATGTTGAACTTTTAGCTTGTCCGCGATGATTTTTTCTCGAATTAAATGGATATCTAGTTCAATATGTTATGTCCTTGCATGTAGGATATGGTTGTGAAAAAGTAACACATCGTTGAGGTTGTCACAAAGCAATGTGGGAGTGTGATAGTCAAGGTGAAGCTCTGAAAGGAGTGATTTAATCCACAACAATTCATATGATGAATGAGCAAGGGTCCAATATTCAACTTCAGTGCTCGAGCGTGCCATAATTGATTGTTTCTTAGAGCTCCATGCCACGAGATTTGGACCATAGTAAATACAAGTACCCGATGTTGATCTCCTATCATCTGGATCAATTGCTCAGTTTGATTCGTTGTAAGATCTTAGAGAGATGTCTGTGAGTGGATTTGCTGGTTGGAGAAGCATGCCATAGTTGATGATGCCACTAAGGTATTGAAGAATTCTCTTTAGCAAACTCTAATGCCAAACAAGAGGTACAGACATGAACTTGTTGAAACATATCTTATTTTGAGGACAATAAACTATCTTTCTAACTCCTCTTTTAGTTTATTCTTTGTGAATTAAGACAGGTCATCCACGTCATTAGCTCTCATATGATTTTGTTTCTTGAAAAGAATAGCTCAATTTAACTTGTGTACTTGCAAATAACATTCAAGAACATTCACTACTCAAAGACACAAGAAGACACGTGGACCTCTTTCTAGATCCAACATATTCAAAAATTGCGCCCAATACTTTCATAAGTCCATATACTCAAAAGGACACATCCCATGAATACTCAAAGTACAAATCCAGCTCAATAAGTGGTGGGTTTCATACTCTCACACAAACTCCATAGAGTTGTGGTCAATCCTCAAATTTCCCTTATGTTCATTTCTAAATATGGTCGAATTGTCGATGTTGTATATGACTAAAAAGATGAGGCTTAGGTCGTGGAAGATCAAGGTGTATTCACATGGTTGCTTTTGTGACTTATGTTGGGTTGGCTTAAAAATCGTACTCACATGATATGCTAATAATGAATTTTGTTGTAAAAGATCTTTGATACAACAATAAAGATCTTTAATAGGTGGAGTAAGGGATGTACATGTAAGATTAACACTTCAACGTGCAATTCAGTGAGATTAGAGACACATAATTTACAAGAATGAATTAATTGATGTTTTGATTTGTAATTTTGTTGTAACTTAGTTGTTTGGATAAAGAAAATGACATTTTAACTCTAAATGTGGTTTAAAATTTAAACTTGGATCTACTAAAAAGACCTTTGAAACTCAAAACACCAAATATAGATAGACCTTAAATTAGGTAGAACTTACCTTTGGGTAATTATATAATTATATTCCACTATACGTTGAACCTTTTATCTATTTTTGGTACATAACCTTAACGTAAATTATCATAAAATGATAAATTCTCACACACCAAAGAAGCCATAACAAATGAAGAAGTTGATTTGAAATGAATAAAATAAGTGGCGTTAAATTTTTATGGTTGTGGCTGTGATATATAAATAATAAATATAACACCAATAATATTAACAGATGAAGAACAAAAAGTTGCATGAAGAAAAAGTCTAAGTTGCATGATTCATTTTGCATGATATTTATGATTGTCCTTTTACCTTATCCTACACTCTTTTACATGAGATTACTTACTCTCTTAGTTAGTTATAGTTTGTTGATATATAGTTGGAACTTTGTAACTAACTTCTTCATTCATTGAATCAAGATTACACCTCTCTCTCTCTCTCTTAAATGTGTTTTGCATTTCTTCTCCTTCAGTGGAGTTTTGTACTTGCTTAGAAATAATATATGTAAATAAAATTCTAGTAGAGAATATAAAACAATTAAGGGCCCTATCCTATTATCAAGTGAAAACTAAAAGTTTTGGGTCAGATAGTGGGACCTATAGCAGCTGAAAAGGTTGTGTTCCAATGGTTTTTTTCTATCTTAATTCACAAAAAGTTTTTACTATCAACAATGGTGTGGACTATAGGGTCAGAGAACAACTGTTTTTGGTAAGCTAGCTCTGCGTGTATGAAGGTTGTGGTTTTTGCATACCAAAGTAAAATTCTTCTTTCAATCAATTTTGAAACCTTATATTTTTTAGCATATTGACTTGTTTGTTGAGATAACTTGACAAGAAAGAAAGAAAGATCAAATGATAATATTAGAGAAAATGAAAGTAAGGTATGTTTTTAGAGAATTGAATGAAGCAATGTGTATCTAAATTGAATTAACAAAACTAGTTACACTATCAACTAACTACTTAACCTTACAATGACATAACTAACTTTGAGTTGACTTGTGTTGCAAATTAACTTGCGACATATGTAATTTCACTATGAATTATGTCCATAATATCATCTTTTTAATGTTAGGGTCAGTCGAAAATGTACATGTTTAAGAATTTCCATATCACTTAGTTTTGTATATGAAGAGGGGGTCTAAGGCTATATAAAAGATTCAAACTCTTTGTTACAAGATGCACCAGTCAAAAACACTTTAACCTTGCATTTGATTTTTTTATATATATTTTCTATTATATTATTGTGTTAAATTGTTGCGAGAAGTAGTTAAATATATGTTTTGGTAAGTATGGGTGTATTGAGACTTTGGGGTGCTTGAGGGTGGTCTATGTGTTGTAACAGTTTTCACATAGTGTTATTATGTCCAGTCTTCTCAAAGCTTTGTTGAACTTTCTACCAACTAAAGCAATAGCATCTGGAAAACTATCTTCAGTATCCTTATCACCTTATTTACCTTCTCTTGAGTATTGGATACAAAGGCTACACATTTGTTCTTCTTTACTGATCTTCCATTTATAGAAATTTCAACGGTTTGTAAGGACCCAATGAGTTCATAAACCTTCAAAGTGCTTAAATCTTGGGCTTCTTCTATATTAGTTACCCTCATGTTAAACTTATGAGGCGAAGATCTGAGGATCTTTCTTACCAACTTCTCTTCTGAAATCTTTTCTCCCAAAGCAAAAAAATTATTGGCTATATCACGCAATCTAATGTTGATCTTAGATATGGATTCGTCATCCATAATTTTCAAATTTTCAAACTCAGTTGTGAGGAGTTGTAGTCTTGACATCCTTACCTTGGATGTGCCTTCATGAAGAGTCTTAAGTATCTTACAAGCTTCTTTAACTTCAATATAAGTGTTGATTAGTCTGAACTAATTCTTGTCAACACCATTGAATATGGCATTCAAGGCTTTGTCGTTTCCAAGAGCTTCATCATCTTCATCTTTGGACCAATCAGCTTAAGGATTTAAGATTGTAGAACCATTTTGAGAAGTGATCACAGGATGTTTCCAACCTTTAACCACAACCTTCTAAGTTTTGTTGTCTATGGATTTAAGAAAAGCAACCATCTTTGCTTTCTAATAGTCATAATTTATGCCATCCAAAATATGTGGTATGTTAACTGAACCTCCATCCCTAGTGTTGTCCATTTAAACAGAAAAATATACTCCCTAGAGCTCACCCAAACAAATTAGGGTGCCTTCTTTGGTGCCAATTGTAATTATATTTCTGATGGGAGAAATGTTGGACACAATGTTGGAAATTCTGGTCCAACAAGTTAAACCAGATTTAACACACAAATGGACAGCATTACAAAGTCAATGCAAAAAAATAAATAACATCAGATATTGGTAACCAAGTTCGGCTCAAACAACACCTACGTTTGGAGGATACTCTACCCAAGAAAGAAAACAACTTCGAATTAGTACACTTAGTCTTCTATGAACACCAATCCCCACGATGTTCAAGACATCTTCCTAATCCTAATGACTTTATATTTAGATCTCCTCCTAAATATGAGAACTCCTCTCACTTTATCTCAATCAATAATCCCAAGTGATCAACTTCAATAACAACCATATTGAATGTTGAATTTACAACTCAACTAAGACAAACCAATAACCATGGCAAGTTACTGAAGCATAAGTGGTGTACACAAAGATTCAACACTAATATTTATGATGTCATTAGTGTTGAATACAAGTTACAAAAACTCAAAATCCTAGCACAAAGATACTAAATCTTGTGCACAAAATCCATGTCTCGAGCATAAACTAGAGCCTCCTTATATAGCAATGTCTTATGGACTTTTCTCCTTTGAATATTTGATTTGATTTAGTCCAGAAAATAGCTGATTCTATTGGATATGATCTTCTACATAATTGTCTCAACAATAAGATATGATTTATTATATTTCAAATTTAAATCTGATTTGAACATTTTCAGCTGTCAAACAAATCATACAAACATTGCTAAAATAACTGCAACAAATCTGATTAAATCCTAATAAAAAGTTGTGCACCAAACAACATTTATATGGCCTACTATCAAGGTTAGAACTGATATCTATGGTGAGAAACGAGAACTATAGTTATCAACTATTAAATTTAATTAACGTTTCATATTTACAAATTCCATATAAAGAGCACCTTATTGAATTTTTTTTCTATCACATTTAATATTTAAAACATCCATAAAAAGATATTGTTACCTAAAATATTTTTATTGAGATTATTAAATTTTTATTAAAATATCGTTAAAAACTCGTTACTATCATACTTAATTTTATTTAGGATATTATCATAAAATATAATACAAATATTCAAAATTTAAATCATCTAAACAATAAGTATTTAATTCACATTATATTTTATGAATAAATAAATTTGTTTTATTTTAAGAATTATGATAACCAGTTATATTATTTATATAGATTATTCAACATAAAATATTTTTATCGATTTTTTTTTTGTCTTTAATTAATATACGAATATTTAATGTTATTGTATTAAAAATAAAAATATATAATATAACTATATAATAAATATATATATATATATATTGTTTAAAAATATTAATATAACTATATTAATAATATAAATATATATTAATTAAAATTAATAATATAACTATATAATAAAAATATACATTAGTATTAAATATCTTGATTATTATATGGTTATATTAGTTCTTATATTAATTTATAATTATATTAATGATTTTGATTAATACAAAGTTGTATTAATTTTTTTTATTTGAATACTACGTAGAATATATTTTTAGGGAATTAATATAGAGTTATATTAAGGGTTTTAATTATGATGTTAATTTTTTTAATACAATGATAATAAATATAATATAATTATAAAATGACAAAACACTACAGATGAAATTAATTTATGTTAAGAATAATGATAACCAATTAAATTATATTTATTGTTATTGAATAAAAAATAACAATGAATATATTATTTAAAATCGATAATAGAATTATATATTAATCTAATAATAATAAAAATAAAAATTTCAATAAAAATTTCATAAGTTTTAATTGATGTATTAATTGTTATATTTTAATATAATAAAATTAAATATTTGTATATTAATTAAAAAATAAAAAAATAATTTCAATAAAATTATTTTATGATAAAAATTTATAAAAAGAATTTAATTAGTTATCATATTTCCTAAAATATAACATGAATTAAATTTTGGTATAGACTAAATAAGTTATAAAGAAAGAGGACCATAGTAAGAGAAATTAATCTAGTCCATTAATTTAAATGGATAAAAAATTAATGGGTATGATTAATTGTTCTCGTTTTTCACGTAGATATCAGTTCTCATTAGATACGCTCCCTATATATATATATATATATATATATATATATATATATATATATATATATATATATATATATATATATATATATATATATATATATATTTAAGTCTTATATTATTTGATGTGAGACTCTTTAACACATATCTTGTCCTGGATTGAATACATTTAACACATCCCTTATGTCCTGAATTTGATATATGAACTGTGAAAATAAACGATGGATGGTCTGATAGCGGAAATGATAATAGATTACCTAATAGATCTTAAATAAAACTCTCGTATCATCTTAGAATATGTAGTTAGACTAAACTCATCCTTACAAAACTGAATTTTAAATTGAAGATTGTTTCCCCTTAAAAACACATATCAAACTCCTATATTATCTGTTGTGAAAAACGATGTCAAGAACAAAATATAAAAGGGAATTAGGGGATATAAGGAGAACACAAGAATTGGTTATAACTGCTATTCTTTTACTTTCTCTTTTGATAAGATTACAAGTTTACAAGAATAACAAATAACCTCTCTCACCCTAAATTAGGATTTGTAGCTTACAATGATGAGAGACTAGTATGCTATTTATAATAAAATCTAACATACTAACTAATGGGCTTTTTCCACAAGGCTCATTACACAAGCCAACTTAATAAACAAGCTAACTTAACAAATTAGGGTTTAAACACTAAAACCTAATTTAACATGCTAACAACCCTAGCATCTTCGACACAAGCATATGAACAACCTTCGACTTCATGCTTAACCCCGTCGAACCAAGAAACTATCCTTCGACCATACTAGAGTTCGATCCAATATCTCACAAATCTCCACCTTGGACCTAACTCTACAACGTCAAGGAACAAATTAGCTTTCTTCATGCAGCTTTATCAACTGCATACAATGGAAAAACTTGCAACTCGACAATGTCTTGGTGATCATATCAGCAGCATTGTCTTCAGTCGAAACCTTCAGCACTTTGACTTCTCCACGCTCGATTACTCCTCTGACGAAATGCAGCCTCACATCAATGTGCTTAGTTCGCTCATGATAGGCTGAATTCTTCGACAGGTGTATTGCACTTTGACTATCACATTTAACAGTGATACCTCAACCTTGAAGTTTCAGCTCCTTCGCAAAACCTTCGAGCCACAATGCTTCTTTCACAGCTTCAGTTAGGGCAATATACTCCGCTTCAGTGGTTGATAGAGCAACAACCTTCTGAAGTGTTGCTTTTCAACTAATTGCAGTGCCAAACATAGTGAAAACATATCCAGAAATAGATTTTCTGGAATCCATACAACCTGCATAATCAGAGTCGACATATCCTTCTATTATTGCTTTACTATCTTCACCCAAGGCTCCACCATAAATTAGGACTCTATTCAGAGACTCATTTATGTACCTTAAAATCCACTTCAATGCTTGCTAGTGAGCCTTTCCAGGGTTCGCCATGTACCTGCTTACAAGACTTACTGCATATGCTATGTCGGGTCTAGTACAGACCATATCATACATCAAAGAACCAACTATATTAGCATATGGGATGCTATTCATATAGGCTCTTTCGACATCAATACTGGGACACTGATCAATACTCAACTTGAATTGAGGGTTTGTTGGAGTCACAACTGGCTTCGAATTCGACATACCAAACTTTTCGAGAATCTTCCGTAGATATGCCTCTTGAGATAAGCATAACTTCGACTTCTTTCTATCTCTTTGAATGTCAATTCCAAGAATCTCGGAAGCAGCTCCCAGATCCTTCATATCGAACTCCTTATTGAGTTCAGCCTTCACCCTCATCACATCTTCGACATTGTTGCTTGCTATGAGAATATCATCCACATAAAGCAACAAAATAACAAATGAATTACCAGGTCAAAATCTGAAGTAAACGCAGTGGTTGAACTGACTTCTAATGAAACTTATGCGTGCCATGAACTTGTCGAATCTCCTATTCCACCGTCGAGGAGATTGTTTCAGCCCATACAAAGATCTCTTTAACTTGCACACACAATCTTCCTTCCCCTTTTCGACATACCCTTCAGGTTGCCTCATCGGGATCGTTTCATCTTGATCACCATACAAGAACGCAGTCTTCACATCCATTTGTTCTAGTTCAAGATCAAACTGTGCCACCATGGCAAGCAACATTCGAATGGACCTATACTTCACAACAGGAGAAAACACATCATTGAAGTCGACACCTTCTTTCTGAGTGAAACCCCTTGCAACTAACCTTGCCTTGTATCTTTTCGACGTCACTCCTTCAATTCCTTCCTTAACTTTGAAAATCCATTTACAATTGACTAACCTTGCCCCAGCAGGTTTCTTGATCAGTTCCCAAGTATGATTATCATGAAGAGATTTAATCTCATCATCCATGGCCTTCAGCCATTCAGTCTTATTTGGACTCCTCATAACTTCCTTGTAGTCTCTAGGTTCTTCGTCTAGAACCTCACATGCAAAGATTAAGGCATAAGCTATAAGATCTGCATACCCAAGTCTCTGAGGTGCCTTGATGACTCTTCTCGACCTATCTCTCGACAATAGGTAGTCATCGTCAGTTTCCTCAACTTCCTCAGCATCTTCTGCTTCTTCTTCGACTTCATCAGAGATATGCAATTCAGCATCAACATGCTCCACCTTAACAGGAATCTCTACCTGTTCCAGCTCTTCGTCAGATGTATCTGTACTTCGACCAACATCATCAATTTTCTTAAAATCCATTTCAGCTTCATTGAAAACTACATCTCGACTGATGATACACCTCCTGTGACCTGGCTTTAGGCACCATAGCCTATAAGCTTTGACTCCTTCAGGGTATCCCATGAACATGCATTTCAGAGCTCTAGGTTCGACCTTGTCTTGCCTAATGTGAGCATAGGCTACGCAGCCAAATACTCTCAGTTTGTCGAGATCTGGTGGATGTCCCGACCAAACTTCTTCAGGTATCTTCATATCTAACGTTGTCGAAGGACATCTGTTTATCAGATATATTGCTGTCGAAACAGCCTCAGCCCAGAACACCTTCTTTTACCCCTGCACTAGTCAACATGCATCTGACTCTCTCCAAAATAGTTCGATTAAACATTTCAGCTAAACCATTTTGCTGTGGAGTACCTGCAGTAGTTCTATGCCTCGCAATACCAGAGGCAGCACAAAAACTGTCGAATGCCTCATTGCAAAATTCAAGGCCATTGTCGGTTCTCAACCTCTTGACCCTTCTGCCAGTCTGATTTTCAACCAGAGTCTTCCAACTTTTGAAATTCTCAAAAGTTTCATCCTTAGTCTTCTGGATGAATACCCATAATTTTCTGGAGTAATCATCTACTATGGATAGAAAATACCATGATCCTGAATGTGATGGACACCTTGCAGGCCCCCAAAGATCAGCATGGATGTAATCAAGGGATCCATGTGTTCTTTGTTTGCCTTTGTTGAACTTCACTCTGCAAGATTTTCCAAGTACACAGGGTTCACAAAACTTCAGCTTTTCGACTTTGTCTCCACCAAGCATATTTTATTTCCCTAATTCGACCAGACCCCTTTCACTGACATGGCCCAATCTCATGTGCCAGATTTCTGTATTCGACAAAGGTTTCGTGGATACAACATTTGTCGAACCACTTACAACTTCAGCCTCAAGGGTATACAAGCCTTGTTTCTTTACGCCTCTCAAAACTTCCTTGGAACCCTTCATGACTCTTAGGATACTTTTCTCTCCTTGGAAAACATATCCTTTCTTGTCGAATTCACCAAGAGAAAGTAGATTTCTCTTCAAATCAGGAACATACCTGACTTCAGTCAACAACCTTATTGACTCATCATGGAGTTTGAACCTCACAGATCCAACACCTGCAATCTTGCAAGCCTTGTTGTTTCCCAGCAATACTGATCCACCATCTTGATCACATAATTCCTCGAACAAGTCTTTGTTTGGAGTCATGTGGTAGGTGCAACCTGAATCCATAATCCACTCTCTTCTCGAGTCACTGCTTGAAACCACAAGAACATCAGATGATTCGAAATCATCTTGAACAATGGCTACATTGCCATTATCCTTACCTCCATGATCTTTCAGGCGTTCAGGGCACACCTTTCTTGTGTGACCCTTTTTCTTACAATGATAGCATCGAATGCCAGATGCTTCGGCACTGTAAGACTTCGACTGGCTTTTTCCCTTCTTCTTGTCAAACTTACCATCCTTTCGTAAGAGTTTTCCTTTAACGGCCAAACCTTCGCCAACAGTCGAAGGTTTATGCTCCTTTCGTTCGTTCAGGTCCTTTGAATATAGGGCTGATTGAACTTCTTCAAAGGTCAGGGACTCCCTTCCATACAGGAGAGTTTCTTTGAAGTAAGCATGTGATCGAGGCAAAGAACACAATAGTAACAGCTTGATCTTCATCATCGATCTTCACATCAATATTTTCAAGATCAAGAATCAGCTTGTTGAACATATCCAACTGCTCAGCCAACACTTTGTCTTCAATCATCTTGAATGAATACAAAGCTTGCTTCAGGTAGAGTTGATTTACCAGCGGTTTGGTCATGTACAAACTTTCAAGTTTCACCCATAACCCGGATGCCGTCGTTTCCTTTGATACCGACCGAAGAACCTTATCACCAAGGCTCAAGAAAATTGCGTTGTGTGCTTTCTCGATCATATTCGTCTTCTCCGCTGCCGTCAATTCTGCATTCATGGATGCCTCTCCCTTCAACGCTTCCAAGCAACCTTGCTGAACCGGTAGGGCTTTCATCTTCAAGCGCCACAGACCGAAATCATTCACTCCGGTGAACTTTTCAATCTCATACTTTGTTGAAGGCATCTTCTCCATGCTCACCGCACCAATTTGTTGTGAAAAACGATGTCAAGAACAAAATATAAAAGGGAATTAGGGGAGATAAGGAGAACACAAGAATTGGTTATAAATGCTATTCTTTTAATTTCTCTTTTGATAATATTACAAGTTTACAAGAATAACAAATAACCTCTCTCACCCTAAATTAGGATTTGCAGCTTACAATGACGAGAGACTAGTATGCTATTTATAATAAAATCTAACATACGAACTAATGGGCTTTTTCCACAAGGCCCATTACACAAGCCAACTTAATAAACAAGCTAACTTAACAAATTAGGGTTTAAACACTAAAACCTAATTTAACATGCTAACAACCCTAGCATCTTCGACACAAGCATGTGAACAACCTTCGACTTCATGCTTAACCCCGTCGCACCAAGAAACTATCCTTCGACCATACTAGAGTTCGATCCAATATCTCACATTATCTTATGTGAGACTCTTTAATCAAAATCATTAGATATTTTTAAAATATTAAATCTTTATTATAACTGCTTTTAAAGCCTTATTAATGAATAATTGTGAAAGGGTGATATTTTAAAACATTTTATTCTAGCGCACGATATTATACTAGAGAAGATTTCATGGAGTTAAAATTTATAATATTGAAGTTAATCTTGATGCATGAGAGAAATTAAATAGCATGATCTTCATGTTTGGTTTTCATTAATTGAATCATACAAATGGGTGAACTTAGTGTATATATAAAATAGATCACCCTAACTATGTTTTACAAAAGTTAACTAACTTTTTCTATAATTAGTTATAGTTAGTTGTAACTAACTATAACTACCATGCCTTCTATGTATTCTAATATCCCCCTTTCAAACTTAGAGGGGGTGTAAATCATAGACTTTAAGTTTGGTGCGAAAGGTAGTGAATAACCCCATGAGAAGTGGCTTGGTTAAGGCATCTGCAGTTCGTGTGTTCCCTGGAACATGTTGAACTTTTAGCTTGTCCGCGATGATTTTTTCTCGAATTAAATGGATATCTAGTTCAATATGTTATGTCCTTGCATGTAGGATATGGTTGTAAAAAAGTAACACATCGTTGAGGTTGTCACAAAGCAATGTGGGAGTGTGATAGTCAAGGTGAATCTCTGAAAGGAGTGATTTAATCCACAACAATTCATATGATGAATGAGCAAGGGTCCAATATTCAACTTCAGTGCTCGAGCGTGCCATAAGTGATTGTTTCTTAGAGCTCCATGTCACGAGATTTGGACCATAGTAAATACAAGTACCCGATGTTGATCTCCTATCATCTGGATCAATTGCTCAGTTTGATTCGTTGTAAGATCTTAGAGATGAAGGATAGAAAAACACTTAGAAAGGGGGGGTTTGAATAAGTGTAGCTTTAAAAACTTGACAGATAAAAATAAATTGCACAGTTATTTTTATCCTGGTTCGTTGTTAACTAAACTACTCCAGTCCACCCCCGCAGAGATGATTTACCTCAACTGAGGATTTAATCCACTAATCGCACGGATTACAATGGTTTTCCACTTAGTCAGCAACTAAGTCTTCCAGAGTCTTCTGATCACACACTGATCACTCCAGGAACAACTGCTTAGATACCCTCTAAGACTTTTCTAGAGTATACTGATCCACACGATCACTCTAGTTACAACCTGCTTAGATAACCTCTAAGACTTCCTAGAGTATTCTGATCCACACGATCACTCTAGTTCCTTACAACTTAATGTAATCAATTCTAAGAGTATTACAATTGCTTCTTAAAAGCTATAATCACAAACTGTGATATTTCTCTTAACGTTTAAGCTTAATCTCACTAATATATTACAACAGCAATGTAGTGAGCTTTGATGAAGATGAAGATTCTGAGCTTTGATTTGAACAGCGTTTCAGCAAGTTTAATATGAGTTGTTTTGGTGCAGAATCGTTAACCTTGCTTCTCATCTGAACTTCATATTTATAGGCGTTGGAGAAGATGACCGTTGAGTGCATTTAATGCTTTGCGTGTTCCGTACAGCATCGCATTTAATGTTATACGCTTTTGTCAACTACCTCGAGCCTTGTTCACGCTGTGTCTACTGACGTAGCCTAGAATAGCTTTTAACGTTCCTTTTGTCAGTCAGCGTAGCTTGCCACTTGTACTTTCTTCTGATCTGATGTTTGTGAATACAACGTTTGAATATCATCAGAGTCAAACAGCTTGGTGCATAACATCTTCTGATCTTCTGACCTTGAAGTGCTTCTGAGCGTGATACCATCAGTACTTCAGTGCTTCTGTTCTCTTGTTCTTCTGATGCTTCCATAGACCCATGTTCTGATTCTGCTTCGACCATCTTCTGATGTCTTGCCAGACCATGTTCTGATGTTGCATGCTGAACCCTTGAGACAAAGCTTCTGAGCGCTGAATTATGCGTACTCTTTATATATTTCCTGAAAGGAAATTGCATTGGATTAGAGTACCATATTATCTTAAGCAAAATTCATATTATTGTTATCATCAAAACTAAGATAATTGATCAGAACAAATCTTGTTCTAACAAGAGAGATGTCTGTGAGTGGATTTGCTGGTTGGAGAAGCATGCCATAGTTGATGGTGCCACTAAGGTATTGAAGAATTCTCTTTAGCAAACTCTAATGCCAGACAAGAGGTACAGACATGAACTTGTTGAAACATATCTTATTTTGAGGACAACAAACTATCTTTCTAACTCCTCTTTTAGTTTATTCTTTGTGAATTAAGACAGGTCATCCACGTCATTAGCTATCATATGATTTTGTTTCTTGAAAAGAATAGCTCAATTTAACTTGTGTACTTGCAAATAACATTCAAGAACATTCACTACTCAAAGACACAAGAAGACACGTGGACCTCTTACTAGATCCAACATATTCAAAAATTGGGCCCAGTACTTTCAAAAGTCCATATACTGAAAAGGACACATCCCATGAATACTCAAAGTACAAATCCAGCTCAGCCTCTCAAACGGCTCTATATCCACATGGTTATAAATACAGCGCCAAAATCTTTCTGAAAGCGCATCAATTGAGAAAAAGAAAAAGATCAAGCACACAAAGCTTACAAAAGTCTTAACATTAGTAGAAGCTCTATTCAAAGTAAAAAAAATTACATCACTGCCATATAGTGAAGTAATCTTGAAACAAAAATCCTTCATTCTGTATATCATCAAGAGATATAAAATCTTGGGAAAATAGAGTAGTAAATTCTCAAATAGAGAAAACTCTAGAAAAGTGTAATAGCCTTTTGAGGCTTTCTAAGAAATATTTCACTTATTCCTCTTGGAGGATAAGAGTGTGAATAATAGAAAAATCTCACTGTGTGTGAGGACTGGACTAACCCATTTGGTGAACCAATATAAATTGTTGTGTGTTTTATGCATTACTATTTTCTTAATCATCTTCCTGTTAACTACTCAACTTGATTTAAAAAGGTAGAAAAAGAGGTCACTATTCAACCCCCCATTTCTAGTGACATTTCTTGTTCCAACAGAACTGACATGCCTTGTTTACACAGAAGGCTATATCAGGTCGCGTGAGAGTTACATATTACATAGCTCCCACAGTGTAACACATGAGTTTGCTTATGAGTTTATCATCAACATAGACCAAAGTATAGTGTAACACCTTGATGTTTATAAACAAAGAGTGAGTGATCACACTTGCTTGATACAAAGCCAAACAGATTTAATGCTTAGTGAAGCTTGTTATACTAGCTAGGCTCGTGGGGCATGTTTCAAGCCATATATGTCCTTTTGTAGTTTGCATACTAGTGTGGTGTTTGGATCAACAAAGCCAGGTGGTTGGTCCATGTATACTTCTTCCTACAAGTCTCCATTGAGAAATGCATTGTTGATGTCAATTTGTTGAATTTCCCACTTGAATGTGATAGCCAATGTAAAAATAATTTGAATTGTGGTTGGCTTGACAACAGGTAGAATGTCTCATGAAAGTCAAATATGTCTTGTTGATGAAAGCCCTTAGACAAAAATAATTCTAAAAGTGTATAATTGATTCTAGAGTGTTTTTGAAGTGTTTGGTTCTCATAAAGTATAATTGATTATATTTTTAGAATTAATTTTATTTTAATATAGAATTTGTAGCTTTTAAATTTAACTGTAATTTTTACACTAAAATTTATTGTTCAACTCATTTTTACATAAATATATTCAAACATAAATTAATTATACTAAATTTAATTTTATAAATTCAAAATATAAATTAATTATACTAAATTCAATTTTGTCAAAACCAGTCTACCAAATTCTATTCTATCAAAATCAATTAAATGATAACCATTTTGTTTATATTGTAGTTTAATGAACTAGTAAACCATGATCATGTCTCACCAATTTGGGATCCTATCCATTTTAAAAACATTACATTGAAGTCATACTATCACTTGATTGACATATACACTTTTCATAATTAATATGCATGCAACACCACGTTTCGATTTATCAGTGGTTAACCACATAATCAATTAGTCAAATAATATGCAAAAACAGAAAGAAAACTAACCTAGGCTAGTATCGCATCATTGTTCCCTTGAAAAGGTACCCTATGCTTTGCTTAGTTCCAAAAGAACAAAGCTAGTAGGTCCCGTGATAGGAGACAAAGGGTATCCCATGATCACTGACCTGCGATTGGGGCATTACAACTACAAACAGGTGCTTTATCAAAGTTGTGTTTGGACAAAACATCATGTGAAAATAAAGGAGGTTTCAGGAAGCATCATTATGGATCAAATTGATTCTAATGGTTTCAGACATTTAGATTTGGTTCGAGATCTTCATTATCACTAAATCGTGTTGATTAAGGATACTTAATTAATCTAACCGCCCTTGACCCATCCGGTTTTTTTAGATTAAGGTAATCCGGGTATAATAGTTTGATGCTCGGGGTAATCACATTAGTTAATTATTCCATCCGTCTCATAATAAGTGTCTTATTTACACTTTTTCTATGTCTCAAAATAAATGTCTCTTTAGATACCAATGCAATATTTATTATTTTTTTCCACTACTATACCCCTATATATATATATATATATATATATATATATATATATATATATATATATATATATATATATATATATATATATATATATATATATATATATATATTAACTTTCACGTTTTTCAACTAATTCACTACTTATAATAAATAAGGGCACTTTAATAAATGATACTAATTTTTTCATTAAAACCAATACATCTAATCATTTTCTTAATAACCGCGCAAAGCTCAAATAAGATATTTATTATGAGACGGAAGGAGTAGTGTTTAAATCTAAAAAATATTTTTCTTAAAAAAATTAAAAGTTTGATGTAATGTTTTACATTGTCATCCAATAAAAATATATCCCTCTAGTATGTATCAATCAATGATTAATTTATAGTACTATCCATCAATGATTAATTTATACTATCCATCAATGACGACTATGTATCATGCCAAGCCATATTCAAAATTTTAAATTATTTGTATGACATAACAGAGTGATATATTTTTATTGGATGTAGGACCACGAGTTCGAACTTGCGACATTTCATTTTTTCACTTTTAAAGAGTAAATTTCAATGATAAAAAAACTCAATCCGTCTCATAAAAAATATTTTATCTGATAAATGCGCTTTTCTTAAGAAAATATTAGATGAGTTGATTTTTAAAATAAAACTAATATCATTTATTAGAATACCTATATTAATTATAGTTAAAAGTGTAATTAAATAAAGTGAAAATTAATGAAAAAATAATAATAAGTGTTGCATTAATATTATAAATGAACAATTATTTTTTGAGAAAAAAAACATAAATAAGACACTAAAATTTTTTTTGATAGAGTATTTAAAAAATTATGAAAATATAAAAAAAAAATTCTAAAAAACATTTTAATTTAATCAAAGAAGTTTATTTCATTATTACAAACGCAATATTTTTATTCTTTGGTATATGTGATGTGACATGAAATAGATTACTAGTATCAACAGAAGTATCTTTCTTTACAAGATTGTTATTTAATTTAATAATCTAAAGACTTTTAATGATTATGAATTGACAGTGTAAAATAATTACATTGTCAACTATTAAAAATTAATTATTCTATCATATTATATTATATCATGTCATATCAGTAACTTAAAATTTACAAGATGATGAGGAGGTGTCATACCCCAAAATTTGCCCACATTATTTCTCTTATTCAAGCTTCAAGTCCATGTGCAAAAGCTCCAAAACACACTCTCCTATACAAAAGCTCTGAACTAGGGTTTGATTAACTCAATGGAAAAATCATTAAATCAATGGCTCAAGATGGTTCCATAGGGTCACTAACATCCCAGAGTATCTCCATATAAAGTTTCAAGTCAAACAGAGCAAATTTAGTCCTTCAAATCCTGATTAGGTCAACAGTCGACTCTCAAGGGCAAAACAGTCATTTCAAGTCAATATGTAGTCAAAACTCAAAGTATTTGGTCAAACAACATCCTCATAACCCTAAAATCATCATTTGATCAAGGGTTGATCATGATCATGCAAGGAAAGATCAGAGAAGTCAAAAGTCAAGAGTTACTATTTTAGGCATGAACTGAAAAAGTCAACCAAACTTTGAAAATTCACCAAATATTCATACTTCATCAGAAAAATTCCCACCAAAGCTCATTTTGAAGAGAATTCATTCCTCTATCCAATGGTCCAAGAATCAAAGCTCACAGGTCAATGGTCTAAGAATTATGGCCTCATACATTACAGGTCCTTTTCAAAGGTCAACAAAAAGACACTTTTTCTTAAAGCTCATAAAATGAGAATGAAAAATGATTTTGATATGATACCAAAGACATTGGTTAGAGGACTCTCTAAGGTTTCCAAAAAGTCCAAGAACACTTCCATACCTCAAGAATTGAGGGAGATACACCTTGTCAAAGTTGGGTTATTTTGTGAGGGAAATGTGAAGAGAAAAGTCCCAAAATCTAAAATCTTCCAAATGGGCCTATGTTCTACTAATCCAATCTTCACTTTGAGTCCATGCACGCCCCAAAACAAGTTACCTTTTATTTTTATTTGTTTTATTATTTATTTTTATGATTTTATCAATAAAATTAAGTATATAAAACAATAAAATTAAAAGGAGATTATATTTGTTTTTATTTCCAATCAAATATAATCTCATAAATGGTAAATAAACAAATGCAAAATCAGTGACAAAGAATGGAGCTGAGAAAGATTGAAATTGGCCCATAATAGAAAGATTTAAATCAAATTTTCCAAACAACAATTATCAAGATTTGATTGGATTTTATTCAGTATGGTTAACCTAAAATAGTCTCCTATAAGTACCCAAGCATTGCAGATCCCTAGGGTTACGAATTTGCAGCCATAAAAACCTCAAACCCGAGTCAAGAGAATTGGAAAAAAATTCAAACTTCAATTCTTTGTTACAAAGAGATTCAAGGAATTCGATTGATCCCAATTCATTCTCTGAGCATCCCTGAACGTTTCTCAATTGCTTTCGAGTCCTAAGGCACCAAGAATCTTCTCCAATCGCTCAAGGTTTGTCTAACTTTAATCTGAACTGATTCCATAAATTCAAGCATCAATACTCAAAATTAATAGCATATTCATGTTTATAATGTTATGAATGTTGTTTCTGGAAAGTTTGGTGTGTTGTGATGCGTTTGTGAACAGATCACCATTGTTAGGGTTTCGGCCTCGAATTAGGGTTCTCCGTTATAGGTAAAATTAGGTTACGAGGTGGTCATGGTTGAGTTCGCATGAACCAGACGATCGTGTTGGTGGGGGTGCGCCATATTTTTGTTGGGTTTTGGTCGTGTTCGCTGTTTTGTGCAGGTGTTAAAAAACGGAACTTTTTATAGCGCATGAGCAATATGCGCTGTAAAAGGTGCATTGCAGAAATTCTTTGAAGAAGACGATGAGGTGGCGGGGAGTCATTGGCCCATTCGAATCTGAAAAGCGCGCGCCCCTGGGAAGAGGTCTATGGATCCAATGCATTATGAAACACGCGATTCTGTGGTCCCTCACGTTTCCAGCCATCTGATCATCATCATCCTCAATCCAACGCACAGGAGGATGCTGGCATACCATAGTCTTCATGCGCGCGGCCACACCTGATTGCAAGCTAAGAATTTTCCAATTTTTTTTATCTTTAATTACATAACCTATATTCTCTTATTTTATTTATATATACATATATATATATATATATATATATATATATATATATATATATATATATACATATATATATATATATATATATATATATATATATATATATATATATATATATATATATATATATATATATATATATATATATATATATATATATATACATATCAAATTAAGTATTTTCTTTTTTCTTGTTAATAATAAATTGTTTATTTATTTTGTTATAAATTTTTTTTTTAATAATATTTATTTATTTATCTATTTATGTATTAATTATATATATCTTTTTTTTTATATTTACTATATATTATTTAGTTAACTATGTATTTATTTATTTTTTTTTCTTGTTAATTTATTTAAATTATTCTATTTACATATTAATTTATCTCCTTTTTATTCAAATTATATTTATTTACTTATATACTTTTAATAATAAATTCATATATGCTTTTATTTAAGACCTTTAAAAATTCATATTTGCTTTATTTTAATTCCAAAAATCCCAAAAATATTTTGTGCTTGACTTTATTTTCTTATCCCGATTTAATTAATTAGGTCGCAAGACCAATAATTAATTAAATCGATTGTGTTACGTTAATTCAATTTTCGCCCTAATCAGGATTTACGACGAACATTCCAATACACTGAATATTGTCTTTTTGCGCCTTGCCTTTTCAGGGTTACATTTCAACGCTCTCCGACAACGCGCCCGATCAAAATACAAAAGCTAAGTATTTTATTTATTCAAAGTCTATTTTGTTTCCTTTTTAATTTTAGGGTTTGCCCTTATATTTCTGAACTGTGCATACATTCACTCCTTCTTTTGCCTTTGTCTTTTTCAGGGTTAACCCTGAGATCTCTCCCGACTACTAACCATATCAGATCAAATACAAAGCTAAGTACCCTCATTTGTTTTTACTATTATTTTTATATTTATTTATTCTTTATTTTTAGGGTTAATCCCTTCGCCCTCGAATCTGATAATACACTCACGCCTTATTTGTTTCTTTGCTCATTCCTAATGGTCGGAGTCGATGCTTCTGGCAAACCTTGCCCTCAACCCTGTCAGGCAAATGCCAAGCTAAGTACCTTATCTCTATTTCTATTTTTAATTTATTATTCTATTTTCTTTGTGGTTAATGAAGTTTGCCTTCGAATCGACAATGCACTCACCCTTTTTTCTGTTGTTTGCCATGTTTCTTTCTTTCCAGGGTTCGCCAATTGCCAAAGCTCGAATAGTCGGTAACCCTAAAACCTCGATCCTATTCAATTATTACTTGTTCAGACCTATTATTTTATATCCGCTGGTTACAAATCCCCTCTCCTCCGCTGGTTTCATTTTCCCCCTTCCCTTTATTGTTTTATATACTGCGTGGTTAGTAATTTAGGGAGTGCAACTCTGAATCAATTAGAATAACTAAATACAAGATAATATATTCTGAATTGACTCACGTGATTGATGCACACACGCACACTTTTTGGGTAACCCTCTCTGTTGCCTGTTGCCTTGTTGCCTGTTGCCTTTGTGTTTTTGCAGAATAAGCCACGTCCCTCGAATTCGAGGATACCTCAGCCAAGTTGCCTCGATTAAGATCATGGTCCCTAATGATGCTGCCTTCGATATGCATGATCTCGACCCTCGGATGTTGCCTACGGAAAAAGGCTGAGGTATCTTCTGGCTGCCTACGAAAAGGCTTATTCTGATCCTTACCTTAGACTACCTGCCCTTCTATGGCATGGGACAGTCTTATGGCGAAGGATGCTTCGATGACCTTTCAACCTCCAAACGAAAGGCTTCCTGCCCTCTTATGGCAAGGATAGACCCTTTCATTCTGAAAGGCAAAAAGAGACCTATCATCTGAGTTTAAGGTAATTGCCCCTAATTGCCTTGCAATGCTCAAACCTTTTTATTACATTCTTTCTCATAATTTTTCAAAAGGGCAACGCTTATTCACAAGCTAAAGTCCCTATCTCTTTCATCTACTTTTTCTGAAAACGAGCAAGCAAAGCAATTAAGAGCCCATGGAAAACCATGGATGCAAAGGGTGCCTTACACCTTCCCTTTGCATAAATTACCCCCCGAACTTAGATTTCTTTAAAAAGGTTTTTTTCTATTTCTTTTTGCCTTTCCGAATTTGTTTGGATAAAATAAAAGTCGGTGGCGACTCTTGCTTACCGCGACATTCCGATTAATAAAAAGTCAGTTCACCGTGTTACAGAACTGGCGACTCTGCTGGGGATTTTCGATAAAAGAGGGGTTACCTTAAAAGTTTATGATTCATTTTAAATGTTTTCTATTGTTTGCTTTGTTTGTTTTATTTTTCAGGGGCGTTTTGGGAATTAACTGAAGGACGAATCCTATTCCCGGATTCAAGTACATCTAAGATAGGAAGTGGCATAGTCATGGCGACCTCCCTTGTGTATGCTTGGGATTGGTCAATATGAGAGTTCACGCTTGAGTTAGGCCTCTATGGGTGTTTACATGCTTCTCTTGTATGAGGGAGGTTCGTGTGGATACCTGTGGGTGAGTCGGAGCTCAAGGACCGTTAGTTACCTTTAACCCATCCTGGCTTTTAGGAACGTAGTGGGGGGACTACTCTTGATGTATGTTGAGAGCATAGTCGCTACCCGATACTACAGCTCAGATAGGCTCTTTCTCAAAGTATCATTGCATGGTATGTATGTATCATGTTCGAGGGTGCTTTAGGAGGGTCGACAATTCTGAGTCACTTGGTAGAACCCGTTGCTGAAATTTCCTTATCCGTAGAAATACCCTTGGGAAGGACACTTGATCAAACTCCACGCAAGCCTTAATCCAAAAATTGTGTGATTTGTGTGGATTTACCTGTGTATGTGCATCATGCATACATGCATCATTCATACATGGCATGACTAACCCATTTCAAGGAATTAGAGGTTTTTTAACCGTATGTTGTTTTGTAGGTTGTTTGAATATGGAAACAAAAGGCCGTAAACCATTCTTCCTCAATTTCAAGAAAGTGCCAACGCAATTGAAGATTTTCTGCGACAACATCTCTGGTTCTCTCAAATTCAGTGATTCTCTCAATACACTCATAAGTTTGGTACGAACTAATGTGGATGAAGTTCTCCTCAACACCATGGTTCAATTCTATGATCCGTTACTACATTGCTTCACTTATAGAGATTTTCAGTTAGTACCATCCTTGGAAGAATTCTCCTACTTGCTTGGACTTCCTGTGCTTAATAAAATTCCTTATACTGGTAAAGAAGAAGAGCCTAAGTTGGAAGTCATTGCTGCTGCCCTGCACTTGCCAAGATCAGAAATTGAGAAGGTTTGGATTAGTAAGAAAGAGTATTCTGGATTACCCCTTGATTTCCTCTACGAAAAAGCGGAGATTCTTGCTAAAGCTTCAAGTATGGATGCCTTGGAAGCTGTGTTGTCTCTCTTAATTTATGGACAAGTTTTGTTTTTCCATTATGACAAAATTGTTGATGTGGCTGCTATCAATATATTCCTTAGCAAGAATCCGGTTCCTACTTTACTTGGTGACTTACTACATTCTATTCATTTCCGAGTATCAAAAAGGAAAGGTTGTGTCCTAGGATGTGCTTCTCTATTGCATAAGTGGTTTATTTCGCACTTACCTCTCTCCGTAAGAAAGAATGAAGAAGGATTAACTTGGGCTCAGAGAATTATGAAGCTTTCTTTCGACGACATCCTATGGTACCAAAAGAAGTTCGAGGGAACCTTGCTATTTGATAGTTGTGGAGATTTCCCTAATATACCTCTTCTTGGTGTTCGTGGAGGAATATCTTATAATCCCATTCTAGCTCGACATCAGTTTGGCTTTGCCTTGAAGGACAAACCGCGTTCTTTGTATCTTAGTGCAGAATATTTCCATTATGATTCCGACAAAGAGAAGAAGAGAGACCTTTTCATCAAAGCTTGGATGAAAGTAAAGAAAGTTGGCGCAAAGGATATAGGAAGGAGAAATTATATGCCATGGGATCCATATTTCCAATGGGTTTATGATCGAGTTATGGAATTTGGGATGCCTTATCCATCTGATACGCCCATAGTTCCAAGGGTAGCTCCTCCTGCTGCCCCAATTGCATTTGAGCCATATATTCCTGCTCCAAATGAAGACCTGGTTGCAATTGTTAACCGACTGAAAAGGGAAAGGGAAGACTTTGAGAGACGCTTACTAAAAGTGGAAGCTGAAAAAGAGGTGTTAGTACAAGATGCCAAAGAGCGAGAGACTTTACTTGATTACTTTTCCCGCAAATGGAAGATTGAAGATTTTGTTTCTCCAGATCAGATTAATTCATGGGAAAACGAAATTTCTAGGCTTGTTCAAGAAAGAGAGGAAATGATCAAGGCACACAAGGAAGAAGTCCGGGTCCTAAAGAGGAAGCGTCGTCAGGAAGACAAAAATCCTGGAATTTAGTGTCTTTATTTATTATTAATTTCTTTTATTTTAATGTAACTTTTGGGGTTATGACCTTACAATTTAATTAATAAATAATGTTTTTTCTTTGTTTCAACACGAGTTAAAATTCTTTCAATTCCTTGAAAACATTGCATATGCATAATCATATCATTCATAAACATTACATCACAGGTTCATAAAAGCCAATACCTCATCTTTCCGCTGTTTATTTCAGTAAGAAAGATGGATCTCGAACAATCTGTCAAAAATCTTCAGGCTCAGAATAACCAGTTCCAGAAAATAATCTTTCACTTAGCCAAGGGGCAAGAAGAATTAAAGGCACTTCTGTCCGAGAAGGAGAAGGACCAACAAAGGGAGCAAGGTGTGCAAGATAAATGGAAATCCAAACCTAAGCGATCATTCACTCCGTTGCACATGCCGATGTCTCAAGTTCTGCAACAACTGCTCAACCAGAACTTGATAACCTTATTACCTTCATATTCAATCCCTACAAATCCTGCTCCTGGGTATAAGTACCATGCGAGATGTGCTTATCATTCGAATAGCCCTGGCCATGACACAGAGGATTGTGGACCATTGAAGCATAAGATCCAAGACTTAATTGACAACAAGATCATTGACTTCAATTCAACTGGGGGGCCTTACATGGCTAATACCATGTGTAAACAACAAGTTGGGGAAGCTCTGATCTCCACATCAGCATCACAACCACAACATAAGCATAACGCGCCTAAAAGACAATTCACAAAGATCAACATGACTTTGGCTGAAGCGTTGCAACAGATGCTGAGGAAAGGGCTAATGACTTTGAGGGATCCTCCTCGGAATCCTAATATTTCGTCTCATCAGTATAATCCTAATGCAAGATGTGCTTACCACTCCGACAGCATCGGACATGACACTAACGATTGTTGGCTACTGAAGAATAAAATCCAAGACCTCATTGATGATAAGATGATTGATTTCAATTCACCCGAGGAATCTCATGTGGCTAATGCTGGGAACAATCGGAAAGGTCACAATGAACCCAACCAATCTGTAGGGACAATTCTGATCTCTACACCAGTTCCACAACAAAGATGCAAGTCAGGAGCACCTAGGCGTCAGTTCACGAAGATCAACATGTCACTGGCTCAGGCATTACAACATTTGTTAAAAGCAAACTTGATCACTGTGAGGGGTCCTCCTGTAAAGCCCAACACTTCCGCTCCCAGCTATAAGCCCAATGCGAGGTGCGCATACCACTCCAATAGCCCTGGACATGATACAAATGATTGTTGGCCATTGAAGAACAAGATTCAAGACATGATCGATGCTGGTGAAATTGAATTCCCTCATCCCCAGACTCCTATAGTGATCCCTGCTCCCAGGCACAATCACGACAAGAATGATTAATGTCATAGTGGATGAACTTTAGATCATTAGATTTACTTTCATTTGCAATTTCTATTCTGTTTGTTTAAACATTCAAATTATGATAGACATTATTTGTTTTAATAATCATCATCAGTGCATTGCATATATTTGTCTTGAATAAATTATTTCGTTATCACTCATTTTAAATTATGTCTTTATTCTGCATATGTTTTTGTGATACTCAACTCCTGCTAAAGTTGTATACCTTTTGAGGGAGGATGACGAAAACGATACCACAACCTCATACAGTATGCTTTGAACAGACTATGCTGACGATGTACAGGCGTTGTTTCAATTCCTAAACAGTGGAGATATAAGGATGTTAATCACCCGTTAACCCCTTTGAGCCTAAGAAGTAGAAGTTTTCTTTCTTGTACTAATTAAAACCCTTGATCATGACCTGGGGCAGGGTAGTTCTCAGTTAATTTGGCTGTGCATTCTATTTTAAGAGAATCATTCAGTACACCTTTCAACAAAGGTTCAACCATACACATCAAAGAAATGTTGGAGATGTCAATCAAAAGACAATGATGGTTCATCAACCATTAAGCAACGCAGTCAATATCTTTCAAAAAAAAATGGAAAAACATATATACAAAGAAAAGCCTGCTAAGTCAAAAAAATCAAAAGATGACTTAGGCAAAAATCAAGGCATCCCGCTGACTGTAAGCGCAAAAAAGGACAGTTCAGGCAAAAGTTAGGGATATATAAAAAAAAAATAATAAAAAAAATAAAAACAGAGAAGTCAATAAATTCCTGAACAACATAATGTTGTGACTACCAAAAGGAAGAAGTGACTGCCATCTCAAAGGCTCTCTTAGCTTACGAACCATCATCGTTATCAAAAGCGCAAATCCAAAAGTCTCTTGGAACCTGAATGCATAAGTCGAACCAACTGAGCTTAGGAATGAAGAACATCACGAAGAAGGGGATGGGTACAATCAAATTTTGAGCCATTATCCTTTGTTTCTTAAACCGTGAACCAAGCCACGTTACAACCCTTGAAAGTCCTAACTGAAGCATGGTTAGTTCGAAAGCATACTGTCACCAAAAAGGTATCCCGACTCCTTAAGGTTTACTAAGATGCTGAGTGGATATTTCGCTTCTGCAAAAAATAGCATGTTTTACAAATATCACGCTTTTACATCTCTTGTTTTAATGTTTCTTAAAACTCAAGACAAACGTATGCATTGCATCTCATGAATTCATTATTAAACGTATTCTGCTACATAATTTCAAATGTTAGCATCAGAAAGAACTTGCACAGGGTGCAACTAATGACTGAAAGCTATCCCGACAGACAAGATTACTCCGAAAAGCAATGTCTCCTACATATACAAGGGGCACGACACGCTCTGCCCAATCAATCTGGGGCAATCCAGTCAAGATTCCAAGAATCTCTCAAAAGCCAAACAATCAAAGGCATACACCTCGAGTGGGTTTCAAACTATTTTCCTGATCAAATTGGGGCAATCAAGTCAAGATTCCGAGAATCTCTCATGGATGCCAAAAAAATAAAAATGAATCAAAGTCGTCAAAAGTAATCAGGGGCATGCATCCAAGTAAATCTGAATCTATTTCCAATCAATGTGGGGCCTTGTCTTTGAGCCTATGATTACTAGGGGCATATCGCCCATAGTGTACATCTCACCAAGTCCTCGCAAGGCGAATCTTTCTAAAGTTCCTGCTAACTGGGGCAAATCTATGCAAGTCCAGTTCAATATCTGGACCAGTACTCAGTGACGTGTCCTAAACAAATCCAGGATTGGTAGTTACTATAATACTGGGGGCAACATTCAAGACATCTGCGTCTTCCCACAAAGCTGATTTCGCAAGATCATATCCCCACAGAGTAATCATTAAGAAGACATATTCAAATACTCTCGTCCAATAAAGATATAAATCCCCAACAGAGTTTACATCTCCAACACTTTGCTCTTCTCCAACATGGTTTATTAATATCCCTAAATCAGGGAACATCAAGTTACTGATCATCCCCAAGCAAGAATCATAAATTCCCAGCTGAGCATCTTCAAATAAGACCAGACATCAAAATCACAAAGACATAGAGATTTATTTTCTCAATCAAGACAACATAAATCATGTTCACATATCATATGTCATAAACATATTCATACATTGCATACATTGCTTCATAATGAACTTATCCGTAACATACAAAATTCCCCATTTATTTTGAGGGATTCATTACATAATACATGCATCATGACATTGCATAAAGGCTAACTATACCTATTGCAGGATACAGATACAGACAAATGAACGAAATCTCCAACTTTCCAAAGTCTAATTCAGCTACCACGAACGGTACTGACACGGTCAATGCTCCAAGGTCTAATTCATCTACCACGAACGGTAATGACACGATCATTTTCAAGATCTAATTCAGCTACCACGAACGGTACTGACACGGTCAATGCTCCAAGGTCTAATTCATCTACCACGAACGGTAATGACACGATCATTTTCAAGATCTAATTCAGCTACTACGAACGGTACTGACACGGTCAATGCTCGAAGATCTAATTCGGTTACCACGAACGGTACTGACACGATCAAGCGATCAGAGGTCTAATTCTATCATCACGAACGGTGTGGACACGATCACTGGCCTTCCCAGTCTAATTCAGTCACTACGAACGGTGCTGACACGACAAGAGAATCTAATTCTATCATCACGAACGATGAAGACACGATTATCTCTTCAGATCTAATTCTATCATCACAAATGGTGTAGACACGATCATCTTTCCAAGATCTAATTCAAGTATCACGAACGATGCTGACACGATCAATTCCCAAGGATCTAATTCATTTACTACGAACGGTAATGACACGATCAACGCGCAAACAACATCTTCTCAAAATTCAACTACCAGATGGCATCCACAAGCTCATCTCCGACAAAAGTCCCTACTTCAAATAGGGCAAATTTCTTGGTATTCTTATGTTCAATCATCTTCCACCTTCAGATACCGACTGGCGCGCAGACCACTCTACATCTTCAGGTTTAAGATAATTGAACAGGGGCAGCTGTCATACCCCAAAATTTGCCCACATTATTTCTCTTATTCAAGCTTCAAGTCCATGTGCAAAAGCTCCAAAACACACTCTCCTATACAAAAGCTCTGAACTAGGGTTTGATTAACTCAATGGAAAAATCATTAAATCAATGGCTCAAGATGGTTCCATAGGGTCACTAACATCCCAGAGTATCTCCATATAAAGTTTCAAGTCAAACAGAGCAAATTTAGTCCTTCAAATCCTGATTAGGTCAACAGTCGACTCTCAAGGGCAAAACAGTCATTTCAAGTCAATATGTAGTCAAAACTCAAAGTATTTGGTCAAACAACATCCTCATAACCCTAAAATCATCATTTGATCAAGGGTTGATCATGATCATGCAAGGAAAGATCAGAGAAGTCAAAAGTCAAGAGTTACTATTTTAGGCATGAACTGAAAAAGTCAACCAAACTTTGAAAATTCACCAAATATTCATACTTCATCAGAAAAATTCCCACCAAAGCTCATTTTGAAGAGAATTCATTCCTCTATCCAATGGTCCAAGAATCAAAGCTCACAGGTCAATGGTCTAAGAATTATGGCCTCATACATTACAGGTCCTTTTCAAAGGTCAACAAAAAGACACTTTTTCTTAAAGCTCATAAAATGAGAATGAAAAATGATTTTGATATGAGACCAAAGACATTGGTTAGAGGACTCTCTAAGGTTTCCAAAAAGTCCAAGAACACTTCCATACCTCAAGAATTGAGGGAGATACACCTTGTCAAATTTGGGTTATTTTGTGAGGGAAATGTGAAGAGAAAAGTCCCAAAATCTAAAATCTTCCAAATGGGCCTATGTTCTACTAATCCAATCTTCACTTTGAGTCCATGCACGCCCCAAAACAAGTTACCTTTTATTTTTATTTGTTTTATTATTTATTTTTATGATTTTATCAATAAAATTAAGTATATAAAACAATAAAATTAAAAGGAGATTATATTTGTTTTTATTTCCAATCAAATATAATCTCATAAATGGTAAATAAACAAATGCAAAATCAGTGACAAAGAATGGAGCTGAGAAAGATTGAAATTGGCCCATAATAGAAAGATTTAAATCAAATTTTCCAAACAACAATTATCAAGATTTGATTGGATTTTATTCAGTATGGTTAACCTAAAATAGTCTCCTATAAGTACCCAAGCATTGCAGATCCCTAGGGTTACGAATTTGCAGCCATAAAAACCTCAAACCCGAGTCAAGAGAATTGGAAAAAAATTCAAACTTCAATTCTTTGTTACAAAGAGATTCAAGGAATTCGATTGATCCCAATTCATTCTCTGAGCATCCCTGAACGTTTCTCAATTGCTTTCGAGTCCTAAGGCACCAAGAATCTTCTCCAATCGCTCAAGGTTTGTCTAACTTTAATCTGAACTGATTCCATAAATTCAAGCATCAATACTCAAAATTAATAGCATATTCATGTTTATAATGTTATGATTGTTGTTTCTGGAAAGTTTGGTGTGTTGTGATGCGTTTGTGAACAGATCACCATTGTTAGGGTTTCGGCCTCGAATTAGGGTTCTCCGTTCTAGGTAAAATTAGGTTACGAGGTGGTCATGGTTGAGTTCGCATGAACCAGACGATCGTGTTGGTGGGGGTGCGCCATATTTTTGTTGGGTTTTGGTCGTGTTCGCTGTTTTGTGCAGGTGTTAAAAAACGGAACTTTTTATAGCGCATGAGCAATATGCGCTGTAAAAGGTGCATTGCAGAAATTCTTTGAAGAAGACGATGAGGTGGCGGGGAGTCATTGGCCCATTCGAATCTGAAAAGCGCGCGCCCCTGGGAAGAGGTCTATGGATCCAATGCATTATGAAACACGCGATTCTGTGGTCCCTCACGTTTCCAGCCATCTGATCATCATCATCCTCAATCCAACGCACAGGAGGATGCTGGCATACCATAGTCTTCATGCGCGCGGCCACACCTGATTGCAAGCTAAGAATTTTCCAATTTTTTTTATCTTTAATTACATAACCTATATTCTCTTATTTTATTTATATATACATATATATATATATATATATATATATATATATATATATATATATATATATATATATATATATATATATATATATATATATATATATACATATCAAATTAAGTATTTTCTTTTTTCTTGTTAATAATAAATTGTTTATTTATTTTGTTATAAATTTTTTTTTTTAATAATATTTATTTATTTATCTATTTATGTATTAATTATATATATCTTTTTTTTTATATTTACTATATATTATTTAGTTAACTATGTATTTATTTATTTTTTTTTCTTGTTAATTTATTTAAATTATTCTATTTACATATTAATTTATCTCCTTTTTATTCAAATTATATTTATTTACTTATATACTTTTAATAATAAATTCATATATGCTTTTATTTAAGACCTTTAAAAATTCATATTTGCTTTATTTTAATTCCAAAAATCCCAAAAATATTTTGTGCTTGACTTTATTTTCTTATCCCGATTTAATTAATTAGGTCGCAAGACCAATAATTAATTAAATCGATTGTGTTACGTTAATTCAATTTTCGCCCTAATCAGGATTTACGACGAACATTCCAATACACTGAATATTGTCTTTTTGCGCCTTGCCTTTTCAGGGTTACATTTCAACGCTCTCCGACAACGCGCCCGATCAAAATACAAAAGCTAAGTATTTTATTTATTCAAAGTCTATTTTGTTTCCTTTTTAATTTTAGGGTTTGCCCTTATATTTCTGAACTGTGCATACATTCACTCCTTCTTTTGCCTTTGTCTTTTTCAGGGTTAACCCTGAGATCTCTCCCGACTACTAACCATATCAGATCAAATACAAAGCTAAGTACCCTCATTTGTTTTTACTATTATTTTTATATTTATTTATTCTTTATTTTTAGGGTTAATCCCTTCGCCCTCGAATCTGATAATACACTCACGCCTTATTTGTTTCTTTGCTCATTCCTAATGGTCGGAGTCGATGCTTCTGGCAAACCTTGCCCTCAACCCTGTCAGGCAAATGCCAAGCTAAGTACCTTATCTCTATTTCTATTTTTAATTTATTATTCTATTTTCTTTGTGGTTAATGAAGTTTGCCTTCGAATCGACAATGCACTCACCCTTTTTTCTGTTGTTTGCCATGTTTCTTTCTTTCCAGGGTTCGCCAATTGCCAAAGCTCGAATAGTCGGTAACCCTAAAACCTCGATCCTATTCAATTATTACTTGTTCAGACCTATTATTTTATATCCGCTGGTTACAAATCCCCTCTCCTCCGCTGGTTTCATTTTCCCCTTCCCTTTATTGTTTTATATACTGCGTGGTTAGTAATTTAGGGAGTGCAACTCTGAATCAATTAGAATAACTAAATACAAGATAATATATTCTGAATTGACTCACGTGATTGATGCACACACGCACACTTTTTGGGTAACCCTCTCTGTTGCCTGTTGCCTTTGTGTTTTTGCAGAATAAGCCACGTCCCTCGAATTCGAGGATACCTCAGCCAAGTTGCCTCGATTAAGATCATGGTCCCTAATGATGCTGCCTTCGATATGCATGATCTCGACCCTCGGATGTTGCCTACGGAAAAAGGCTGAGGTATCTTCTGGCTGCCTACGAAAAGGCTTATTCTGATCCTTACCTTAGACTACCTGCCCTTCTATGGCATGGGACAGTCTTATGGCGAAGGATGCTTCGATGACCTTTCAACCTCCAAACGAAAGGCTTCCTGCCCTCTTATGGCAAGGATAGACCCTTTCATTCTGAAAGGCAAAAAGAGACCTATCATCTGAGTTTAAGGTAATTGCCCCTAATTGCCTTGCAATGCTCAAACCTTTTTATTACATTCTTTCTCATAATTTTTCAAAAGGGCAACGCTTATTCACAAGCTAAAGTCCCTATCTCTTTCATCTACTTTTTCTGAAAACGAGCAAGCAAAGCAATTAAGAGCCCATGGAAAACCATGGATGCAAAGGGTGCCTTACACCTTCCCTTTGCATAAATTACCCCCCGAACTTAGATTTCTTTAAAAAGGTTTTTTTCTGTTTCTTTTTGCCTTTCCGAATTTGTTTGGATAAAATAAAAGTCGGTGGCGACTCTTGCTTACCGCGACATTCCGATTAATAAAAAGTCAGTTCACCGTGTTACAGGAGGGATACATTATGGTAATTGATTTACACTGCCGATACATTTTCCCTTTTCTCTTTAAACAATTTGGAAAATCATGTTATAATCTTAAACATTTAGAGTCTGTTTGGTAAGACCAAAAAAAGAGCTTTTAGCTTTTCAGCTCATATTAATAAAAAAGTTCTGTTTGGTAACTCTATTTTAGCTTTTAGCTTGTAGCTTTTTTACTAGCTTTTAGTTTTTTTTTCAAAAGCTATTTGAAGTAGCTTTTGAGCTTGTAGCTTTTAGCTTGTGAGTTTTTCTTCCATTAATACCCTTATTATTTTAACTAAAATATATTATTACCCTCATTAATTAAAATGCCATTAATGTCATTTTGTATCTATCAGCTAATGAAACAGCTAATTTACCAAACACTCACATTAGCTTATCAACTATCAACTACCAGCTACCAGCTACCAGCTAAAAGCTACCAGCTACCAGCTAAAAGCTACCAGCTATCAGCTAGTTTTACCAAACAGAGCCTTAGTCTAAAATAAATGCGTACACAATGAAGGATAGAAAAACACTTAGAAAGGGGGGGGGGGTTTGAATAAGTGTAGCTTTAAAACTTGACAGATAAAAATAAATTGCACAGTTATTTTTATCCTGGTTCGTTGTTAACTAAACTACTCCAGTCCACCCCCGCAGAGATGATTTACCTCAACTGAGGATTTAATCCACTAATCGCACGGATTACAATGGTTCTCCACTTAGTCAGCAACTAAGTCTTCCAGAGTCTTCTGATCACACACTGATCACTCCAGGAACAACTGCTTAGATACCCTCTAAGACTTTTCTAGAGTATACTGATCCACACGATCACTCTAGTTACAACCTGCTTAGATAACCTCTAAGACTTCCTAGAGTATTCTGATCCACACGATCACTCTAGTTCCTTACAACTTAATGTAATCAATTCTAAGAGTATTACAATTGCTTCTTAAAAGCTATAATCACAAACTGTGATATTTCTCTTAATCGTTTAAGCTTAATCTCACTAATATATTACAACAGCAATGTAGTGAGCTTTGATGAAGATGAAGATTCTGAGCTTTGATTTGAACAGCGTTTCAGCAAGTTGATATTCACAGAATAGGTGTAGAATTGGTTAACCTTGCTTCTCATCAGAACTTCATATTTATAGGCGTTTGGAGAAGATGACCGTTGAGTGCATTTAATGCTTTGCGTGTTCCGTACAGCATCGCATTTAATGTTATACGCTTTTGTCAACTACCTCGAGCCTTGTTCACGCTGTGTCTACTGACGTAGCCTTTAGTAGCTTTTAACGTTCCTTTTGTCAGTCAGCGTAGCTTGCCACTTGTACTTCCTTCTGATCTGATGTTTGTGAATACAACGTTTGAATATCATCAGAGTCAAACAGCTTGGTGCAAAGCATCTTCTGATCTTCTGACCTTGAAGTGCTTCTGAGCGTGATACCATCAGAACTTCAGTGCTTCTGTTCTCTTGTTCTTCTGATGCTTCCATAGACCCATGTTCTGATTCTGCTTTGACCATCTTCTGATGTCTTGCCAGACCATGTTCTGATGTTGCATGCTGAACCATTTGAGACAAAGCTTCTGAGCGCTGAATTATGCATACTCTTTATATATTTCCTGAAAAGGAAATTGCATTGGATTAGAGTACCATATAATCTTAAGCAAAATTCATATTATTGTTATCATCAAAACTAAGATAATTGATCAGAACAAATCTTGTTCTAACAATCTCCCCCTTTTTGATGATGACAAAAACATATATAAATGATATGAATTTGCGATCAGAAAGAGCAGACGGCAAAAGACAAATTACACAGCTATAGCATAAGCATATGAATATGTCTCCCCCTGAGATTAACAATCTCCCCCTGAGATAAATAATCTCCCCCTGAAATAAATACTCGAAGAACTTTAATGAAAGACTTCCCTGATTATTTCGGTAGAGACGATCACATAAGCTTCTGTCTTTAGAGAATTCATAGCTTCTGACTTCTGCTTCCATTGGACAGCTTCAGAACTAGAATTTCTTTAGATCCCTAGAACACTCACAGCTTCTGATTCCTGCTTCCATCTAGGACAGCTTCAGAACTTGAATTTCTTTGATCTTCTGAACATTCACAGCTTCTGATTTCTGCTTCCATCTAGGACAGCTTCAGAACTTGAATTTCTTTGATCTTCTGAACATTCACAGCTTCTGATTTCTGCTTCCATTTAGGACAGCTTCAGAACTTGAGTTTTCTGGATCTTTAGAACATTCACAGCTTCTGATTTCTGCTTCCCTCGGATAGCTTCAGAGCTTTGAATTTCTACCAACATCACTTCATGCTAGATTTGTATCAGAACATTGTTGAATGTACCAGAGCATCATCAGAGCATCTCTACATCCTGAAATGTTACAGAACAAAAACTAAACGACAAAAGTCAGCATGAACGAGTCAGAACATAAAATGTATATTAGAACACATGATATGTATCAGAGCCATATAGGCTAAAGTAATGTATCAGAGCAAATAGAATTTTGTCAGAACAAATAGACAGATATGGATTAAATTCTATTGTCAGTGCTTCTGATTCATTCTTCTTTCTTGCTTCTGATTTCTGAAGCTTGATAGCACTCAGCTTGCTTCAGTTTCCATGAGTTTATTCTTTTTACAGAATAACACTTCTTATGGTTTTGCTTCTGGTGTTTGCTTTGAAGATTTTCTTCACTTCTTTATACCTGCAGAACACTTAAACCATATAGAACTTGCAGTTCTTGTTAGTAAGAGCAACTGATTAAATCAAATCATTTATCACATATTTCTCCCCCTTTTTGTCATATCATCAAAAAGCAAAAAAGATTCAGAGACAAACAAAACAAAACACATGGAGGAAGAAGATGATTTCATTGAAGTTCAAACAGCAGGTACAAAAGTACATGAAGATAAGTAAGATCAGATGCACAAAGACAGATGCAACGAAAAGAAAGAAACAACACAGACTCAATCTAAGATGGCCCTAGCCTTGACAAGATCTTGGCCAGCATCTCTTGAACCGCATTGTTGTGTCCTTCTTGCCTCACCATGAAAGCTCTATACTCATCATTGAGTGAGCTTTGCTCATCCTGTCTCTTCTGAATTTCTTCTAGAGTCCTTGCAAGACGAGAAGATTCATCAGAAGAAGCTTCAACGCTTTCAACCACAGGAATAGCAACTTGATCTATAGCTTCCATGGATAGATCATTTGCAGGGATTTCCTCAACAGGATCTGATTTAGCAACATGATCTTCAGCATCTGCTTCTTGCATAGAAGCATCTCCATATTCTGCAGCAGGAATTTCCGAGTCTCCATTTTCAAGTGCTTGAAGAATGGCAGCTAGATTCCTGGGAGCAGAAGGACCTTCAACTTCTGGTGGGTCAACAACTTCTGGAATGACCAAGCTTGGGTCTTTCTTAGATGGGTTTTCCCTCAGAAAGTCAAATAGGGTCTTGAAATCTCCGAGCAGAACAGGATAATCAGGAATAAAGATAACGATATCCCTGCATGGATTTGCTTCCATTTCAGCAGCCAGTCTTGCTACTTCCAATTCATCCACAAAGGGCTTCTCCTCAGTAGCAACACAATTTCTGAGAGGATGGTAGTATATACCATTATCTTCCTCCAGAAGGTAACCAGGGTAACCAGGGGCAGCAGCCACTAGTCTTTTCTGTACTCCCACTGCTTCTACTTGAAAATCCTTGCGAAATCTTCTCCAGAGATTTCTTGTAGAAACATCATCCAGACCATTTAGAAATGCATCCTTCAGAAGGTCTAGACTGCTAATCACCTCATGTCTGAAAAGTTCCAGGTAGGTATAGGGTTCAGGTTCAGGCGGATTGAAGGTGAATTTGTAGTCAGGGTAGAGAAGACAGTAAGGTTTGGATTTTCTGGTAGGTAAGGGATGGGATATAGAAGGTGGAGGTGCGGTGGATGAGGAAGAAGGGATATCTGAGAGAATGATTGATGAGGATGGAATATCAGAAATGATAGATTGAGACGAGGATGGAGTGTTTGTAAAGGGAATTGGTGAGAAAGATTTATCAGAAGGAGTTGGGGGAAGAATACTTAAAGGTGTGGGGTTTAGAATGGGAGAGGAGAAGGATGATGGAGAAGGATTTGGTAAGGTGAAGTTTACTTTTGGTTCAGAAGAAAGTGATTGGGGAGAAGGTTTAGGGACAGAAGGAGGTGGAGTAAAAACCTGCCTGGAGGAGTGTTCAGAAGAAGCATGTGAAGATCTGGTTTTGTGAAAGGAGTCTCTGATCCTTTTATTCCTTCGTTCAGAAGAGCCTACCTTGTCAGGATCATAGGTGACCCTCAACTTCTTGGCTCTCTCAGCCTCATCTTCTTGTGCCTTTCTTTTTAGTCTTGCCTGTCGTTCCTTCTTATCCTTCTTCAGAATATCATCTTTGGACGGGAGTACTCTGCCACGGATCCAAGCAGGATCAACGTCTGATTGCTTCCTAACACAATCTTCCAAGTAAAGCTTGACAACATGATCAAGTTCTTTATAAAACAAGGAGATGAATCCTTCAACCGCAATTCTTCTTGACAGAATGTCAGGAAAGCTTGTGCACACAAAAGGTACATTCTTAATGAGTTCCAGTCTGAACAAATCAACACCATTGAAGATGGGACCTTGAATTACTCCAAGAAAATGGGATGCATTGAGATTTCTGATGGAGTCCACCACTTTGCTTTCAATCAGAATGTCTGAAATCATCCTTCCGAATGGAATGGTTGTTCTTGGAATATGAGGGTACTTCGCCCTTTCATCTTCTCTTGACTCAAAGATAGAAGTTTTCAGATTCTCAAACAGAATATGAGAGATGTTGATCTCTATCTTTTTGCCAATGCAGAAAAGAGTGTACTTGTGAGTCGGACTGATGTAGGAGGAGGAGAGCATCCTTTTTCTATGGTGAAGAGAACCCAGAATAATCTCAGCCCATACTTTATAAAAAGGCCTTAAGGTGCCCGTGTTATGAGAATCAATTCCGAAAACCGTAGAGATTTGTTTTTCAACTGGAGTCCAGTCAACTGTATTGGGTTGAAGACCAGACCAACCCTCTTTATCATCAAGATTGTACAGCTTCCTGATGAGCTTCTCAGTGATAACCACTTCATGCCCTAGCACGAATGAAATGATGGCAGTTGGAGTAACCGTTGCATGTACCCAAAAATCCTTCACAAGTTCAGGATAAATTGGACCAACCAATATATCAAGATATTTAGACCATCCTTGCTCAAAGATTCTTGCATCACACTGAAAGCCATTGGCTTTAAGGTTGTTGATGTCCACAGCAGATTCACATAGAACTTCCAGTTCTTTCGTGGGTATTAAGCATGTTTTCAATGGAGCATGCTCATATTTGCTTAAAAGGATCTGTGAAGAAGTGAGCCTTCCTTTTGAATTTGATGAACAAGAAGAAAAGTTCATGATGATAATGCTTTGAGATCAAATAAAAAAAACTAGGGTTTGAAGAGAAATGCAACGAAGTGAATGCACAAAAGAGAGAGAAAGAGAGAAAAAGAGGGAATGAAGATGAAGCGGGTTATTTAAAAGATTAAAAAGAAATCATTATGCATTTAATGAGAAATGACATTAGGAGAGAGAACACAGTAAATGAAATGATTTAATACAGTTACCTAGGTCGGCGTCTTTTCAACAGCACGCTTTGTACTAACCGTACAGACACGTGTTCATCATTAGATAATGGATGACAGGTGTGAATTTCAGAATAGACTTTACACCTTCAGATTCAGATCACTGCTTCTGATCTGATCAACTTTCTCTTCTGGAAACACTCCTTCTGAAGTGTGCTGATATAAATCTGAATGATCTTCTGATCCATTACTTCTGATATACACAGCTTCTGGAGATTCACTTCTTTGTTCTGCAGCTTCTGATAAGACAAAACTGTATCTGCAGAAATTCTTAAGCTGCTTTGTTTCATCAGAAACAAGTTTATCATCGAACCAGATATATATTGATTCGTCCACAATCAATGTTTCAATATTGTATATTCTGTAGCATTTAGAGCATTCAGAATACTCAAGAACGAAACATCAATGCTTTAGAAACAAACAAAACAGATGGTTCCACGACTAATAAACTTTCTTTTCTGATCTTCTACGAACATAGTTTCTTCAACAGATTTAAGTACCAGAACTTGGAAGACAGTCCTTCTTCCCTTCAAGTGTTGAGACCAACTTGAGTCCCGGTGACATGACATGTTGATTTTTATCTTCTTTGTCGCCAAGAGAATCTGCAAAAGAAATAGTCTTTTTCTTTGGTACCCACATCTTCTTGGGTCCTTTCTTGTTAGATTTTCTCAAGTTCTGATTGAACTTGGGTTTAACATTGTAAGCAATAGGAGGAACAGCATGATAATTCTTAATGTGAGTTTCATGATATTTCCTAGGTTGTGTCACATGCTTTTTGGTGTGTGTTATGTGAAAACTTTGAGCATGTGAAGTGTGCCTAATATCATGGGAGTGGCCATACTTGAACTGATCATACAATGGCTTGTATGTGATTTTCATTTCATCAACAGGTTCAAGTTTGTATGGGGTTTCACCCTCAAAACCAATGCCAACTCTTTTGTTTCCAGACACAGCATATATCATAGAAGCTAGCTGACTTCTGCCAATACTTCTAGATAAGAACTTCCTGAAACTTAAATCATATTCTTTCAGAATATGGTTTAGACTAGGAGTGGATTTTTCTGAATCAGAAGTAGATCCAACATTATTGGATAATTTTAAAAGTTTTTCTTTTAATTCAGAATTCTCCAACTCAAGCTTCTTTGTTTCAAATTCAAATAGCTTTTTCAGCTTTTTGTATTTGAGACTGATCTGAGACTTGAGTTCCAGAAGTTCAGTTAGACCGGAAACTAACTCATCTCTAGTAAGTTCAGAAAATACCTCTTCAGAATCTGATTCTGATGTAGATTCTGATTCGTCATCTTCTGTCGCCATCAGCGCACAGTTAGCCTGCTCATCTTCAGAGTCTGAATCATCTTCTGACTCATCCCAGGTTGCCATAAGACCTTTCTTCTTATGAAACTTCTTCTTGGGATTTTCCTTCTGAAGTTTTGGACATTCATTCTTGAAGTGTCCAGGCTCATTGCATTCATAGCACATGACCTTCTTCTTGTCAAATCTTCTGTCATCAGAAGATTCTCCACGTTCAAATTTCTTTGAACTTCTGAATCCTCTGAACTTCCTTTGCTTGGTCTTCCAGAGTTGATTTAGCCTTCTGGAGATCAAGGACAGTTCATCTTCTTCTTCAGATTCTGATTCTTCAGGATCTTCTTCTCTAGCCTGAAAAGCGTTAGTGCATTTCTTGATATTGGATTTTAATGCAATAGACTTACCTTTCTTTTGAGGCTCATTTGCGTCCAGCTCTATTTCATGACTTCTCAAGGCACTGATAAGCTCTTCCAGAGAAACTTCATTCAGATTCTTTGCAATCTTGAATGCAGTCACCATAGGACCCCATCTTCTGGGTAAGCTTCTGATGATCTTCTTTACGTGATCAGCCTTGGTGTATCCCTTGTCAAGAACTCTCAATCCAGCAGTAAGAGTTTGAAATCTTGAAAACATCTTTTCAATGTCTTCATCATCCTCCATCTTGAAGGCTTCATACTTCTGGATTAAAGCTAGAGTTTTAGTTTCCTTGACTTGAGCATTTCCTTCATGAGTCATTTTCAAAGACTCATATATGTCATAGGCCGTTTCCCTGTTAGATATCTTCTCATACTCAGCATGAGAGATAGCATTCAGCAAAACAGTTCTGCATTTATGATGATTCCTGAAAAGCTTCTTCTGATCATCATTCATTTCTTGCCTTGTCAGCTTTACGCCACTGGCATTTACTGGATGTTTGTAACCATCCATCAGAAGATCCCATAGATCACCATCTAGACCAAGAAAGTAACTTTCCAGTTTATCTTTCCAGTATTCAAAGTTTTCACCATCAAATACCGGCGGTCTAGTATAACCATTGTTACCGTTGTATTGCTCAGCAGAGCCAGATGTAGATGCAGGTGTAGACTTTTCACTTTCATCAACCATCTTTTACTGAAGCGTTTTTCTCTTCCTGAATCTTTTCTAAACACGGTTAAGTGCTTGCACCTTAGAACCGGCGCTCTGATGCCAATTGAAGGATAGAAAAACACTTAGAAAGGGGGGGTTTGAATAAGTGTAGCTTTAAAACTTGACAGATAAAAATAAATTGCACAGTTATTTTTATCCTGGTTCGTTGTTAACTAAACTACTCCAGTCCACCCCCGCAGAGATGATTTACCTCAACTGAGGATTTAATCCACTAATCGCACGGATTACAATGGTTCTCCACTTAGTCAGCAACTAAGTCTTCCAGAGTCTTCTGATCACACACTGATCACTCCAGGAACAACTGCTTAGATACCCTCTAAGACTTTTCTAGAGTATACTGATCCACACGATCACTCTAGTTACAACCTGCTTAGATAACCTCTAAGACTTCCTAGAGTATTCTGATCCACACGATCACTCTAGTTCCTTACAACTTAATGTAATCAATTCTAAGAGTATTACAATTGCTTCTTAAAAGCTATAATCACAAACTGTGATATTTCTCTTAATCGTTTAAGCTTAATCTCACTAATATATTACAACAGCAATGTAGTGAGCTTTGATGAAGATGAAGATTCTGAGCTTTGATTTGAACAGCGTTTCAGCAAGTTGATATTCACAGAATAGGTGTAGAATTGGTTAACCTTGCTTCTCATCAGAACTTCATATTTATAGGCGTTTGGAGAAGATGACCGTTGAGTGCATTTAATGCTTTGCGTGTTCCGTACAGAATCGCATTTAATGTTATACGCTTTTGTCAACTACCTCGAGCCTTGTTCACGCTGTGTCTACTGACGTAGCCTTTAGTAGCTTTTAACGTTCCTTTTGTCAGTCAGCGTAGCTTGCCACTTGTACTTCCTTCTGATCTGATGTTTGTGAATACAACGTTTGAATATCATCAGAGTCAAACAGCTTGGTGCAAAGCATCTTCTGATCTTCTGACCTTGAAGTGCTTCTGAGCGTGATACCATCAGAACTTCAGTGCTTCTGTTCTCTTGTTCTTCTGATGCTTCCATAGACCCATGTTCTGATTCTGCTTCGACCATCTTCTGATGTCTTGCCAGACCATGTTCTGATGTTGCATGCTGAACCATTTGAGACAAAGCTTCTGAGCGCTGAATTATGCATACTCTTTATATATTTCCTGAAAAGGAAATTGCATTGGATTAGAGTACCATATAATCTTAAGCAAAATTCATATTATTGTTATCATCAAAACTAAGATAATTGATCAGAACAAATCTTGTTCTAACACACAATTCAAAAATTGTCATCAATATTTATTTAAATTGTAACCAAAATATAAAACTTGTAAAAAAACATCAACACCATAAAAAAATCATAATTGTAAATAACAAGGTCGGGGCTCTGTTTTATTTTAAAAAATAAGTTTAAAAAAAATGAATTTATATCGATTTTTTAAAAATAAACCAATATAAATCATAGATTTAAAAAAAATTATGATTTGGCACCTGTTTTTAAAAAACAAGTGTAAAATAGATATAAAAACAAATTATAATTTTATATTTATTTGTAAAAAACTGACATATGATACATTAATTTGGTAATTAAAATAATTTTGAACTTTTTAAGATTTGGAACCCAGTGCGATAGTACATGATACACCCACACTCGACGACGCTGGTAGATAGCATTATAAGATTATAGTTTAATCAATAAGATCAAAATACAACTTTAAGTCAGTAATATGCATTCAATCCCAAAATTTTTCATTTGTTAATTGACCTCTATTAATTTGTTTTAAAAAAAAATTTACAACAAAAATAATTGACTCTATCAAGCTTTTTGAATAAACAAGGCAATCCAATTCTCTCCATTTAATAAAATTCTAGTATACAACTTAGTAGGAAAGTATCTTGAAAATTTATTTTGAGAATCAATCACTATAGAAACATCTATTGTTTAGGTAATAAATCAATCATTTTAATGTAAAAAGAATTCCAAATTTTTAGATTAAATATTTCATCACCATTGTCATTAACATTGTTCTCCAATTTATTATCTTCATTACCATAATAATATTTTCAGCATCAATATTTTCATCATATAAACTACCATTTTCAATTTAATATTTTTCGTATTCACACTTTTAATCTCTATATTTTAGAAAATTTCTTTATCAACCCCCATGTCTTCTTGGTCACCTCTGGTGAAAAACCCAAACTACCACTAACTTCGGAAATGCATTTCCGAAATGCAAGAAAAAGGTGTTTTCGGAGATGCATCTCCGAAAGCGCCTTTTTTTTTTGAAAAAATTGTCTTATTTCGAAAGTTCATTTTCGAAAACACCATTTCGGAAGTTCATTTCCGAAATATTGCGCGTTTTGCAGATTAAGCCAAACAACCCCCTCCCCCCAAATCATTTACCCTAATCTTCTTCCAAACTCAAACTCTCTGCAAAAATTCTGCAAAAGCAAGTGTGAAGTAGCCAAACTCTTCTTCCAAATTCAACCAAACTCATCATCAAACACTAATTGGTAAGTTTATCATTGTTTTTTCAAGTTTTAGATCTATTTGAATAAACTCTATTAGGGTGTTTAGAAACTGAAAAAATCACATTAAGATAGGTTAGTAGTGATATTAGGATGTTTAGTAGGCATAAAAATAGTTTTGGTTTAGGTTTTTGGGGTCTGCCATTGGAGGTTGCAGAGAAGTTCTGCGCAGGGGTGTTTCGGAAGTTCATTTCCGAAAACACCTCCATCCCAGTTTTTGGAAATGAACTTCCGAACTGTATCAGAAGTGCATTTTTTTTTGTTTTTTCATTTGTCTCGCATATTAATCGATTTCGATTGTTTATAGGAACATGTCAGGCAACCAACCAGCACGCATCAGACAGGGTAGGGAGACCCAGACTGCGTCGGCTAGACGCGAGCGGGCGGCGGCGCAGCTGTCGTCGACACAGGGACGGGGGCAGGGCCAAGGACGACGTGTGCGAGTTCCCGTGGGCGAGGGAGAGGGTACATCTGCTTCAGGATCTAGGAGTCGGCTGGCTCGGGTATCTTCTTCCCGCCAGCGAGAGGAGGAGGAGGAGGAGGATGAGGAGGAGGTGGCGCCATTTCCCTACCATGAGCCGGAGGGTGTACCAGATGTTGACCCTCCAGTCGGGGAGGAGAATGAGCAGGAGGACAGCTATCCGGGAGGGCCCATTGACACTTCCGTGCTGATTCACTACCACGATCACGTCGCTCGGCGTATCTGGGAGGGAGAGGTATTTTTTATAAATTAACCGTTTATTTGTCACCATTTTTTATAATTTAATCGTTTATTTGTCGCTTATTTAATATATGTCGCTTATTTGTTTTTTTTGTAACAGGAGAGAGAGCCGTTGAAAATGGTGAACCACGCCCGAAAGATTTTCAGTCTGTTTAAACCATCAGCTGAGTGGTTTAACGACCATGTGCGAGGTTCAGGGCTTAGCGGGCTCTGCATGACGGGGTACACCACCATCAGCACCGGCATGCAGGGGGCATTTGTGGAGCGCTGGCACAAGGAGACGTCCTCTTTACACTTGCCGGTTGGGGAGATGACGATCACCTTGCATGACGTGCAGTGTCTTCTCCACCTGCCAATTAGGGGGCCGCTGTTGCACCACTCCCGGATCCAGAGGGTCGAGGCCATTGAGTGGATGGCGCTCTATTTGGGCATGGAGCACGAGGTTGCTCACTTTGAGTGCGTCACGACATCTGAGTCTCATATCCGGTTCGCCACACTGAGCGCTTATTTTGAGCACCACCTGGACGCGGCGGCCGAGGCTGAGGAGGCGGGTGACGAGCTATTCACACGGTATCACCGCGGCTGCGCTCTCTGGTGTTGGTACATGCATGTGGTAGGCGATGCATGCTTTGTGGACAATAGTGCAAGGTACATCGACGTGACCTACCTCCGCTACTTCATGGACCTGGATACCGTTCACCAGTGGAACTGGGGGGCAGCTACTCTGGCATACCTCTACCAGAAGCTGAATGAGGCCTCCAACTGGAGGACGAGGCAGTTGGTCGGATCCTCCACACTACTTACGGTACGTTTTATTTTAATACATTATCGTATTTATTTATTTATTTATGTTTCGTATTTATTTTTAATACATTATCGTGTTTCTGTTTCAGAGCTGGATCATCTTCTACTTCTCCCGCATCCACGGCTTTCACATCGATCCTGCGTACGTGGACGCCATGCCCAGGGCCGCCAGATACGTTCTCCAGAGGGGGAACGATGCGATGGGACCATACCGTGGATACCTGGACCGCACGATGCACGACGACGTCACCTGGAGGCCGTTCAGCGACTACGCTCAGATTGTCCCCTATGACGACATTGCTCTATATTCAGGCTGGCTGGCATGCGGGACTACCATCATGGTCCGGTATCTCCCTGAGTGGTGCATGCGTCAATTCGGATTCGTGCAGCGGATACCCAGGTCACCCTTTGAGGCTGCTCCCGACACAGTGACCCGAGTGCAGCTCACTGCCATATGGGAGGACTGGCAGCATCATGTGGTACCGCAGGAGTACCATCTCACTCGGGTCACCCAGGACTGGCACAGTGAGGAGGGATATGTCACATGGTTCTACCGGGTGTCACATCCTCTTCTGAGACCCGACGTTCCCGACGCTCCTAGGCCAGCACACGAGGAGATCCTGGAGAACCACCAGGCCGAGGATGACCACGCCATTGATCTCATGCCGATCTGCCAGCGTATAGAGATGCTTGGGCGGGACGCGTTGGATCGAGGTGTCGTTCAGCAGGGCGGTCCAGAGGCTGTGGCTGTGATGGAGATGATCGTCACTGATGCGGGCCGTGCGGCGGGGTACAGGCGGCAGAGGAGGGCCCAGGGTGAGAGGGTTAGGCACACCCAGTAGTGGTCGGGTTTATTTATTTTTTGATTTCGGATTGTATCTTTCGCACAGTATTATTATTATTATTTTCGGCTTGTATATATTATTTGGATTTGATTTATCATATTAGTATTTTCAGTTTATCTGTTGCTTATTTTATTTGGCGTTTGCGTTTAATTAAAATGCGAGACTGTTAAGATAAAACATAAAAAAAAAACTCTGTTTCTACATAATTCGGAAGTTCATTTCCGAAGACACCCCCCATGAGGTGTTTTCGGAAGTTCATCTCCGAAGACACCCCCCATGAGGTGTTTTCGGAGATGCACTTCCGAATTGTGGAAATTTTTTAAAAAAAAAGCGCTTCGGAAGTTCATTTCCGAAGCAGGGGTATTTTGGGATTTCCGCTGGGGGTGACCCCCATAGGGAGGTGGCTAAAGAAATTTTCATATTTTAAGTATTATCTACAATTTTTAATAATTTCTACATTAATATTCTCAATAGAAAATCGAGATTCTTTTATAATAAATTTTTCAAGAGTTCTTCTTAGAGATTAAGGAAACTCTTAATTATTTTCTTCTCCTTCTTCTTACATGTTTCATATTTAGATTCCAACTTTCTAACATTTGGAGACTTAAATAGGGAAAGATTTTAGAACCTGGAATTTCTCAATAATTTTTTAAAAATAATTTCTCAACATTGAAGTTGAAATTTCTCATAATTTTAATAATCAATTTCACAACTTTGGAAATGTTGAAAAAGATGAGTAACAAGCGATTAAGCCAGACAACTTACCTATTGAAGTGTGAATTTTTGTGTGGAGATAGAGGCATTGAATTGATCACCAAACTCTTTAACGAAATTATAAGGTCAAAGCAAATGTCAGATGAATAGAGAAGAAACACTTTAGTTTCAATCGATAAGAACAAAAAGGATATACAAAATTGTGCAAATTATAGGGGATTAAACTTATGAGTCATACCATAAAGTTATGGAAAAGAGTGATGTATCATTATAATTTTATCAAGCACTGAGAATGAAGAGGAAGTCCAAAATGAGCCATGAGGCCGCCTAAAATAAAGTCACGAAGCTTCCGAGCACGGGACAATAGGTCGCCCGAAACGAAGCATTATGCCGCCTAGAATGGGGGCCATAAGAGGCCACATGATTAGGGTTGGAATGTATTATTTGAGGAAGAACAAGTCTCCCACTACTCTCATGTTCTTGATCGTGGAATAATGAATACAACCTTTTGGATTTCTAGCCCAAGCTGAAGTGGGCATCTATAAATACGTCAGTTCATAATTAAGAGGGATACAATTCACGTATTCCATAAATATACATATACGGAGTCTCTTGCAACCCTAAGCAAGCACGATCTCACCTTGTTGTACTTTTTAGAAAATACAAGTGATTAAAAAGAGACTAAGAAGAGAGACTCAAGTCACTGAGAATCAATTTGGTTTTATGATTGGGAGATCGGCCATGGAAAAAATTTATCAACTACGATGTATGTTGGAGGAGTATCATACGGAACAACATGACTTGCACTTAATTTTCATTGAATTGGAGAAGACTATGATATAATGCATGGAGAGAGTTTGTGAAAAGCCCTAGATAAGAACGGGGTTTGATTGCATATATTTGAGTTATCCAATATGAATGAGTATCAAATAGTGTGTGGACACACGATGGAGAGTCAAACGATTTCCCTATCATAATAGGTTTGCATTAAGGTTCAACCTTAAGCCCATACTTTGTTTACTTAATTTTGGAAGTACTTACGGAACATATGCAAGAGCTAGCATCAAGATGCATGTTTTTTCGGTAGATGATATAATCCTACTTGGAAAGTCAAAAAAGAATTTAAATAAGAGGTTGGAGACTTTAAGACTTGAAAACTTGATAGGTTGGATTTAAACATCTTGTAGAATTGGTTATTTTAATATCTGTGTTGAATAAAAGGAAAATCAAGGTTCATATATGTGTTGCTTAAGCATTTGGCGTTAAATTTTTCATTATTGTTTGTTGTACAAAAACACCGTGTATCAATTTTTGAAATAGTGGAAGAGGAACGGATTTTCAACGGTTCTCTATTAGAGACTACATTTGGTACAAGCTTTCTAGATTTGTATGATCTTGCGGCTTTATTATTTTCTAGAATTGTATGTTGTTAGGTTTATTATTCACATTGTTTTAATATTTAAGTTTAGGTCTGTATTAGATTTTGTCTTCTAAACATTCTTCCTCCTCCTGATTATATATGTATAAACATGTAACATTATATTCTCTCTCAAACAATAAAGTTTCATTAAAAAATTCTCGTTGTGAATCAAATTCAATTAACCGGCACATTATATATTAGTAGTTTCATCATTTTGATTTTTATTATATTGTTTGATAATTAAGCAATATCTGAACTCGGTCCATAGCACATCATTTCTATAACCTTACGCTAGTACAAAATTTAAAAACTCTATTTTTGAAAACCTTTTGAAAAGAATCTTTATTAGGAGAAGGTCTATTCAATCCCCTTGTAAATCATTCTACTCCCATATTCACCCCAACAATCGGCATCAAGAGTCGGTCTTTTGATCACATCTCACGACTTTAAAATTTGTGATTATGGGAAAACGTGACCCGAAAATTTGTGATCAAGAGTCGGTCTTTTGATCACATCTCACCTAGCATTGATTTTATGAGTTCAAGTGATAAAAGACAAGATTTTAAAAGGACAATTAACACAATTGCATAATTCACATAGTATTTATTTTATGAGTTCAAGTGATAAAAGGCGAAATTTTAAAAGGATTTCCTCTTTCACTATAAAGAATAAAAGAAATTATTCTCATAAAGTTTTGTGTCATTATTATTGTGAAAAATGTCATATATGACCCCAATGTTACATTAGGAATGTAATTGTTCCTAATGGTCTAATGACATTGGTTCCTAAAGATCTTAGTACTAACCCTGAAGAATCCAACACCAAGTGGGTGCATGTGTTACTTCATTGATATTTATTGTAGAAATATATGAGAATCCTAAACAAGGCAAGTGTATATTGTTAGAAGATCTTTAAGACCAGTGAAGAAAGATTTATCAAATCATATTTTGATTGTACTGTTCTATTGCTATATAAATTTGTTGTTTTCTAAATGTACTTTTGCAACAAGTTTTGTTCAAGACCATCGTAATTGATATGATCATTTCAATCTCCTTAATCTTTTTATTATTGATGTTTGATTTATCTTAATTGTTATTTTGTTTGTTATTATATTGTCGATATGTGATTTATTACATGTAATGTGTGGTAATTGAATTGTATAGTGTGTGCATAGAATATCGCATCACATCATGAGCATAACATTTATTTTTATCTACATCAAATATTTTTCATGTGCATTAAAACAATTTTTTTGTCCACTAACACTTTATTACATTAAAATAATTTTAGTCACTTAAATTTAGTTAATTTTTCATTAAAAATATTTAATCATTTGAGTTTTAATTTAAATAAATAAAATTTCTAATTTTTTTATGGTGTTGAAACAACTACAAAAAACACATTTAATCTCAGTTGGAATGAGGTATTACCTCGATTTCAAATGCGAGGTAACGAAGGACTTCATAAAAAGTACGCCACTTTATCTCTCGATTTTTGTTCCACCGACGGGTAATGTGTAAGGATCATGGGTTTGATCTCCAGGGAGATTCTTTTTTGGAATTTTTAAGTGGAGAAATCACTTTTCTCCTCGGTTTTGACATTTAACCGATGGGTAAAACACGATTTAGTTTATTATATCTAATGCGGATTGATTATTTCACTAAGCCTTAACGAAACATATAACTTCTAAAATTAGTTAGGAAAATAATTATATGAACAATTGTGCTATATTTTAAGAACAATTACACTAATCAATGATTTTCGAGCATCCTGTAACTCGTCATTCATCTCACATTCTTTAGTGGTTAGAATCTTTTCAATGTTTCAAGTTCTTTATTCAACACTTCATTTTCTACTAATTAATTCTTAAAAGCATAAAATTTAATGTTTTGCAAAATGAACAAGTATGAAAGAAAATTGAATGAAAATCTAGAAGTATTGGAAATATTTTAACAATTAAAGAACATGAGATGAATGATGAGTTGCAGAATTCTTGAAAAACTTTGATTAGTGTAAGATATGTTTCAAATACAATAAAAATTTTCATATTATTATTTCTAAAATCATTTTAATAGGTTATATGTTCAAAGAGGGGTTAGTGACACAAACAACCGACATTAGATATAATAAACTCAACCATATTTTCTATTTCGACGGAACAAGATGAGAGCTACCCAGAGAATCACACAAATCTAATCCTAATATCAATTTCAAACTCAATAACAACAACTAAACTATAACATATAGTTTTTCATAACTTTGGGAAGTAGAACAACTAAATAACAACAACAACAATAACATCAACAACTTACATTAAACAACAACTCAAAAAAAAATCTCTCCATAATAATACAACAACATAAAAAATAAACTTATAACATCAATCTCAGTTTAAACAACAACAACAATTTCAGTTTAAATAACAAAATTAAACCTTTAGCGTCTCGGGTCTCAACAACAACAACAAACAATAACGACAAAAATAAATAATGACGACAAAAACACAAAACAACAACAACAAAAGCAACTGTAGGATCAAGCGCTTACCACTGCTCTAAAAGCAATTGGTGTTAGTGAGGGCGCAACTTTATTTCCTTATAGTATGAGCCCTTAGGGGCTGCACCTAAAGCGAGGTTTGTAAGCTCTCTCTAGGCGCCATGGGTTGGGATGTTAAGCCCATTTGAATCCCTAAGGGTGACGCTGGATTTATTTATCCAACAATCTCCCCCCAGTGTCAGCCGGGGTGATTCAAACCCATGACCATGCTCTGATACCGCTTGAAGGGTATGAAAAACACTTAGAAATGGGGGGTTGAATAAGTGGTTTCTTTTTGCAAAATAAAAATGACACAGTATTTTTATCCTGGTTTGTTATAACTCAACTACTCCAGTCCACCCGCCAAGGTGATTTCGCCTCTCTCAATCGAGGACTTAATCCACTAATCAAAAACTGATTACAATAACCCACGAAGGCAACAACCAACGTCTTCTTGAGAATCTTAACCACAACTTGGTTACTCAAGGAATACACACTTTGACTTCTTGAGAATCCTAACCACAACTTGGTTATTCAAGAAACAATTACAAACAGAATTTCTAACAAGTGATCTCAAGTGCTTCTTAATCTAAGTTGTATCACAACTGTGATTTTTCACTAAGTTTAGTACAAAGAAGATAAACCTTAAACTGATACTTTGAACAAAAATATTTTCTTTCAGAATGAGTGTTCAAGTATGAGAAATTTCTTTGAATAAGCTTGCTTGTATCTTGCGAGTGTTTCTATTTCATGTAAGAGCTCTCCTGTATTGTGTGTATCTGTGTCTATTTCCTTTTTCAAATGATCTTGTATTTGTAACATTTTGAAGATTTCATCTGATGATGGATAATAGGCTAGCTTAGCTTCTCATGTTTGCGTGTCATCTTGGATAAACTTGCTTTCCACGCTTCTTGAGACTTGTTACTAAATATTCTTTTAGCCGTTAATAATCATTATGTCTCCAACGGAAATCTTTCTTATGTCAGAGTATCTTATCTTTGTATTTCTTCAAGAAAACTTGTAGAGATAAAGCTTATTAGAATTATGCTTCAGCGGTTGGTGCTTTAATAAGTTTCTTCATTAGAACTTCTTTAGACTTCAGTGTGATTGTCTTTCAGCATTTATATGTAGTCCAAGTTCTTATGGTACTTGTTTTGCTTGAACTTCAGCATGTGTTTAGAACTTCTTCTGAAATAAGAAGTATATAATTAGAGTATCATATTTACTTATACAAAATTTATTTAATTGTTATCATCAAAATACTAAGATAAGATCAGAACCAAACCATGTTCTAACAATCTCCCCTTTTTTGATGATGACAAAACATTTACGTTCTGATCAGAAATTTTGTATATATAAGAGAAACGATCTCCCCCTGGGATGTATAATCTCCCCCTGAAATAAATACTTAGAGAGAAATGTAAAAGATAACTTCCCTGAGTATTTTACTCTTCAGCGTGATCCTTCAGAAGATTGATTAGATAATCTTGTTGGCATGCTTCTTTTAGAAGATCTTATCCTTTCTTTTAGATATTGTATAGAGCATTTGCTTTAGAATATCTTATCGAGCATAATGAGTTCTTGTGCTTCTTTTGAGGATTCATCACATTTTCTTTCAGAATATGATGTTCATTGTATTTTTGTATAAGTTCTTTCTTTCATAATTTATTTTACCTGCAGACTTTTAGAAAGAAACTTTTTGTACTTTGTACTTTGTTAGAAATATTTGAGATTTTATCCTAGTAACTGTTATGTTTTAATCAGATCAAAATTTCACTTTCTCCCTCTTTTTGTCATAATCAAAAAGCATAAAAAAATATGAACGAGAAAAGTAGAAACAAATTTCATTGATTGGAAATAGATAAGGAACAAGAAAACATGTAATAGAAATAGACTAAGATAAACATGAAGGGCCTTGTGAACAATAATTTGATCATCTGATAGTTTCCATTATCTACCGCTTTTTCAGATTCTTTCCAGAGATGACTTTTCCAAATGTAGATTCTAGAATGTCAAATTATTAAGCCTCACTCAGATACTTAATCAGATTGTTTTATGCTAAAACAACTGAGATGAGTCTTCCAAACAGGATCCAGTAATATCTGACCTTCTGATCATCCATTGTCTCTTTGACACTGTCCTTCAGATGTTTGAACAAAATATGAGGAAGGTGAACTTTCTACTTTTGGGAGATGAAGTACAGCAGAAACGGTTGATCAACGTTAAGGTATTCAGAGGCTGGAGTGACTTTCATGTGATTTATGGTTTCCAAAATGATCTTAGCCCAGACTTTGAGATTTTTCTTCAACACTTTAATTCTTATAGAGGATTCACCATCAGCAGAAATTTCTTTTGTTACAAGGGATCGGTTCGGACATTTTTCAGCCATTCCTGTGCATTTTATCCCGTTTCCATCATGCCATATAAGTTTTTTCAGTTGATTCTTCAGTAATGGCAATCTTCTTACCCATTACGTATAAAGAAACTGCATTCTCACCAATAGTAGTATGTATCCAGAATTCTTTTACCAGTTTCGTATAGACTGGACCATGAAGAAGATCGAAGAACCTATACCATCCTTGAGCTTCAATATCAGCAGTTAAAACACACCCGTTTTCTTTCAAGATTTGAAAGTCTAGTTGTGCTTCACAGAGAACTTCCAGATTCTTAGTATTTGAAGTGAGGGTTCTAATAGGTTTCACGTAGTCTTCATACGTTTCGAAAGTACCATTATCAAGGGTAAATGAGGATGATGAATACTCCATTGTTCACAAGGTTTCGTTGATTTGAGCGAAAACGTAAATAAAAGAAGGTTTTTGAGAAGATAGAAGAATGTGCATAAAAAAAGATAGATATATAAGAAAAACACATGCATTGAAAAAGAAAAGAAAAAATTAAGCAAGGAAATAATTATTACTTATCATTAATTGCATTAATTGAATCTGACAATTTAGGGAGAAATGGTGATTTGAAGAGATTGGAACAGTTACCTAGGGATTTCATCTCAATAGCTTAACCGCATGCGACCTTTCAAAAATTTTTGAACACGTGTTCAAATTCTAAGGGTGACGTGAACTAGCAGTTTCATTTACTAAGCTTCCGATTCATCGCAGAAAATAAACTTCTGAACCAAGTAGGTCAGATATTTCTAGATGATTTATGTTTTTAACGTCTGAGAAGTTATAAATAGAGCAGTTCAATTTTAGGCAACCGAATATTCAAATCACATGAGATATTGAACATAACTTCATTCTGGACACAATTCCATACCAATGTTCTTTAGAATGAATTTGAATCTATCTTCAGAAAGAGGTTTTGTGAAAATATCAGCCCACTGATGGTCTGTATCAATGAAATTTAAGCTTAATATCCCTTTCTGAATATAGTCCCTAATGAAGTGATGCTTAATTTCTATGTGTTTTGCTTTGGAATGTATAATAGGATTTTTAGAAAGACATATAGTATAAGTGTTATCACAGAAAATTGGAATCTTACGCTCATAGATGTGATAATCTTCTAACCGAATTTTCATCCAAAGCATCTGAGTGCTATAGCCTGCAACAGCTATATATTCTGCTTCTGTAGTTGATAATGCAATTGTAGCTTGCTTTTTGCTATACCAAAAGATCAGATTATTTTCTAGAAACAGATAGCTTCCAAATGTACTTTTACGTTCTATTCTGTCTCCAGCAAAATCAGCATCACAATAACCTACTAAATTGAACTCTTTGGATTTTCTGTAACACAGTCCAACATTAGTAGTACCTTTCAGATACCTCAGAATTCGCTTGACAGCAATCAAGTGAGACTCTCTAGGATCTGATTGGAATCTTGCACATAAGCATACACTAAACAGAATATCTGGTCTAGATGCAGTTAGATAAAGTAATGAACCAATCATTCCTCTGTAGATTTTCTGATCTACTTTCTTACTTACCTTATCTTTACCCAGAATGCAAGTAGGATGCATTGGGGTTTTCGCTTCTTTACTTTCTGATAACTGGAATTTCTTCAGAAGTTCCTTGACATACTTTGTTTGGTGTATGTAAGTTCCTTCAGATGTTTGATTTATTTGAATTCCCAGAAAGAATTTAAGTTCTCCCTTCATGCTCATTTTAAATTCTGCTTGCATAGACTCAGCAAATTCTCTTCCAAGAGAGATATTAGAGGTTCCAAAAATAATATCATCCACATATACTTGACAGATTAAAATATCATTTTTAAATGTCTTACGAAATAGAGTTGTGTCAACATTCCCTCTGGTAAAATCTTTATCTAAAAGGAATGAACTTAAGCGTTCATACCAAGCTCGGGGAGCTTATTTTAGTCCATATAAAGATTTTTTAAGTTTAAAAACATGTTCTGGATATTTTGAATCTTCAAAGCCAGGGGGTTGATGAACATACACTTCTTCTTCAATGTAACCATTTAAAAATGCACTTTTAACATCCATTTGATATAAAGTGATGTTATATTGAGCAGCATAGACAATTAATAGTCTGATAGATTCTAACCTGGCGATTGGGACAAAGGTTTCATTATAGTCAATACCTTTTTGTTGACTATATCCTTGTGCAACCAGTCGTGCTTTGTTTCTAACGACTTCTCCTTGCTCATTCATTTTTTTTTCTGAACACCCACTTTTTTCCAATTATATTAAATCCTTCAGGTCTTGGAACTAGATCTCATACATCATTTTTGATAAATTGATTTAATTCCTCTTGCATAACAATAATCCAATCTATATCTTGAAGAGCTTCATCAATTGAAGTTGGCTCAATCATATAAACTAATCCAAATAGTGAATTTTCATTATTTATGAGAAATGATCTAGTTTTGATGGGGGTCATCTTTGTTTCCAAGTATGACATCTTCTGGATGGTGTGTAGTAATTCTCGAAAATCTTTTGAGAGAGGGTTCTTCAGAAATTCTCAAGTTCTCCATATTTATGATTTGAGGAACTTCTGATGCATTTTCAGCTTCTGAATCTTCAAAGTTTGTGACCTGTACATCCGTATCTGCAAAATTTTCAAATTGCTTTGGCTTTTGATGGCCAAGCTTATCATCAAATCTGATATTGATTGATTCTTCAACAATCAAGGTTTCTGTATAATATACTCTATAGCCTTTTGAGCGTTCAGAGTATTCCAGCAGGAAACATTTTTGTGCTTTAGAATCAAACTTGTTCAGATGTTCTTTAGTATTTAGAATATAGCAAGTACATCCAAATGGATGAAAATATGAAATGCTGGGTTTTCTATTCTTCCACAGTTCATAGGGAGTATTTTCAAGAATGGGTCTTATGGAAATTATATTTTGAATATAACATGTTGTGTTTATCGCTTCTGCCCAGAAATGTTTAGCCATATTAGTTTCATTAATCATAGTCCTAGCCATTTCTTGTAATGTTCTGTTCTTACGTTCTACATCTCCATTTTGTTGAGGAGTTCTAGGACAGGAGAAATTATGATAGATTCCATTATCTTTAAAGAACTTCTCAAAGAGATGGTTCTCAAATTCTCCTCCATGATCACTTCTAACCTTTATGATTTTAAGCTCTTTTTCATTTGGAACTTGGTTACAAAAGTCAAAGAACACAATATGTGACTTATCTTTGTGTTTTAAGAATTTTACCCATGTCCATCTACTGTAGTCATCAACAATAACCAATCCGTACTTCTTGCCTCTGATTGATGCAGTTTTAACTGGACTAAATAAATCAATATGCAGAAGTTCTAATGGTCTAGAGGAGGAAACAACATTTTTAGATTTAAAAGAAGTTTTTGAAAACTTTCCCTTCTGACATGCTTCACAAAGAGCATCTGAGTTGAACTTTAGATTTGGGAGACCTCTTACCAAATTGTGTTTGTTGAGTTGAGATAATCTCCGCAAGCTAACATGTCCCAATCTTCTGTGCCAAACCCATAGCTCATCATTAACAGACAGAAGACAAGTTACTTTCTGAGTTTTAAGTTCAGAAAGATCAACTTTATAAATGTTGTTCTTTCTATTACCAGTAAAAAGGATTGATCCGTCTTTCTGACTAACAACCTTACAAGACTCTTGATTAAAGATTATGTCATAGCCGTTGTCACTTAATTAACTTATAGACAACAAGTTATGAGCTAATCCTTCTACTAGTAAAACATTAGTTATAAAGGGAGAGTTACCGTTATCGATAGTTCCTGAACCAATAATCTTTCCTTTTTAGTTCCCTCCAAATCTAAAGTCTCCGCCAGATTTAAGTTCCAAGCTTTGGAACATAGACTTTCTTCCTGTCATGTGACGCGAGCATCCAGAGTCCAGGTACCATGACTGGTGTTTTAACTTCACTACTACGGATATCTGCAACATAAATTATTTTCTCCTTAGGTACCCATATCTTTTTGGGTCCTTTGGTGTTAGTGTGCCTAAAGTTTTGTTTGAACTTAGGTCTAGCATAAGAATTATCAGAATAGGATGTATATTTGATGTCATGAGTGTGTCGAAAATTAAATTGTGTGTGCAAGGGTTTATATGTGATTTTCATTTCATCAATCGGTTTAGGTTGATATGGTTCCCCTCCCTTAGGTGTTTCATAGCCAATTCCAGTTCTATTGTTTCTACTTACACCATAAATCATAGAAGCTATCTTGCTTCTGTTTATACTTTTAACCATAAATTTTTGAAAACCGACATCATATTCTTTCAAAATATCTTTAGAACTTGAAGCACTATCAAACTTAGAAATCTTTTGACTTATCAATTCCTCTATGAGGTTCAGATTGTTTTCTTTAAGCTCAGAATTTTCTGTCATAAGTTTTTCTGTTTCAACTACAAGATTGTTTTTAAGTTTCTTGTATTTGATTCTTAATTTACTGTGGTTTTTTAGAAGTTCTAATAGACTTTTTTCAAGCTCATCTCTTATAAGTTCAGCAAATACCTCGTTAGTTTCTGATTCTGAGCCTGAGTCATCTTTTGTGGTGGCCATGAATTCTATGTTGGCGTATTCATTTTCTGAGTTGGATTCTTCTTCAGAAGATCCCGAATCATCCCACGTGGCCATCAAACTTTTCGTCTTTTCAAATATTTTCTTTGGCCTTTCTCTTTGTAGTTTGGGACATTCATTCTTGAAGTGTCCTGGTTCTTTACATTCATAGCATACAACACCTTTTCTGCTAGTCTTCTTGTATCCAGACGATTCTCTTTTATAATCTGGTCTTCTGAAGTTCCTGAACTTCCTTTGCTTATGCTTCTAGAGTTGGTTGACTCTTCTGGAGAGAAGAGATAGCTCATCTTCTTCTTTCGGTCCGGATTCACTCGAGCATTCTTCTTCAACCTGCAAAGCGTTAGTTTCAAATTTTTTAACAAATTTAAGAGTGATAGTCTTACCTTTCTTTTGAGGTTCATTTCCATCGAGTTCGATCTCATGACTTCTTAATGCGCTGATGAGTTCTTTATGGGATACGTCATCGATATTCTTTGCAACTTTGAATGCTGTAACCATTGGTCCCCATCTTCTTGGTAGAATTCTGATTATTTTCTTGACATGATCTGTTTTTGTGTATCCTTTGTTCAGAACTCTCAAGCCAGCAGTCAGAGTATGAAATCTTGAGATCATGGCTTCAATGGATGCGTCATGTTCCATTTTGAAGGCTTCATACTTCTGGATGAGGGCCAGAGCTTTTGTCTCTTTGACTTGAGCATTACCTTCATGAGTCATTTTGAGTGAGTCAAACATATCGTGTGCCGTATCTCTGTTTGTGATTTTCTCGTATTCTGCATATGAGATAGCACTTAGTAAGATAGTTCTAGCTTTGTGATGTTTTTTGAATTCTTTCTTTTGTTGATCTGTCATGTTTTTCCTGTCTATCTTTTTTCCTTCTCTACAGGATGTTCGTAGCCATCTACCAAAATATCCCATAGATCAGGATCATATCCTAGAAATAAACTTTCTAGTCTATCTTTCCAATATTCAAAATTTTGTCCATCAAACACAGGAGATCTTGAATAACCATTGTTGTTTAATTAATTTTCCATAGTGTTTTCCTTCTGGATCTTTATCTGACACGGTTAAGTGTTTGCACCCAGAACCAAGAGCTCTCTTGTATTGTGTGTATCTGTGTCTATTTCCTTTTTCAAATGATCTTGTATTTATAACGTTTTGAAGATTTCGTCTGATGTTGGATAATAGGCTAGCTTAGCTTCTCATGTTTGCGTGTTATCTCGGATAAACTTGCTTTCCACGCTTCTTGAGACTTGTTACTTAATTTGCTTTTAGCCGTTAATAATCATTATGTCTCCAACGGAAATATTTCTTCTGTCAGAGTATTTTATCTTTGTATTTCTTCAAGAAAACTTCTTTCTGACTTTGTAGAGATAACGCTTATCAGAATTATGCTTCAGCGGTTGGTGCTTTAAGAAGTTTCTTAATTAGAACTTCTTTAGACTTCAGCGTGATTGTCTTTCAGCATTTGTATGTATTCCAAGTTTTGATGGTACTTGTTTTGCTTGAACTTCAACATGTGTTTAGAACTTCTTCTGAAATAAGAAGTATATAATTAGAGTATCATATTTACTTATACAAAATTTATTTAATTGTAATCATCAAAACACTAAGATAAGATTAGAACCAAACTATGTTCTAACAACAACAACAACAACAACAACATTAGCAACTGAACTGTATGTTTTTATCTCTTGCAGTTTGGGTGACTTTTAGCATCAAAACCGCAAAAACTGCACCGCGAACACCCCTAATATTAGCAATTAGTATTGAAATAAAGGCTTAAAAGTTAAGAATCCCAACTAAAAAATATTTAAAATAAAGACTTAATTAAATAAAAAATTTCAAATTACATACTTAACATGTCTAAAATTATATTCATGATTGTTGTGAATTCAATACCAAGAACAAAGTATAATGCAAGGGAAGAATAAAGGACAAGGAAGAAGAGGAACACAAGAATTGGTTATAACTGCTATTCTTTCACTTTCTATTAGAAAACAAGATTACTAGTTTACAAGAATAACAAATAACCTCTCTCACCCTAAATTAGGATTTGCATCTTAGCAATGATGAGAGACTAGTATGCTATTTATAATAAAACCTAACATACTAACTAATGGGCTTTTTCAGCAAGGCCCATTACATAAGCAAACTTAATAAACAAGCTAACTTAACAAATTAGGGTTTAAACACAAAAACCTAATTTAACATGCTAACAACCCTAGCATCTTCGACATCTGCATGTTCGACCCATCTTCGACTACAACATGCGCTCTTCGACACCAGCATGTGAGCAACCTTCGACTTCATGCTTAACCCTGTCGAACTGTAGAACCAGGAATCTACCCTTCAACCATACTAGATTTCGATCCAATATCTCACAAATCTCCACCTTGGACCTAACTCTACAACGTCAAGGGAACAAACTAGCTTTCTTCATGCAGCTTTAGCAACTGCATACAGTGGAAAAACTTGTAACTCGGTAATGTCTTGGTGATCATATCAGCAGAATTGTCTTCATTCGAAACCTTCAGCACTTGGACTTCTCCATGCTCGATTACTCCTCTGACGAAATGCAGCCTCACATCAATGTGCTTAGTTCGCTCATGATAGGCTGAATTCTTCGACAGGTGTATTGCACTTTGACTATCACATTTAACAGTGATACCTTGACCTTGAAGTTTCAGCTCCTTTGCAAAACCTTCAAGCCACAATGCTTCTTTCACAGCTTCAGTGAGAGCAATATATTCTACTTCAGTGGTTGATAGAGCAACAACCTTCTGAAGTGTTGCTTTCCAACTAATTGCTGTGCCAAACATAGTGAAAACATATCCAGAAATAGATTTTCTGGAATCCATACAACCTACATAATTAGAGTCGACATATCCTCCAATTGCTGCTTTACTATCTTCACCCAAGGCTCCACCATAAATTAGGACCCTGTTCAGAGACCCATTTATGTACCTTAAAATCCACTTCAATGCTTGCTAGTGAGTCTTTCCAGGATTCGCCATGTACCTGCTTACAAAACTTACTGCATATGCTATATCGGGTCTAGTACAAACCATAGCATACATCAAAGAATCAACTATATTAGCATATGGGATGCTATTCATATAGGCTCTTTCAACATCAGTACTGGGACACTGATCAATACTCAACTTGAATTGAGGATTTGTTGGAGTCACAACTGGCTTCGAATTTGACATACCAAAATTTTCGAGAATCTTTCGTAGATATGCCTCTTGAGATAAGCATAACTTCGACTTCTTTCTATCTCTTCGAATGTCAATTCCAAGAATCCTGGAAGCAGCTCCCAGATCATTCATATCGAACTCCTTATTGAGTTCAGCCTTCACCCTCGTCACATCTTCAACATTGTTGCTTGCTATGAGAATATCATCCACATAAAGCAACAAAATAACAAATGAATTACCAGGTCGAAATCTGAAGTAAACACAGTGGTCGAACTGACTTCTAATGAAACTTATGTGTGCCATGAACTTGTCGAATCTCCTATTCCACTGTCGAGGAGATTGTTTCAGCCCATATAAAGATATTTTTAGCTTGCACACATAATCTTCCTTTCCCTTTTCGACATACCCTTCAGGTTGCCTCATCAGGATCGTTTCATCTAAATCACCATACAAGAACGCAGTCTTCACATCCATCTGTTCCAGTTCAAGGTCGAACTGTGCCACCATGGCAAGCAACATTCGAATGGACCTATGCTTCACAACAGGAGAGAACACATCATTGAAGTCGACACCTTCTTTCTGAGTGAAATCCCTTGCGACCAACCTTGCCTTGTATCTTTTCGACGTTACTCCTTCAATTCCTTCCTTAACTTTGAAAATCCATTTACAGCTGACTAACCTTGCCCCAGCAGGTTTGTTGATCAGTTCCCAAGTGTGATTATCATGAAGAGATTTCATCTCATCATCCATGGCCTTCAGCCGTTCAGTCTTATTTCGACTCCTCATAACTTCCTTATAGTCTCTAGGTTCTTCGTCTAGAACCTCACTTGCAGAGATTAAGGCATAAGCTATAAGATCTGCATACCCAAGTCTCTGAGGTGCCTTGATGACTCTTCTCGACCTATCTCTCGACAATAGGTAGTCATCGGCAGTTTCCTCATCCTCCTCAGCATCTTCTGCTTCTTCTTCGACTTCATCAGGGATATGCAATTCAAAATCAACATGCTCCACCTCAACAGGAATCTCTACCTGTTCCAGCTCTTCTGCACTTCGACCATCATCAGTTTTCTTGAAATCCATTTCAGCTTCATTGAAAACTACATCTCGACTGGTGATACACCTCCTATGACCTGGCTCTAGGCACCATAGCCTGTAAGCTTTGACTCCTTCAGGGTATCCCATGAACATGCATTTCAGAGCTCTAGGTTCGACCTTGTCTTGCCTAATGTGAGCATAGGCTACGCAGCCAAATACTTTCAGTTTGTCGAGATCTGGTGGATGTCCCGACCAAACTTCTTCAGGTGTCTTCATATCTAACGCTGTCGAAGGACATCTGTTTATCAGATATGTTGCTGTCGAAACAGCCTCAGCCCAGAACACCTTCTTTAACCCCGCACTAGTCAACATGCATCTGACTCTCTCCAAAATAGTTCGATTAAACCTTTCAGCCAAACCATTTTGTTGTGGAGTACCTGCAGTAGTTCTGTGCCTTGCAATACCAGAGTCAGCACAAAAACTGTCGAACGCTTGATTGCAAAATTCAAGGCCATTATCGATTCTCAACCTCTTGACCTTCCCGCCAGTCTGATTTTCAACCAGAGTCTTCCAACTTTTGAAATTCTCAAAAGTTTCATCCTTAGTCTTCTGGATGAATACCCATAATTTTCTGGAATAATCATCTACTATGGATAGAAAATACCTTGCTCCTGAATGTGATGGACACCTTGCAGGCCCCCAAAGACCAGCATGGATGTAATCTAGGGATCCATGTGTTCTTTGTGTGCCTTTGTTGAACTTCACTCTGCAAGATTTTCCAAGTAAACAGGGTTCACAAAACTTCAGCTTTTCGACTTTGTCTCCACCAAGCAGATTTTGTTTCCCTAATTCGACTAGACCCCTTTCACTGACATGGCCCAATCTCATGTGCCAGATTTCTGTCTTCGACAATGGTTTCGTGGATGCAACATTTGTCGAACCACTTACAAATTCAGCCTCAAGGGTATACAAGCCTTGTTTCTTCACACCTCTCAAGACTTCCTTCGACCCCTTCATAACTCTTAGGATACTTTTCTCTCCTTGAAAAACATATCCTTTCTTGTCGAATTCACCAAGAGAAAGCAGATTTCTCTTCAAGTCAGGAACATACCTGACTTCAGTCAACAACCTTATTGACTCATCATGGAGCTTGAATCCAACAGATCCAATACCTGCAATCTTGCAAGCCTTGTTGTTTCCCAGCAATATTGATCCACTATCTTGATCACATAATTCCTCGAACAAGTCTTTGTTTGGAGTCATGTGCCAAGTGCAACCTGAATCCATAATCCACTCTCTTCTCGAGTCACTGCTTGAAACCACAAGAACATCAGATGATTCAAAATCATCTTGAACAATGGCTGCATTGCCATTATCCTTACTTCCATGATCTTTCAGGCGTTCAGGGCACACTTTTCTTGTGTGACCCTCCTTCTTACAATGATAGCATCGAATGCCAGATGCTTCGCCACTGTAAGACTTCAACTGGCTTTTGCCCTTCTTGTCGAACTTACCATTCTTTCGCAAGAATTTTCCTTTAACGGCCAAACCTTCACCAACAGTCGAAGGTTTATGCTCCTTTCGTTCATTCAAGTCCTTAGAATACAAGGCTGATTGAACTTCTCCAAACGTCAGGGACTCCCTTCCATACAAGAGAGTTTCTTTGAAGTGAGCATGTGATCGAGGCAAAGCGCACAATAGTAACAGCGCTTGATCTTCATCATCAATCTTTACATCGATATTTTCAAGATCAAGAATCAGCTTGTTGAACATATCCAACTGCTCAGCCAACACTTTGTCTTCAATCATCTTGAATGAATACAAAGCTTGCTTCAGGTAGAGTCGATTTACCAGTGATTTGGTCATATACAAACTTTCAAGTTTCACCCATAACCCTGATGCCGTCGTCTCCTTTGATACCTGCCGGAGAACCTTATCACCAAGGCTCAACAAAATTGCACTGTGTGCTTTCTTGATCATATTCGTCTTCTCCGCCGCCGTTAATGTAGCATTCATAGCCGCCTCTCCCTTCAACGCTTCCAAACAACCCTGCTGAACCAGTAGGGCTTTCATCTTCAAGCGCCACAGACCGAAATCATTCACTCCGGTGAACTTTTCAATCTCATACTTTGTTGAAGGCATCTTCTCCACGCTCACCGCACCAATTTGTTGTGAATTCAATACCAAGAACAAAGTATAATGCAAGGGAAGAATAAAGGACAAGGAAGAAGAGGAACACAAGAATTGGTTATAACTGCTATTCTTTCACTTTCTCTTAGAAAACAAGATTACAAGTTTACAAGAATAACAAATAACCTCTCTCACCCTAAATTAGGATTTGTAGATTAGCAATGATGAGAGACTAGTATGCTATTTATAATAAAACCTAACATACTAACTAATGGGCTTTTTCAGCAAGGCCCATTACACAAGCCAACTTAATAAACAAGCTAACTTAACAAATTAGGGTTTCAACACAAAAACCTAATTTAACATGCTAACAACCCTAGCATCTTCGACATCTGCATGTTCGACCCATCTTCGACTACAACATGCGCTCTTCGACACTAGCATGTGAGCAACCTTCGACTTCATGCTTAACCCTGTCGAACTGTCGAACCAAGAAGCTACCCTTCGAACATACTAGAGTTCGATCCAATATATCACAATGATCCTATCCATGGTTTTAAATTGCGGTTGCGGCTGCGGATGCGGTTGCGGTTGCGGTTGCGGATGTTGCGATTGCGGTCATTGCGCTTGTTGCGATGTGCATTGCGGCCGTTGCGGCGTGAATTTTTAAAAGGAAGTGTTTGAAATATTATATTAAAAAATACTTAATGGTATGTTTTTTCATTATATATGAAGTAAAGTGAGTTTTAGAATTCTAATATATTGATTTTTGATGAAAATACTGAAAAAAACATGATTAAAATTGTCCAATGGGGTTCCTAATGTATCCGGAAGCGAGACTTTAAAATCACACCGCAATTGCGGTCCGATGCGGTTGCGGAGGCAACTGCATCCGCAATATTGCGGGTGCAATTGCGGTTGTGGACCGTAATTTAAAACCATGATCCTATCATTACGCACCCCTTCAAAAACAACCTCTTCCTCAAAGTTGTCAACTATAATTTTTTGTTTTTAGGATAGCCCCTCCAAATGTTCATATAAGTGAGTATTAGAGATATTTTAACAAAAAAATTAGTGGACAAAAGCTTAGAACATAGTGTTGGTATATTTTAGTTCACGTTCTCCGCAACCAAGACTATGATGAGTAACTTGAGAGTTAAATGATATATTAGAATTGATAATGGTATGAGATGAGATTCTAAGATTTTTAGTAAAGGCTTTTGAGAGTCACAAGAAATATTTACCTTGAAAGGAGATGGTGGAGGCATGGTGGAATTGTTCAGCCCGAAAATAGGATTTAGTGGTTTCGGAGAAATTATAAAATCAATATCATTGTAAAAATCTGTCATTGGAATGAGGCTTAGTGATAAGAATCATAAAATATACATAATATGTTATTTTAGTGCATGGGTGTGTCATACCCCAAAATTTTCCCGATCAAATCCGCGTCTTTTAATTCATCAAGGGCCGAAATTAAGAGTCATGGGGTTTGACATTCCTATTGTCAAACTCGCCCTCTTATAAAATATCCTGAGTTAAAATGTGGTTAAGGTTAGAAGGTGTTTAGGCCCAGTCATCTGACCCATCTATTTCATTTTTTTGAGCTTGGGCACAGGTAAAGAGCTTTGCCATAGCTAGGGTTTTCGGACCTTCAAATTGGGAATCTTGGATAGAAACAAAATTGACCGGAATTAATAGCTGCATCGTGTTCAGGGAATAGTTTTCGTTTGATTTGAGTGTTTTATGGGAATTGATCTGGGCGTTATGACGAATTTGGTCATCGCAGGGGCATAGCTAGTCTTTGCGTTTTTCAGAAAATCATGAAGAAGAAGAACAGTAAAAAAGGGCGCTGTGTTGTTTTAAAAAAATTTCATTGCTTCGTTTTCCTCTATTATTTTCATGGGGCGTGTAATTATCACCAACTAACACTGGCTTAGTGGGAGAAAGGCGCATCCATAAGTCTTCACGCGAGAGATGACGCGAGTTCGATCCTCGCTCCAGCCAGTATTTTTTGGATTAATTTGTTCCTAGATTCTATGCGTGTTACTACAGGAGGAACTACGGTACGCCCTCGCTCATGGCCTTTGGATAATCTCAAGACTGGATCCAACGACTCAGAAGTTGCTCCTCTATCATGGACACTCCCAGGCCATAACACATGATTTCTGCCCAGGTTTCTTTTATTTTTATACATCATTTATATAATTGTTCAATTATTTTAATATGTTTTAATATGTATATAATTCAATTTTCTTATTCAATTAGAAATAGGATTAAATAAAATTAGAATTAGGTTAGGAGTATAACATTTTCCCCGATTATTCGATTATTTCGATTATTTCGACTTAATTAATTTAATATTAATATTAAATCACAAGAACCCTATAAAGGTAAGTATTAGGGTTTGCCCGATCCCATTGCCATTTGGCAAAAATATTAATTCGATTAATTGTTGAATAATTCTCTCCTCGACCCGACTAAAGCTATTAGTCGCATTAGACGAGAGATAAAAGAATAAAACATGAGATTTAATTACAAAATTAAAACACATTCAATTTGCTGCCCGCGACGATCGAATCTATCGATCAGAGTAACCAGCAATGCCCATTAATCCGTTAGCTATATTGATCAAATCTATTGATCATCGCATCTAACGGTGACATATCAAATCAGGGTTGTATGCCAAACCTTCAAAACACACTAAACCACGACACTACAGATTTTCATCTTTTCAATACTGCGATGTTCAAACTACGATAAGTAATTCAAAATACCTTGCGAACATTTGCATTTTCAAAACTGCGATAGGCCATTCAAAAAAGCCTTCAAACAACCTCATACTAATTCAAAGGCGTACAACCCTGTGCCCGAACTATGTTGACTCTGATTCTCCATAAGGAGATACGTAGGCACTTGGATAACCAAGGCGAGTCCCCCTCCCCACAATTTCAATTCACTTTCAAATCTCAATTTTTGCCCTATTCATTTCCTTAGCTATTAAACCTCTAAATTTTAGCCATAAATCCTTTACCTTAGAACAAACCTTAGAAAAGGGTTGAAGGTGCCTAACACCTTCCATCGACCTGAATATAATAACTTACCCCGAATCTTTAAACTGCGTAGGGTTTCCTATTCGCCCTTCAGAATAGGTGGCGACTCTAAAATCTTTATTTTTAGGGCAGGTTGCTACAGCTGGCGACTCTGCCGGGGACAAATCATTAATGGTGAATTATTATGCTCCTAAGGCTTGAGAGGGTTTAGGTTTTGGCAGGGTTTAGGTTTTTTGGCGAACTTTTTAGGGTTTGGCTAATTTGCCAAAATTAGGGTTGTGGATTAGGGTTTAGGTTTTTTCTTTTTATTTAAATATTTAATTTAATTTATTTATTTATTTATTTACGGTTTTAGTTACAGTAATTTTCTTTTACAGTAATTTTTAAATGTTTATTTAATTACTTATTTTACTGTATTTTTATGGGATGTATAAATTGCGTTAAACCTAAGCGTGGGAATTATATTTAAGACCTGAGGGGAAATACATCGCCTACGAGTCTTATTATAATTCCACTCAGAGTGGGTTGAATATCCGGAAAGGTCTGATACGAGGCTTGACCTTGTTGAGGGCTGGACTTGGTATTTGGCTGATCTCTCTGAGAACCTACCCCTAAAATTCGAACCTCATGGATAAATGAGTTGTTCTAAAATTCAAAGAGACAAAAAGTCTCGGCGGCTACGAACGACCCCATGAGACCTTCTAGAACATACCAATGGGAAGGATATGCACCCTAAGCCGTTACGTCGAACCTATGAACCTAGGGCTTATGTGCTTACGTGCTTATTATATATGTGCAATTTATATACTGCGAATGCCTTGCATCTTAATTTTTGCAGGTACTCCTACGCGTTCCCTGGCCTGCAGGGACTCTATTTCCAAGACCATGTCCTTCCTACAAAGGACGCTTTCATTTATACACGTTGATTGGCCTCTCGATGGCCATGAGACTTAATGACTGTCATGAACAGTCACCCCGCGCTTGCATTTATGCACTCCCTAGCCTGTAGGGATTTTTATTTCATGTCTCTGTATTTTTACAACTACATGTCCTTCCCACGAAGAACATCTTCGTTTACGCACGTCAATTGGCCTCTCGATGGCCATGAGATCTAGTGACCGTCTCGAACGGTCACCATGTGCTTACATCTATGCATTCCCTAGCCTATAGGGATTCCATTTCTAAATATATATCCTTCCCACGAAGGACACCTTCGTTTACGCACGTCGATTGGCCTCTCGATGGCCATGCGATCCAGTGACTATTTTGAACAGTCACCATGTGCTTACATCTACGCATTCCCTGGCCTATAGGGGGATTCTGTTTTTTTAAAAAAACGCATCCCTCATACGAAGGACAACTTCATTAGCATGCGTTCGATTGGCCTCTCGATGGGTATGAGATCTAGTGACTGTCTTGAACGGTCACTCCATGCTTGTTTCTGCGCACCCTCTAACTTGTAGGGTTTGGATTCCCATCTCTACGTCTTTCATCCCTAGCCTGTAGGGATTTCACTTCATTCGATATCATCCTTAGATAGGTTGTGTTCCGCATAGAGAACCTTCCCACCAAGGACAACTTCATTGGTACACGTCGATTGGCCTCTCGATGGCCATGAGATTTGGTGACTGTCTTGAACGGTCACCAGCCGCTACCTTCTACATACTCCCAAATCTATGGGATTTCCATTGGCGTGTCATAACATCTATCTTGCCAGGATTTTGCTAGGGTCTAATGTCACCTCTAAGGCTATCCCTAGGATTACACGTCACACGTCTGCATTGCATACACGGAGTTATAAAAAAAAAGGAGTCTCTCGCATACGCATGCATTTGCATTTTCATGCAATCATACATTTACATTCGCATCTTCGCCCGCATCCACACTTACCGTGCTAGCCGATTTCCCGAGACTCGCAAAGAAAAATCCAAAGGATCATAAACTATGGAGAAAGGAGGATGAATCATCGAGAACGAACTTGGTCACACAAGGAGAAAAAGGATGTCTTTTACCATGCCAGCCGCATGTCCACGCCTTGTCGTAACAGGATTGCAAATATAACAAAGGTTATCATCGAGCAAGGATTAGTTCAACGAAAGAGTTCCCTCATAGATACACTCAAAATGTATCTAGTCATAAAGGGGTTCATCTTAGAACATATTAAACTTACAAGGACGCTCTACGATAACCTGGGGGCAAGGATTAGTCTAACTAGGGCAATACCCTGAACAAAGACGCATAACTACGATGAAGAGAAGGCGACGTGTGTTAACTCCACACCAAGGGGCAAAAGGGTCATAGGTTCTCTCTATCAACCTACAAATTCTGAAGGATACGAATGGTGTGATACTATCCTTATGAAAAGCAAAAGAGGTTCAGTCAAAGGAAACTCATGAAGTTCCGATACGACGAAAACCCACCGCTAACAATTCATTCCCGACAGGTTTGACGTGCCCAAGAGAAATCGAGGTTACCCTTCACTTCTACAACTCTAGGAACTAAGGAGTAAAACAAGGTCAACGGATTTACAAAGGAGATTGTCCCTAGGATCAATAGGTTTTGTCATGCTCAGAATTTCGACCCTTACGATCGCTAAGTGTTACTCAAGATAAAAAGTTGTACCTTCGATTTAGCAATTCTAATGGGATGACCATGCAGGTTTTGGAGTCAATTCATTTCGCTCACTATTACGAATTTCCAAGTTTTAGGATTATTAACAAACTTAAGGGAGAATGACGAATACAAATAACTAAGTCCAGCTAAACATATGCTTTCAAGGTAAGACCGAGCCGAGGATGTACAGGCATTGTTTCCATTCCCAAATAGTGGAGATATAAGGATGTTAAATCCCTCGTCACCCCCTCGAGCCAGGAGTTGGAGTTTGTTTCTACTTTTTTCAAATAAACCTCGATTTCAACCAGGGGCAGGGTAGATTTCAATTAATTCAATGGCATGTTTTGGTTGCCAAGAGAATCAATCAATCCAAGCAAGGATTCAAGCAAAGGTTCAAGCATAAGTTTCAAGCATATCTTCTTCCTCGCGTTCATCCAAGATTGAGGAAGCAATGGAGATAACATTCACAAACATCTTCTTCCTCAATACATCCTCCAAGATCGAGGAAGTATCAAAGTCTAAGCTTACAAAATCAAAGTCAACATGGCAGTCACGACATTCAATATCCAAGGATCAAATCTCAAAAGGAGCTTTCAAAAGAAGAACGCCCGCTAAGTCAAAATGGAAAATTTCATGAAAGAAAACAAAAATGACTTAGGCAAAAATTAGGGCATCCCGATGGATCAAATTCAAAGAAATTGGTTCATGCAAAAATAAGGGATAAAAAGAAAACAAAGGCGAAATACAAAGGATAAACTTGTGACTGCTAAATCATCGAAGCTTCCCATCAATGCATGGATCTCTACAACATTTTTCATCAGTGCTTGGATCTCTACTAAGCCTTCTGCTCAACATCAAAACTGAAGCGATTCTCTTGCAAACAAAGCACATTCATTGGATTAGGCGAATTTTTAGAATTTGGAGAACATCAAGGAGAAAGGGGTGGGGCAATTAAAACTTTGAGCCTTATATCCATTGTTTCTTAAAACATGAACCAGGCCAAGCTACAACATTCAAAAGTCCTAATTGAGGCAAGGTTAACTATGAAAGCATATTAAGCAGGATTTTGTTATACTGACTCCTAGGTTTGTTAAAACTATTTCTAACCACTACGCTTCTTCAAACATTCTTTTCAAAACCATCCAGTCCTAATTCATAACAGACTTTGATTTCAAAACTTGCATACGCATCGCATTGGAGTTACTTCTCAAAGGGGATAGCGCCATCTACGAACATACACTTGGCATCGAGGAGATCTCAAAATGGGTTAATCAAAGGTGATCCTTTCTAATAAAGACTCTGGAATGGGGGGAACCACATCTAGGGGGTTCTCCTAAACAGGGGCAAAATTTCAAGGATCACAGGGGCATGCAATCAAACATCCTAGGGGCACTCATCTTAAGGTTCAATCGACTTGGGGCACACCTCGAAGCAATAACAAACAGGGGCATGTCAAACATGGGAAGAATTCAAATTCAAAAAGGATAGAGCACTATGGGTAGTCCTCCATATCCTGGAGACCAAGGGCATACCCCTTCAACCCAAACGTCGAAGCATACGACAAGGTTATTTCTCGGGGCATTTCCTTCATGTCTTGGCAATCAAGGGCACCTTTTCCCACTAAGCATTGGGGCATTGGATATCAAATCCATAAAGACAACCTTCAAAGGTTAAAGGTGTGAAGAATCTCGAAAGGTGTGGAGAATTCCAAAAAGGTGAAGGTGTGGAGAATTACACAAGGTGCGAATCGCAAAGGTTAAAGGTGTGGAGAACCGCAAAAGGTTAAAGGCACGGAGAACCTCAAAAGGTTAAAGGCGTGAAGAATCTCGAAAGGTGTGGAGAATTCCAAAAAGGTGAAGGTGTGGAGAATTACATAAGGTGAATAAGTCAAAGGATAAAGGTGTGGAGAATCCCGAAAGGTTAAAGGTGTGGAAAACCTCGAGAGGTTAAAGGTGTAGTGAACCTTGAAAAGGTTAAAGGTGTGAATTGCAAAAGGTGAAAGACATGGAGAACTTCGAAAATTCAAAGGTGTGGAGTATTTCAAAGGGTCAAATCAGAGCAAGGCGCATAGCAAAAGGAAAAGGCATCCTCACACTTTACAACATCGAGCAAATCTTTCTCCTAACTACGATATTCAAAAACAGGTATTGAGGAATCGCGCTAGCATCACACCCTCTCAAACAAACCTGCAACTCCAGCGAGCTATATACGCTTTGGTTGTCAACAACCTATCATTGGAGCATCATGCAAATATACATAAGTCACACATTGGTTGATACATCACACTATACCTTTTTAGGTAGTCTTCTTTAAGACAGATCTCACGATCCTTTCTAGGAACCTTTTCAGGTAGTCTTCTTTAAGACAAGCCTTACGATCCCTTCTGGGAACCTTTTCAAACAGTCTTCTTTAAGACAAACCTTACGATCCTTTTCAGGAACCTCTTCAGGTAGTCTTCGTTAAGACATTCTAAGAACCTTTCTAGGTAGTCTCATAAGACATTCCTTTTCTAAGAACCTCTCTAGATAATATTCTCTAAGACAATCATCGCCATTTCCAAAGACCTTTTTAGGCAGTCTTCTTTAAGACAATCTCTTTCCAAGAACCTTTTTAGGTAGCCTTTTTTAAGACATCTTTCAGCCTTTGTAGGTAGTCTTTTCTAAGACATCTTTCAGCCTCTCCAAGTGGTCTTCTTTAAGACAAATTTCTATCCTTGCTAAGACCCTTTTTTAGGTAGTCTTCTTCAGACATCCTCCAGCCTTTCCAGGTAGTCTTCTTTAAGACAAATGTTCGTATCCATTCCGGAAACCTTTTCGGGTAGTCTTATAGAAGACTTTAATTCGTTCCATTCGTTACATGATCATAAGCATAGTCATGGCGTAGGTGCAAGCATGGATTAAACAGATTTAATAAGGAGATAAAATCTTGAGATTGACGTCAGCATCAGCATACATACATACAACATTCACACTCGACATACAGGCGTCATACATCTGCAATAAGTATGCATACGCATGCAAGCGTCATGCTACCAAAACAGTATTCATTTACACATACGAAGGGATTATGCATACGCATATACATGGGTCATACACATTCATATACAATCATACTATTTAACTTTGTGCGTACAATACGCAACACCAGGTTATTGGGTTCTCATATTTCTAACAGTCTGCGGACGTCAAGAAATTTATGCAGGTGAGTTTGCTATAACCATAGCAAAGGATCCTATTGGTGCAGGTGAGTTTGGTATAACCCTAGCAAATAATCCTAATGGTGCAGGTGAGTTTGCTATAACCCTAGCAAATTATCCTAATGGTGCAGGCGAGTTTGCTATAACCCTAGCAAATAATCTTAATGGTGCAGGTGAGTTTGCTATAGCCATAACAAATGATCCTATTGGTGCAAGTGAGTTTGCTATAACCCTAGCAAATTATCCTAATGGTACAGGTGAGTTTGTTATAACCTTAGCAATGATCCTAATGGTGCGGGTGAATTTGCTATAACCCTAGCAAATAATCCTAATGGTGCAGGTGAGCTTGCTATACTCATATCAAATGATTCCTATCTTGGTGCGGATAATGTTGCTAGAATTATAGCAAACGATTCCCATTTTGGTGCAGGTGAGCTTGTTAGAATCATAACAAGTGATCCCTCTTACAAGTCCTCGCTATGTAAGACTCAGGCTTTAGCAGGACGATTCTTTTCTCTCACACTCGAGCAAAGGGGTTCAGCAAAGGATTTTCAAAAGGTTTCTCAAATGGGTTTATCGCGTTAGTCCCTCGGCAGTGATCTTCTCCGAAACATCAGCAATAACACACAAAGGTTTTATCTCTCTTTTCAAAATTACTAACATACATAACTAACAATCATGCATCATTCAACTAACATACCACATTCATACATAATGCATATACATACATCGCTCTCATTTATTTTGAGAAGCTCACTGCATCATACATAGCATGCATCATAACATTGCATAAAATTCAGGTTGCCTTTTAGGCTATACTACAATCAAAGCAAGTGGTTCCTTGCGAAAGCATATGCTTCACAATCCTGAGAAATGGTATTTACCTTGGGTGGCATCTGTAAGCCCATCTCCCACAGAATTTCTTCCCGACAAAACCAAATTTCAGGGCATTTTCAGTGTTCAATCATCTTCTACCTTTAGATCACGATAGGCAGACGTGCCTATCCGACTCTTCAGGTTTAAGAAGATTGAACAGGGGCAGCTGTCATACCCCAAAATTTGCCCGATCAAATCCGCGTCTTTTAATTCATCAAGGGCCGAAATTAAGAGTCATGGGGTTTGACATTCCTATTGTCAAACCCGCCCTCTTATAAAATATCTTGAGTTAAAATGTGGTTAAGGTTAGAAGGTGTTTAGGCCCAGTCATCTGACCCATCTATTCCATTATTTTGAGCTTGAGCACAGGTAAAGAGCTTTGCCATAGCTAGGGTTTTCGGACCTTCAAATTGGGAATCTTGGATAGAAACAAAATCGACCAGAATTAATAGCTGCATCGTGTTCAGGGAATAGTTTTCGTTCGATTTGAGTGTTTTATGGGAATTGATCTGGGCGTTATGACGAATTTGGTCATCGCAGGGGCATAGCTAGTCTTTGCGTTTTTCAGAAAATCATGAAGAAGAAGAACAGTAAAAAAGGGCGCTGTGTTGTTTTAAAAAAATTTCATTGCTTCGTTTTCCTCTATTATTTTCATGGGGCGTGTAATTATCACCAACTAACACTGGCTTAGTGGGAGAAAGGCGCATCCATAAGTCTTCACGCGAGAGATGACGCGTCTCTCCAGCCAGTATTTTTTGGATTAATTTGTTCCTAGATTCTATGCGTGTTACTACACGAGGAACTACGGTACGCCGTCGCTCATGGCCTTTGGATAATCTCAAGACTGGATCCAACGACTCAGAAGTTGCTCCTCTATCATGGACACTCCCAGGCCATAACACAGGATTTCTGCCCAGGTTTCTTTTATTTTTATACATCATTTATATAATTGTTCAATTATTTTAATATGTTTTAATATGTATATAATTCAATTTTCTTATTCAATTAGAATTAGGATTAAATAAAATTAGAATTAGGTTAGGAGTATAACATTTTCCCCGATTATTCGATTATTTCGACTTAATTAATTTAATATTAATATTAAATCACAAAAACCCTATAAAGGTAAGTATTAGGGTTTTCCCGATCCCATTGCCATTTGGCAAAAATATTATTTCGATTAATTCTTGAATAATTCTCTCTTCGACCCGACTAAAGCTATTAGTCGCATTAGACGAGAGATAAGAGAATAAAACATGAGATTTAATTACAAAATTAAAACACATTCAATTTGTTGCCCGCGACGATCGAATCTATCGATTAGAGTAACCAGCAATGTCCATTAATCCGTTAGCTATACTGATCAAATCTATTGATCATCGCATCTAACGGTGACATATCAAATTAGGGTTGTATGCCAAACCTTCAAAACACACTAAACCACGACACTACAGATTTTCATCTTTTCAATACTGCGATGTTCAAACTACGATAAGGTAATTCAAAATACCTTGCGAACATTTGCATTTTCAAAACTGCGATAGGCCATTCAAAAAAGCCTTCAAACAACCTCATACTAATTCAAAGGCGTACAACCCTGTGCCTGAACTACGTTGACTCTGATTCTCCATAAGGAGATACGTAGGCACTTGGATAACCAAGGCGAGTCCCCCTCCCCACAATTTCAATTCACTTTCAAATCTCAATTTTCGCCCTATTCATTTCCTAAGCTATTAAACCTCTAAATTTTAGCCATAAAACCTTTACCTTAGAACAAACCTTAGGAAAGGGTTGAGGGTGCCTAACATCTTCCCTCGACCTGAATATAATAACTTACCCCGAATCTTTAAACTGTGTAGGGTTTCCTATTCGCCCTTCAGAATAGGTGGCACCTCTAAAATCTTTATTTTAGGGCAGGTTGCTACAGGGTGAAGATGACATAGGAGAGGAAAAATATATATGTTTATGCTTCCTAATGGGTGAAGGAATTAGAACTCTTTGGTCCCCAACATCAAATATAGGATCGACAAAAAACTCTACCAGGAAGTAACACTCCTTAGCAGATATAATGGATTCACAAGTTAGTTCAATTTTCTCGTCCAATATCGGTAAAAGTTTCCTCCACTCCGCTTTAAAATGCCTTAAAAGAGTTGTAGTGAATTTGTCCCAACTGGATTTGTCTTGAACGCAAGACCATCATATCCACTATTTGAGAGCAAGAGCTCTCAATGCTCTAACAACTTTCGCCACCTTCAATGTCTTTGGTGTTTCTTGCTCCTTGAAATATTTCTCAAGGCAAAGAATGCACTAGTAGGCATCTTCTTCCCCGTCAAATAATAATAATAATAATGTCACGAGTTTAATGGGAAATGAAATCGAAAATGAAATCATCAATTGATATGAAGTTTTTCTACCAAACCATAAAATCAGGATTTCTATAGTTGAAAGGAGAAAAAAATTATAAAACTATCTAAGAAAAATTAAAATAATATTTTCATTCATTTGAAAATCTCAAATATTTTAAAGAGAGTACATATATTGTATTAACAGAGTATTAAAATAAGAGGGTTGCTTATCCCACCATATAGGATGTTTCCGCACCAAAGTTAAAATTCACAATTACCCATAAAATCCGGAGATACATCTCCACATGCACCTTTTTTACATACTCCTTAACACAAGTTGATGAGACACCGCTATTTTGCCAAAATTTAATCCGGAGATCCATCTTCGTGTGCATATGAGGTTAATTTGGAGATGCATTTTTGTAAACTCCCTTAATTTAAAATTCAGGGGGGTTTACGAAGGTGCATCTCTGAACGCTTTTCTTCCATATACCCGCGTCAAGCCATTCCCTTTTCCTTCTTACTTAAACCATAGCATACAGGCGGAGAAGCTGGGGGCTAGACATACTCAATAGTTTATGTTTGGTTGTTTTTTTTAGTTTAAGAACAAGTTATGTATTGTTAGTATATTTTAATTTTACTTTAATTAATGTGTGACTTTTTAATGTATGTGTAGCATGTTTGAATCAATTATTTTATCCGTTTTTTAATTATGGCGTAAAATGAATTAAAATATAAGTTGGTCTAAAAAAATGTCAATGTTGAGACAATGTGCTGTCTTGGAAGCATTCAAGGAGATTTCTAGAAATATATCTCTAAAATATCCACTGAATAAACCTTTAAATGACTTCATGGTATATTTTGGAGATGCATCTCCAAAAATACCCTAAAAAATTACAGAGATGCATCTTCGAATTGAATTTTAAAAAAATAGGAGGCCTCTTTAAAATACGAGGTTTGATGTGCTCTAAGGTACCTTTGAAAATGCATCTCCATCTTCAGACACATGAAGAGTAATTTTGAGTTTCCTAGACACGACCTATAAAATGGAATGGACATTTTCCTAAAATCAAACCAATTAAAGAAAACTTAAAATAAATTACATCTATTTTGAATTAAATAATTAAAATATCTAAAACTAATTTCATCATCATATCATCCCCTCTTACTACTACTCCCCCCCCCCCCCTCTTTCAACCTCTTTGAAAAATATTTACATTTCATTTAAATAGATAACAATACTTAAATGTATTTAATGAAAAATAAAAAATCACATGCAAATAGTTCAATCAATATATTAATTTTTTAAGTACTATTAAAACTATTTAGAAAAAGATACATTTTTATTTTTATTTAGAACATGGAATTGGGGTTTGGTAACATGTCATTTCTTTCTGTCTTTGGCTTTGCCTGAACAAACAAGTCCCAATATATGTGGATGCATTTCATTAGGTCATAATCATAACCAACACAAACCAACAAAGTCAAATTGGGCTATACAAATTTGGCCATTATTTCCTCCTATTTTTTGGTTTCTACAAAATCTATCACTTCATATAACACAAATTGTATTAAACTGCACTAAAAGTTTAGTAATTTATTTAGATGTCTATATCCAACTCAATATTTTAAAATTTACAACAATCACAACCAATACACACAAACCACTTGTCCTAAACATTAGTAATGTTTCATATTGAACTCATATCCCTTCCATTTTTAATAGTCCATTTCACTTGTGATGCTTTCATCTTTCAATAGTCCATACCTAGCAGCAACTTTTTTCCATTCCTTCTCTTCAGATAAGTGTCCATGCCTTGACAAATACCTCTTAAGCTCAATCCGAAGGTTCCTAATTGGCTTCACAAACACACCAAACATCAAATCAAATAAATATAACATACCAAGTTATCAGAACTTACATATTTTTAATCATATATTTACTCTGGTCTTATGTATAAGAGAAAATTTACTTTTTAAATTTATTAAATATATAATATATCTGGTCGATAGATGTCCAGATACATTAGTTATTCAATACCTCAGCCTGAGATTTCAAAGCAAGCTTGAAGAATCCATTAGCAACATAGTGTTTCCCAACAGTTTCTGCCAATTTGATTTGTCCAATCCAATAAGACGAAGTCTCAAGCCTATCGAAACGACATTTGCTACAATTTACTGCACTGTAAAACGGCGTTGCTTGCACTTTACTCTTTCCTCTAACATGAGAATATGTTACTGGAGTTTTAAGCTCTGCAGAATCGTTTTCTTGTTGTGGGAGCGTGTCACTGTTTTTGTTCTTTATGAGGTTGGCATTTTCTGGTGATTTTGTATCAGTGGTGGTTTCAATTGTAACTTGTGTTGCTTGTGTTGGTTGTTTGGATTGTCTTTGTGGAATAGCAGGTTTTGGTTTGGTGATAATGTTGTCTGAAACGGGCTTTTTTGGAATATTAACGTTTGTGTTCCAAGCAGTACCGAAAACTCGGTTATGTCTGAAACCAAAATAAAGAATTAAAATTGAAAAATCAAATAACAATTTATCTTCTGAGTTTCCGCATTTAACACATATCTTGATCTAACACAGACTTAATTTTATATAAGAAATCATTACGAAAACAATAAGACCTAATGACATGTTATTTCTAAGAAAATAACTAAACTTAAACAAACGATGATGGTGAATAAGGTTTTAAAAAACTGTCGCCGTCGCCGTGTGAATTAAATATAATTTATTCTTTAATATAAAAACGGTGATCACGTATCTGTATCGGTACTTGCAAAAACCGTTTTGTCGCTGCCAATTTCGCGGTCGCGGACTGTTTATGATGAACTATGAAAACGGTTGAATACCTGAATTGAGTTTGTGATTCACTAGCGGTACCAATTTTGGGTGCTGGGTTGCGCTTTTGTTTCATTTTTGGTTTGGCATCTTTGGTTTTTTCTGTCACCATATAATATAACTGAATTAAATTCTTGGCATTCATAAGAGAAGATTTGAATGATAGTAATAATAATATTAAGATGATGAGAAAAAATTGATTTGATAATACCTGGAAGTAGAGTTGGAAGAGAATCCATGAAAAAGATATAAAGAAGTTGATGAAGATTGTTGAGATAGTAGGAAGAGAAGACAGGAACAGTACGAGATAAGAAAGTTGTAACCGTTAACGTGGGATCGAACAAGCGGGAACAGGTTTTTTGTTCAGATTTTTAGTTTAGGTTTTTAATTTTTATCTTTTAATTTTTGTTATTAGAAATGAAAAAAGAGAGGGAAAAAAAAAAGATTTTTGGGCATGGGCTGCTGCTGCTGGGCCATGAAAACAAAACAATTGAATTCTACCTCACACCTCTATATTTCACCTTAGGGTTAATAGTCATTTGCCCCCTGCAATAGTAGCGATATTCGGTTTACCCCCTTTTAAAAAAAAATTTGTTTTCCCCCCTATAATATTAAAATTGTAAGTCTTTTGCCCCCTAAGAGGGAAAATTACCCCCTGTAAAATATATTTTTTTGATTTTACTCCCTGGTTTTTACACGTTTAGGGGGTACCCAAATATTACAGGGGGGTAAAATAAATTCTTTTTTTTAAAAGGGAGGTAAACCGAATATCGCTACTATTACAGGGGGCAAATGACTATTAACCCTTCACCTTATGACTATTATGTTCTTTTAATTTTTAATTAATTTTATAAGATAACCAACTTGCATTCAACCAACTTCCACTTTTTTTTTTTTTAATAAGCAATTTGTAACTAGCGGGTTTCGAACCTGAGCCCTTGAGAGAAGCACACTCTCAGGACCCAAACGTTTCACCGCTAAATCACACTTATTACCTATATCGTTATAGATAAAATATACATAGATTGAAAAACCTATATGCAAGTTTTCTGCATTCTTCATGCATATTAAATTAATACAAAAAAAGCAGTGAATAATGGATTTTTATTCGGCAAGTTGATTCTGTATATTAAATATAAATATGCAATAAAATTCATAGTTAAAAAAATACGAATATTTTATGAGAATAATTGTTATGCACTGTCAATGTAAAATATTTTACATGATTAGTGCATCATAATCATTCACAACTAATACTTTATATATAATTAAAAAAAGTCAAACATCTATAAAATTATAACGGTTATAACCAAAGATGAGAGAGAGAAAGTGTTTTGTTCTCTCCCCTCTCTCTAGCTTTTTCGTATTCTTCTTTTCGTTTTTGAGTTTTCTCTTCGTGGAGGTTCATGTCCATGGCTCCAAAAGGGAATGATGGTGCAGGTGCTTGGAGGAGGGTGGATCACAGAAGGAAGTTGTCCTCTAGATGGGATATTGCAAATGGAGGAAAGGGGAAGATGGAGGTGAGGGAGGGAGTTTTCTATACATCCTTCTTTGTGACTGAGTTCGGTAATAGATGGAGAGCAAATGATTTGTACAATGAGTTCAAAGAGTTTGGAGATATTGTAGAGTTTGTGATTCTCCCTAAAAAAGATAAATATGGCAGGAGGTATGGTTTTGTGCGTTTCACTAACGTGAAAGATGAGAAATCTCTTGAAATCAAACTGGACAACATGTTTTTAGATGGAAGAAAGCTTCACGTTAACTTGCCGAGATTCAGAAGAGACACCTCAGTTCATTTGAGCTCTATTCACAAGGATAGTTCGAAGTCAAAAGGAGAGTCGTCGGGTGTGAAGAAAGATCCTTGGCAGTGTAATCTTGCAGATAGCGGTAGCCAGAGCAGATCCTACGCAGAAGCCCTTCAAAATAAAATTTCTAACAGGGTTCTTAAGGAAGATTTGAATGAGGCAAAGTCTATGGTGTTTACTCCCAGTGAAGAAGATATCATTCAGTATAGAAGGGCATTCACAGGAAAAATCAGGAATCCAGGAGCAGATGTTGATCTTAAAAAGATCTTTTTGGAAGAGGGTATTTTCTTTATCAGAGTAACCTACCTGGGCCCTAATTTAAGTTTATTGGAGGACTTGATAGTAGGCGAAGTTGAATCATTCATCGAAGAAAGGAAAATCTGGTGGGAGCAATGGTTTTGTTCTATAAAACCTTGGGTTCCGACTGACGTGGATAAGGAGAAGTTGGCTTGGATAAAGATATTAGGCGTGTCGTGCCATGCGTGGGGGGAGAAGTTATTCAACATCATAGCAAATTTTTATGGTCGTTTCGTTAAAAGCGATGAAGGTACAATTTTAAAGTCAAGGATGGATGAGGCAAGAATTTGTATTAGGACCAAAAGCTTAAGGAAGGTGGAAGATAGTATCAAGCTTGTGATTGAAGGAATGGTCTTCAACATTTCTATCATGGAAGACTATTCTTTGTTCAATCTCAAGAAGAGTGTGTCATGGGTTAGGGGAGAGTCTGAGTCTGAATCATCCTTTCAGTCGGAGGAGGAGGTTTCAGAAGCGGAGGAGTCTACCGAGGCACAAAAGTATAAAGCATTTAATGAGGATCTGAACAGTGAAGAAGTCACCAGAGTGGGGGATTCAGAAGGTCACGTTTTATCCCCTGTGCACATCCATAAATTATTGGACTGGTTAATGTTTTTGGGGCTAGTGGGCCGGAATGCGTTTTGGGCCAGTCGTTTGGGCCTGTTTCTTTTGATAATGCTTGCAGAGCGTTGGTCTCCAATGCTAATAAAAAAGTTTCGAGGCAGAGTAAGAAAAAAGAGAAAAATAAGAAGAAGGTAGCTGATTTGGGGAAGAAACCGCGACTCCTTCCTATTTCGTGTGTATAGCCCCCAGAAAGGCCTTATCCAAGGAAGCGGATGGCAGAGGGTTCAACTTAAACTCAACTGAAGACTCAATCTCTTATGGTGAGTTCAATTCTGCCGAATCTCATGTCGATTATGATATTATTCGTTGCAATGATAGATTGAAAGGAAAGTCTTAGATTGGGCATAGGCTGTGGAATTCTGTCACTGGGTTGGGTGTTGTTAGCACTAGAAAGGATTCTGAGGTAGAAAATCTCATTAATGCTATGGAATTGAGAGATAAGGAGGGCGTGTGTAGTGCGAAGGCGAAACCATTATATGCTCCATGAATCTGTTATCCTATAATATTAGGGGAGGAGGTATGTCTTCCAAAAGGAAGAGAGTTAGTTTCTTAATTCATTCTAATAATATTGATGTTTGTTTCATCCAAGAGACCAAGTTATCTGACTTTAAAGAGTCTCATGCCTGTGATTTTTGGGGTTCTAAGGAGGTTGAGTGGACAGTCTCATCATTTCCTTTTTTCCATTATAAAATTATATTATTCGATTTGAGTCTACCACCAATACGTGGATCTTTATTGTGGATATGAAAGAAAATTTTTGGTAATGATAAAAAAAAGGCTCAACTCTTACTCTTACTACAAATCAATTTCTTAAGTTTTTTTGAAATCAATTTATTTCTTCTAAACTGAGTATCATCTTATAAACTGAGTATCAAAGGAAACAGAATATGAAACAGAAGAGAATCTATTCTCTTTCTCTGTCGTTTTTTTATTATCTTGGAGATTTTAGCTTGTAATTTTGACGGAGCGGCGGGTGGAATGGTGATTTTATGGAGGAGAGGAGCCCTTTCTTTAAATTTCAGCTTCGTGGGTAAAGGGTTCGTGGGGATAAACATTAATTGGAAGGGTGTAGGCTATAACTTGGTTAATGTCTATGCGGCTTGTAACAGGGTGGAGAGACTCTTAACTTGGAACTTGCTTTTATCTAAGAAAAGGTCTAGAGGGGGTGAGGAGTGGTGTGTGGTGGGTGACTTCAACGAAGTTTTGAGGAGAGAAGAAAGAATAGGAGAGGAAGTTATTCGTTCTCTAAAGGTATGGGGGAGTTTAGGTGTTTTGTGGAACAAATGGAACTGGTCGATTTAAATTGTGCCGGAGGGAAGTTTACATGGTTTAAAGATAATGGCAAACATTTGAGTAGAATTGATAGATTTCTTCTTTCAAAGAAGCTCATAGAGGAGTGGGAGATTAGCGATCAAAGAATAGACAAAAACCTTTTAGATTAAGTGTGGGTAAGCTTGATTGGGGACCGCTTGATTGGGGACCAAAACCTTTTTGATTCAATAATGTTTGGTTTAAACACGATGGTTTCAAGGATTTTGTGGAGGTCGAGTGGAAGAAGATATTTGCCAAAGGAAAGGGAGATTTTGTGCTTTACGAGAAGTTGACAAGTTTTAAAGAGAAACTTAAGGGGTGGAATAAGGAAGTTTTTGGTTGGATTGATCTAAAGATGGAGGAGGCAAGGGATGGTATCAATGCTATGGATAAGGAGATTGAGGATAACATAGGTGGAAATAATGATGTTGTGGTTCAAGATAGAAGGAATGCGTCCATTAATCTTTGGAATGGTATGAATATCAAAAAGTGCATGCTTAGACTTAAGTCTCACAATCTTTGGTTGAAAGAAGGGGATAGGAACACTATATTTTTTCATAATTCTTTAAAGGAGAGATAAAGACGTAATTCTATTACTTCTTTAGAAGGAGACGAAGGTAGAGTTGAAGGAGTTGTTAATATTAAAGAGGAGATTCGTGGTTATTTTCATAAATTCTTTAAAGAAGACGACTTTGCTAGACCGGTTCCGGAAGGTCTTTCTTTTAATAGGTTGGAGGAGAGTGAGGAGGGTTGGTTGGAGAGAGAGTTTTCCGAAGAAGAAATCAAAGCGGCGGTTTGGTCTTGTGATGGTAATAGAAGTCCCGGGCGGATGAGTTTTCTTTGGATTTTTTAAGTTAAATTGGGAGGTGGTGAAGGAAGACGTGTTCAAGTGTATTAAGGACTTCCATGAAAAGGCAAAACTTACTAAAGCTTGTACTTCCTCTTTTATTACCCTTGTTCCAAAAGTCAAGAACCCTCAAACCTTGAATGAATTCCGGCCTATTTGTTTGGTTGGTAGTTTGTATAAGATTTTGGCAAAGTTGTTGGCGGCTACGTTAAGGTGTGTGGTGGGCAAGTTGGTCTCAAGCAATCAAACGGCTTTTATTCCGGGTAG